>NC_041335.1:13249682-13589682 GCF_004354835.1 Perca flavescens
ATGGCGCATGCATGATTTATACATCGGACTCCAGATCTGCTCCGAAATTTCCTCCTCTCTATGCTATTTATTTCCATTTTCACACTCCTCTTCCTCCCCCTCAGTTTTCTGAGTGACCAATCAGAGATTTCTCCTCGTGTGTGTTGTATGAATGCTGCTGTCAACATGTTTATTTTACAGAGAAACATTTCGACTTGTTATTGTTTTTTTAAATCAGCTGAAACATCAGAAATCAGTCAGCACAGTCTAAATAATCAAATATTATTTTTGTTGTAATGGCTGGAAGTGTCCAGCAGGTGGAGCGGTTTACATTTTTACGGTTTCGCTTCTGTTTTGTTGTTTGTTGCCGTTGGTTTCTCGGTGTGTGTTTTGTCTCGGAGTATCTATAAAGTTGTGACAAAGTGAAATAATTTTCTATCACGTGTTTTTGTAGAAGATGTTTAATAAACCAGTCCAGCATTGTGAAGCATTCTGTGTTGCTGCATTTATTTAATGTTAATATGTCAATGTTATTAATAATGTGTAAACAGTATAGACTTTAGTCCAGTTTACATGTACTTTACACTACATTTATCTAACATATATTTACTGACCGGATCATTCTGCTCCATGAGGACATCTTTTGGACACTATAGTATTTATACTAAAAGTAACATTTTAAAATGGGAGTGTTGTTAACACAAAACACAGAAAACTGAAACTATCGGACTCCTTTCACCACCTCCGCTGCCACGTTGTGTTCTCTACGTGCTTTAGCTTCACATTCAGCAGATGATTCTGTCGGACAAACACTTGAAACCCCAAAAAGTTTAATATAAACGTTTTCACAGCCGTTAAAACGGAAACCGAACACTTCAGTTCACTAGCTGCTGATAGGGGGGTGCTGGTCGGCAGAGAATATTCAACTCAAGCTTGTAGGTCAGTGTATCTTTTGGTCGTTCAATTTTCCTTACATAAACGGGTATTAAAAAAAAGATTTTGTTTGATTTTTATTTGAAAATTTAAATACAATGATCAAAAGGGGATGAGAGACATTTTTAAAATATGCTTTCATGTTCATTTTCTATTTCATATAACAAAAAATAAAAACACTGGAAAAAAGAAATGAATAAAGGCCTGTTTTCATTGTTATTCTGAGAACGGATGTTATCATTTCCAAGGCAACAGCACCAGTGTTTCTACAGCAGCAGTGGCAGCAAAAACTGTCCTGTCCTGTTCGTAGTGTCCTGTACACAGACACTGTCCTGTGACTCCCATGACTGTCTCAGGACAGTCAGACACTGTCCTCTACACTGTCATGTGACTCAAAGTTGAAAAATACTGAAACCCCATTATTTATGCAAATTAGTACATTTAATTAGACAATGCCTCAGTCATTTGCATAATTAAACATCCATGTTCAGAATACTTGTAATACAAGAGATTATTGTCTTAATGTAAATTATAAACTGGGGAAGTTTAATGGAGATATGTTAAAATGTTCTCCCAAGTGTCTCTTTAACATAGGCTGCAATGGGAAACTGGCATTACTGATTTCAGTATTTTTCAATACTTTCCACCACTTGGATTTCTTAGGACTTTTTATATGTTATAGGGGAGACTTTTATGAGACTAGATCAGTTGAAAGCGTTTCGTGTGTGGGGTCATGTTGCATAATGCCAGTACTAAGAGACGGAGGGAGGCAGGAAGAGGGAAATAAATAAATGTGACATTTTGAAATAAAAGTCCGTTCAAGCATCATGAGAGTAGGATTCCAAAGCATAGACGGTAAATATTAATATTTACCGTCTATGTTCCAAACTCATTTTAGCCTGTGCTGAAAGCAACACTGGCGCTGTTGCATTGGAAATGACAACATCCGGTCTCTGAATATGAAAAAAACAGGCCTTTTTTCGTTTCTATTTTCGAGTGATTTTATTTGTTGTTATATGAAATAGAAAATGAAAATCAAAGCATATTTTTAAATATCTCTCATTCCCTTTTGACCAGGAAAAGGAAAAAATGCCTTGTATTTCAAATTTTGTATTTTATAACGAAAATCAAATAACCATTCGTTTTTTTGTTTTTTAATAGCTGTTTATGAAATGAAAATCGAATGACCAAAAGATACATTGCCCCTTGTAGATATATCATATTGTTTCATGTTTCAGCATCCATTGTTAAACCCCTGACACACCAACCGGACGGCCGACTGTCGGCAGAAAAGTCGGACTGATCAGTCGGCTCCCCAAGGTCCAAAAAGTGCCTCGGAACCGTAGACAGTATATAATGGACCAATAGACCCCGTTGCTCTGGACGGAGACCAGTGAAGGCTATTAGAAGCACTTTTCCGGTGATGGCCAGCTTTACTGCGCAGCCTCCAACTGAGAGAATGTGACGTGAGCAACGTGTCTGAAAGTTGGAAGTCTTCTGGTAGCTGTGCCAAGAGAAATCTCAATCATTCCCAATCTTACAGATATGGAGAGTGTAGGTGTATGTAAGGAGATAACATGGGCACAGGCTAATTATTGATCACTAACATGCTAGTTAACATTTGTAATTAAACCTAAACCGCTCATGTAAGTCGAAACTGCCTGCGAGCTTTGCACCCCTGTGCATTTACAGTACCTTGGCATATATTTACACACAGTTATCCATACTACTCATGTATTACACATTTTTGGAATATTATCGCCCTGACATTCTTACCCTAACCATAACCAATCCCACTCCTTGCCTAAACCTAACCAACCCAACCAGAGCAGGCATATTCATGAGTCTTCCCCTACCACCCTGCAAAAAAAAAATAATAATTCGCGTTCGCGGGTCCTTCCTCTACTATACTATACGGTAATTCCTCTACTATGCGACAGTAAGTCACTTGGTTATGACACAATCGTTAGCCTATTTTTACAAAAACGTCTGCTACGGAGTCATAACGTGAGGTACAAGGTAATGGAGACTTTTATACATTGTCGTGTTTCTTTGGAACTAAACAACGGACAAATAGAGTCTTTAAACGCTTCAGATGTAAAGTTATTCGCAGTCAAGTGACGTAAAAAAAAAATGGCGGTCAGCAGAATGCTAACAGGAGGTGATGGCCAGTTAGCAACAAAATGGCGCCATGATGGCTCGAGTTCTGAAGCGAAGCTTACCCCCTTGCTCGGAACACACCAAAGCGACGCCGTCTTGAGCGTACGTTCTGCGCATGCGTGAGACGTAATACAAAAAATGAAAACCGGAAATGACAACACGTCAAGTGGGTAGGGCTGTCAATGAATATTCTAAATTTGAATATATATTCGAATAGTTTTTAAAAAAACGAATTTCGAAGGTGAAAATTTATATTCAAATAAAAAAAAATAAACAAATGTGGAAAAAAACGCTTTGCTAGCGCGCCTGAAAGCCGTTACATACTGGACGCAGCCCAGCTGGCGCATACAAATGTGATATCATGAGATCGCCGTGGCTATACCATAGACAGTATATAATGGACCAATAGACCCCGTTGCTCTGGACGGAGACATAGACAGTATATAATGGACCAATAGACCCCGTTGCTCTGGACGGAGACATAGACAGTATATAATGGACCAATAGACCCCGTTGCTCTGGACGGAGACCAGTGAAGGCTATTAGAAGCACTTTTCCGATGATGGCCAGCTTTACTGCGCAGCCTCCAACTGAGAGAATGTGACGTGAGCAACGTGTCTGAAAGTTGGAAGTCTTCTGGTAGCTGTGCCAAGAGAAATTTCAATCATTCCCAATCTTACAGATACGGAGAGTGTAGGTGTATGTAAGGAGATAACATAAGCACAGGCTAATTATTGATCACTAACATGCTAGTTAACATTAGTAATTAAACCTAAACAGCTCATGTAAGTCGAAACTGCCTGCGAGCTTCTCCTGTACTATACGGTAATTCCTCTACTATGCGACAGTAAGTCACTTGGTTATGACACAATCGTTAGCTTATTTTTACAAAAGCGTCTGCTACGGAGCCATAACGTGAGGTACAAGGTAATGGAGCCTTTTATACATTGTCGTGTTTCTTTA
This sequence comes from Perca flavescens, assembly GCF_004354835.1. Taxonomy (NCBI): domain Eukaryota; kingdom Metazoa; phylum Chordata; class Actinopteri; order Perciformes; family Percidae; genus Perca; species Perca flavescens. Next base: position 13,253,718 of record NC_041335.1, read on the forward strand.
GAAATAAACAACGGACAAATAGAGTCTTCAAACATTTCTGATGTAAAGTTATTTGCAGTCAAGTGACGTAAAAGAAAAATGGCGGTCAGCGGAATGCTAACAGGAGGTGATGGCCAGTTAGCAACAAAATGGCGCCATAGATGGCTCGAGTTCTGAAGCGAAGCTTACCCCCTTGGACGGAGACCAGTGAAGGCTATTAGAAGCACTTTTCCGGTTATGGCCAGCTTTACTGCTCAGCCTCCAACTGAGAGAATGTGACGTGAGCAACGTGTCTGAAAGTTGGAAGTCTTCTGGTAGCTGTGCCAAGAGAAATCTCAATCATTCCCAATCTTACAGATACGGAGACTGTAGGTGTATGTAAGGAGATAACATGGGCACAGGCTAATTATTGATCACTAACATGCTAGTTAACATTTGTAATTAAACCTAAACATCTCATGTAAGTCGAAACTGCCTGCGAGCTTCTCCTGTACTATACGGTAATTCCTCTACTATGCGACAGTAAGTCACTTGGTTATGACACAATCGTTAGCCTATTTTTACAAAAACGTCTGCTACGGAGCCATAACGTGAGGTACAAGGTAATGGAGCCTTTTATACATTGTCGTGTTTCTTTGGAACTAAACAACGGACAAATAGAGTCTTTAAACACTTCAGATGTAAAGTTATTCGCAGTCAAGTGACGTAAAAAAAAATGGCGGTCAGCGGAATGCTAACAGGAGGTGATGGCCAGTTAGCAACAAAATGGCGCCATGATGGCTCGAGTTCTGAAGCGAAGCTTACCCCCTTGGGCTATACCTGCGCTGGTGCTCACGACACTAGCTGCAGTCTTCTCCTGAACTGAGGTGGCGCTAATGAGCAAAGGCTACAGACGTTGCTCTTTCTACGGACTAGAAGAAAAAGGTAAACAACGGCAGAACTGGCAGCAGCATTGCCGTCAATGCTTCGATTTGATTCAATGACCTACTTCGTCGGATCGAGCCTTTCATTCACCATAAAAAGAGTTCATCTTAACCGGGTAAGTTTACCAGAGAGACCTGCAGTCACTCTGAGAGTCCTGACATCCGATTGTTGGTGAACTCATTCAGGCTCCTGTTTCCGCTTTTGTCGCGCGCCGCTGAAAAAAAGAGCCGTGCGCGACCTTGGCTCGAGCGCCATAAATCTGACGCGCCGGCCGGATATTACATCATTTTGACGTCACGATGTCGCGCGCCACCTTGGATGCATGCGCAATCAGATGTTCGAATAGTTCGAATATTCTTTGTTTTTTTAAAAGGGAATATTCAAACGTCATTTTTGAGCAATTTTGACAGCCCTACAAGTGGGTCTGACTTCTCCAGCCGATAGTAACGGCGGCTTGCCCGAAATACGATCTCGTATTTTACCAAAATAGTTCACCGAAATGTGTTTCTGAAAACATTTTAAGCGAGAAATAGGCCATGCAGTTGCTGAATCTGTCTTCATTTCAGATCGGCAAAGGTCAGTTTAAAAGATTTTCGTCAAATTTTGAGAGGTGTTGGTCACTCATCCCGCTCGTTATTTCCGGGAGAGTCCGACTGCCCGCCCTCGGAACAGACTCGAGTCACTGACCTCGCCAGACTGTCCGACGGCTGATTATCGGGTTGGTGTGGAAGGTCCAGGGCCAATTAAAGAATTACAAACTTACCTTTATTGAAACTATCCAGCGGGTGGAGCTATTTACCTGCAGCTGCTTCATTAAAAAAAATCTGTCACACACACCACTTAAAACCCATGGCACACTGATCAAACAAATCCAAACGAAAATGACCTCAAAATTGATAGTGAAGAGGATATTTACTGTAATGTAGAGACACTTCTTTACTATTGTGTTTAAAAGTGTCAAGACACAAGTGTCAAGACACAAGCCATCTAGGCCTTAGATATTTGAAAAGATTGTATTTTAAAAGTCATCATTACAAAAACATCTGCTACGGAGCCATAACATGAGATACAAGGTAGGCCTAATGGAGCCTTTTATACATTGTTGTGTTTCTTTAGAAATGGACAAATAGAGTCTTTAAACACTTCAGATGTAAAGTTATTCGCTGTCAAAGTGACGTCAAAATGAATGGCAGTCAATGGGAGGCTAACGTGGGGTGAGTGCTTGTTAGCATCAAAATGGCGCCGTAGGAGCTACGCTTGCTAGGCGCTCGCTTACCCCCTTGATCACAAGCTATCGGCGATAAACAAGCTAGCCAGTTGGTTCACGATGGCAGCCGGGAGTTTTGAGACGCATTCAACTCTAGCAGTTAAGTTACAGAAAAACTTTGTTTTCATAGGGTGAGTTATTTAAAATCTAATCTGGCCGCTGTGCCAACAGATTTTGGGTTGCAAAATGCAGCGAATGCTCCCCTTTTTTATTGTATCTACTCTTAAAAAAGACCCTTCCTGACTATAGCGCAGTTTGAACACAGCAGACAACAGACAAAAAGGCAATAACAAAAAAAAATGTAAAAAAGGAAGCGACCGGAAAATCAACAAGTAATATCAGTAGGCAATAATCAATTATGGTCTGTCACTGAGTCGATGCAGAATCGTCTTGGTCTGCATCGCGATGTATCGATGCAGTGATTCATTTCAACACCCCTACTTGTAAGGATGATTTGCACTTTACTTAAGAAATCAGCTGTTTGCTCATTGCATTTTGCTAAGGCAGGACTAGCGCCTTCATTTTTGTTTTCAGAGCAGGAATTGTCATAAATCATGTTTGCAGAGGGTCAGCGTTAGAGTCACGGTTCGCTACTGCTTCAAACATGCAGGAAATATGATATGTTGCAATTTTTTTAAGTGTATTTTTATGCTATACTGGGCATGCCCGAGCTGCATTGCTATGGATATGCTACTATATGCGTAGTGTTGGGGCATTGGCCATTTAAATGCATAATTTGACAAAACAATATAAGGACAGACAGCCCTGTGTGTGTGTGTGTGTCATGGTTATAAACTGAAACTTTACATTCACCACTGACTTACACTATGATAGTAGCCTAATGGTACCTTCTGGACCAACACACCTGTAAACAACTGAGCCAACCTTCAAACACATCTTTATTTTAAATACACAGCAGCCGGTGAGAGACATTATCACAACCTCCTACAGAGACTGTCTCCACCTCTACTGGCTGCAAACACAACAAAAACAAGCGCCACACTTAGAGAACATGTGGCACACACACACACACTGCAGATTCAGCTGCTACTTTGTGGAGAAATCAATAACTCAAAAATTGCAGTGTGTTTGTGTGTGTGTGTGTGTGTGTGTTATGTTTGTGTGTGGTGTTCAGGTGCTGTCCTTGGCTGCAGTTATTACCTGGACCTGGACAAAACGCTATTGAATGTTTTTATTCTGCTGTCTGACCTTTTAAAAGGAACATCAGTCAGTATTTTTTTACCTGTCGATATACTTTATGATCTGCTTTACTACAGTCACACTTTCCATTGATGTCAGCAGCACGTTGACTATAATTAATCATTTACCATCATATCTTTTATTTTACTGACTAACTGCTATTTCACTTAAGGTGATGATGAAGTCTGCACACAGTGTTATGTTGCCTCAGTGTAACTGCCTGGACCTCTAAATGTATCCAGTATTTTGAGCATTTTAGTGCAGGACACACTAACATGATGTGCAGTTATCAAGTGGAAGTAAAGCAATTTATCCTTTTAATATCCAAAATATGAATCTGTAAGCAACAAAAAGCTGATGAATTCCTAAAGAGTTTTACTGAATGGGCCGGTACTCATCGGCTCTACTGGAACTTCTTTTGTCCACATGTGTACCCTTACTTCTTATTGCATACCGCCACTTCCTGTGGTGAGTAGGTATGCACCAGACTGTTAAAATAATGGATAAAGCTTCCGGGTCTGCATTCTATCTAATTTCCAGCGGGGGTCAACTCCTGTGTTTAGAAGTCTATGGGGAAATTACCCTACTTTTAACTTGATTTATCACCTCAGTAAACATTCCTGAGGGGCCAGAGGGCATCACGTGACGGTCCGGGAGTTGCCAGCACTGATCGCTATGTTCAATTCGCTTCAAAGCACGGCACACTTTCTGGGGGCCTTTGTTGTATCTTGTGTAGCGATGCTGTGATGATGTATGGAACACACTGTACTTGATCATAAAGGTTTTATTACATCAAGTTTTCAGCATCAATTACGAGTCTTGCAAAACCCAGAGAGTACAAAGCCAATGAACATACTCTGCCTCTTGCTCTAAGAACCATGGCTAATATTGGGCATGTTTAGGTAACATGTTAGATAACATAGGAACATGTAAGTTAGCAAAGTAAAGGTAAAAGTCCATTGAAGGGGTACCAAAACTAAAATACAGTCCCTTGAACCCTCTCAGCCACCAATCACTGATCTCCACTCAAAAACATCCCAGCAAAAATCACTCCACTGAGCCAGACCAGCACTTCCTGACTCTCAGGAAGGACAAATTGATTGATTGATAACACTGCATCCAGCAAAATATGCTCTAGCTCCTCACAGTGACACATTTAGCAATATATCGACCTGATTAAAAAACTGCCATTTGTCTGTGTCACCATTAATGCATCTTAAAATAAAGGAAGTATTTTGATGACTTTTAAGCAGCCCAGAGCTGCAGCTCCGTCACTAGATGGAGCTCAAGTTGCTTTAGTTACAAATAAAACTGTGTCTGCATTAAACATTAAATCTGGAGTTTAAAAACAAATAATATTGACACTGAAAAATAAGTTCTGATGCCGCTTAAAAATTATTATTACTGAGAAGCATTAAACACAAAAATATTTAACTTAAATGAGTGTGACACGGTCATTTTCTTTACTTACAAAGTAATTTTCTTTGGATTTATGTTTTTTTATTCCGATTTTTAGATCATATAGATTTTTCTTATATATTTTGTCAGGTGCAGTTCTCAGTCTCTGTGTTGAGGAGTTTATATGCTTAACAGTTTATTGTCTCTAACTCGACAAAGTTCCTGCAGAATAAGTTGAAACAGGTCACAATATATCATCATTTCTTAGTTTTCTCAGATGATTGTGTTGTTTTGGTTTCAGATGATGAAGTTGTGATCTGCCAGCAGCGTCACACTCAAAGTCACTGACTGCTGTTTTCTGTTTATGGACTAAATGAAGCCGAGACGTTCAAATCTCAAAAAACATAAAATCAGGTGAGAACAGATTTGACATTAAAGAGAAAGAAAGTGTTCAGGGACAGAGCTTTATTTCAGCTTAATTAAATGTGTGTGTGTGGGTGTGTGAGGCTGCTCAGATTTCCCAGCAGTCTTTGTGTTTGTTGTGTTAGAGACAGTGATGACAGAGTTTAGTGTCTATTAACTGTCTTCACCTCCATCCTTGTGTAACACAAACGGCTGTGTCCCAGTTCCATACTAATGCTATACTACCTGGACACAGTGTCAGGGTGTTTTTCTTAGACCTTAATATGTTACTTTTTAACCAAATTGAAAGCTAATTTTTGCATTGCAGATAAGTATGAAGGTTAGTGTAGGAATATTCTTAAAGTGAGTTAGGTTAATCTACATTTTGCCAACAGATAAGTGCAAGTATTATAGTAGTAAAAAGGTTCAGTGGGTTTAAAGAGTTGTAACATCAGAAATGTGGATGCGGAAGAGCTAGACTCATTTTGACGAAAATAAATTAAAAGATGGATAAATGAAATTAGATTTTAAAAAAGTTTGTGGAAATGAAGCCCTTATAATTTCAAATTTTAGACTAGTTAATTACTTTTAAGGCCTAATATTTATGTAATTGAACTGAACATTTTAAGGACCTGAAGACACCCTGAGTGTGTACTGTAAACTCACCTTTAGAAGATCCTGCAGTTCATAAACAAGAAAGAATAACAAATCTACATATTTGACCATTTTGTACCAACAAGAAATGGTGCATAAATGCACCGATGGATGTCAATCCAATCGTGACTTCACAAATAAAAGCAACATTTTTGTATAATGTTATATCACAATATCAATATGTATATATATTTGTCAAATGTTTCTGGAAATCAAATACATTTTCCCATAAGTATTTTTATTGAAACATTTTCGAAATCCTGAAGTGATACAATCAATTTTCCATGAAATAAACCGGTTGACAGAACAAAGAACTTTTATTTATACTATTCTTACATTTTTAATCACATTTACATCATTATTATTGTTTATATTTGTGTTTTATATATTGTAGTATAATGCACATTTACATACATGTTTCTTATTCTTTCCTATTTATTTTTCGTAATTTATCTATGTTTAGGTATATATTTCTATTCTTGAATGGAGATTTTTTTTATTTTAACTCGGTAAAGGGTTTCCAACAACAACTATTATCTTTTATTATTATCTATTAACTAGTATATGTCCACACACAAAACATAACAAGTAAATAAATCAAATAACTGGACAGGAATGTTGTTTTAGGTAATTACATTCCTGACAAATCAATACTTAATCACATGAATACAAAAATCATATCAAATTTAAATATAATTTGTATTATTGCACTAATACAACCAGAGATTTTAAACGGTTTGACAATATGTGTAATTTATAGTAAATAATCATCATATCTCCCTCTAACCTTCTGCAGCTTCTCAGCTTCCTCGGCGCATTGCATTGTGGGAGAATCAAATCCCATCAGTCTGAACACTCAGAAATCTGTTATCAGTCTGAACACTCACTGTTTTCATTACACTCTTATTTTTCCACATTGGATTCAGCGTTCAGTGTTAGAAACTGTGCTGTGAGCTGAATATTAGCCGGTAATATGTAGCCGAGCCGGAGATTCATCAAAAAAGAAGTCATGGCTCTCTTACGAGCTCGTTTTCGTCACGTCAGCATGACGCCTTAAATTGTTCCTAATGCTGAATATGTTAAGAGTCTTTGATTTTCTGTTTATTGTTGAGTACAGATCGTTAATAGGAGCTCCACTGTGAGGACGGAGAATCTGGTGTACATGTGTATTTAATAAAGATATTGTTTATCTATTGTTAGTGAGGTAAATGTGACGATTATTAATCATATTTGATTTTAGGCGATATCGCCCTAACACATGGAATACATACACGCACATCCAAAACAACAAAGTGTGCAGACTGAAAGCTACAAATATAACAAACTATACTAAACGTAACTGTACTGAATCACAGCTTCACTGTAGCATGGCAAAATAAAGTAGTCCCCCATACTCTTCCACCCAAAACCATTCATCACTCAGCAGGACCAACACTTCTCCCTAATACTGTAACTTCAAAATATACACAATCAAATGTTGTTTTTAAATATTGTAACTGGTTGTGCTGTAGTTGCCAGTGTTACATATATACAGTACAGGCCAAAAGTTTGGACACACCTTCTCATTCAATGTGTTTTCATTATTTTCAAGGTCTACCTTTGCTTTTTTTGATAGCACTGCAAACCCTTGGTGTTCTCTCAATGGGCTTCATGAGGTAGTCACCTGAAATGGTTTTCACTTCACAGGTGTGCTTTGTCAGGGTAATTAGTGGAATTTTTTTCCCTTATTAATAAAAAAGCAAAGGGTGGCTACTTTGAAGAATCTAAAATATAAGACATGTTTTCAGTTATTTCACACTTTTTTGTTAAGTACATAATTCCATATGTGTTCATTCATATTTTTGATGCCTTCAGTGAGAATCTACAATGTAAATATTCATGAAAATAAAAAGGAAACGCATTGAATGAGAAGGTGTGTCCAAACTTTTGGCCTGTACTGTATACACACACAGAAATACATGACGAGTTTGAGTGTATTTGATAGTCATTTTTTCATATAAAAGCCACATATTTTCTCTCGTCTTGTTGTAAATATATTCTGTGTGTGTCTCAGTGTTTGTACTGAGAGAGATAATCATGATATTATTGGATGTGAGCGGCTCCATTAGACACTGATCACTCTCTGACAGCTCTATTGATCTGTGGAGGTGTTTGATTGATTCTGCTGCAACAGAAGACGTGATGATGAAATCAGACAACCGACGCTCCCACTGATCCTTACAAATTATACTGAAAGGAAGAGTGAGGTGAAGCAAGGCATGCTGGGTAGAAAGCGGAGACCCATTGAGGAGCGAGAGGAGCAGTCAGTGCTCCTCGAACTCCCTCCACCTCCCCCATACACAGACTGAACTTTAGCTGAATCTGACATTAAATCTTTTAACAGCAATCAGCTACAGTATAAGTACACAGTGGAATCTAGTACTAATATACATGATACATACAGTATATAAATCTGTCCATAATGCTCAGCTGTGACTTCAGTGATGTATCACCCTCTTAAGTAGTGGAAAGTAACAACCGATAAGTACATTTACTCAACAGCTGTACTTAAATACAATTCTGAGGTACATTTTTCTACTCCACTGCATCTCAGAGGAAATATTTGTACGTTTTACTGCACTACATACTGTATCTGATAACTTCAGTTAATTTGCAGATTCAGATTATTAAAACCAAATATCAACTAATAAATTATGATGGATTATTATAGATTATACTACCCAGCTGTACATGAAGTAATTAAAATGAGCCCAGTGTTTACCAGCTGCAACATTAAGATGTTAAACACATTACTGCATCGATAATTATAATACAATAATACAAGGGAGTAACTTTGGGTTCAACATTGGGGGGATTGGCATCTCCACTTCTGAGCAAAATGGAAATTTTGAACGTCAAACACTTCGAAAAACATCTTTCTGTAACAATTTCTGGTTGTGGTTGTTATGGTGCAAACGTCTTTATTCATGCAACAGAAATTCTAATAAGTTTTTGGGGTGGGTTGCACTGGCCAGTTTTAATTATTGAGGGGGTTGTAACCCATTCCCCCTGTAAATTCTGCCTATGCAATAATATAATCAGTTAATAGCTCACGTCATAACCTTAGTATGTGGTTATTGTATCACGTAAAATACGGGTGCACGATGAACCAATCAGATGGCTTGATGGCAGATGGCTTGAGTAATTTTCCTTTTGGTACTTTAAGTATATTTGGATGCTAATACTTTTTTTTTAAACTTTTAATTCAGTAAGATTTTGAGTGCAGGACTTTTACATGTAACAGAGTACTTCTACACTGTGGTATTACTTCTTTGACTGAAGTTGAAGATTTAAAAAAGAAAAGTTTAGAGGACAATTTTTTCTTTGAGCTGAATTAATTTAATCATATATATAAAAACAGAGACAGGAAACCACTGCAGGTGTCGCTGTTCTCATATTTAGACTCACACAGGGAACAAAGGTCATACTGTTTATGTGTGTGTGTGTGTGTGTGTGTGTGTGTGTGTGTGTGTGTGTGTGTGTGTGTGTGTGGGGGGGGGGTCATGGGAAAGCAGTGGGTTGACCTTTGACTCCTGCTGGTGTTCAGGTGAGTTACCTGATGATGGCACAGGTGGGAGGGGTCAGGACTGAGGTCACAAACTGAATCCCAGATAACATCCCACACACACACACACACACTCACACACACACTCACACACAAACACAAGTTACCTGAGTGTGTATCAGATAAGGTAGAGCTCTTTATCCATCTCACCATGTAGCGTAACAGCTAATTCGAGCTAATGATGACATCACAGGGGTCATTTTCTAACAGCTGCTGCAGGAAGTACTCAAATTCTTTACTTCAGTAAAAGTACCACACGTAAGTGTGCTCCGTTACAAGTTATGCATTCACTCAAGTAAAAGTACACAAGTATTATCAGTTCCATACAGTAAAGGTACAGAAGTATTGTCAGCTTCAGGCTGTGAAATTACATGTTGCGTAGTAAAAGTGCATGTAGTGCAGTAAAATGTCTCTGTATGTGAGTGATGTCTAGGGGTATCACAATTCTCAGAAATCACGATTCGGTTCAATTTTCAATTTAAAAATAGGAAAAGTAATGCCACAATAAGAGCCACAAGATGACAGAAGGGTAGTCTGCCATCGTCATACTCCGATTCTAGTCAGAATAGGAGTCTGATATTGCTTTATTGGGCTGTGATTATAGGGCGTGTTTCAACCGACCCAGCAAAGAAAATACCTCTGCACTCAATTGGATAGACCTACAACCAATCAGAGCGCCCCTTCTTCTTAGCGACCATCGGGGACAGCTGATAAATTAAACTTTTGCCGAATCGTGTAGGGAGGACAGTAAAAACATCTTTCCGATCGACAAATACCTTGGTCGCGGTTCTCTGTTCCTCTTTTAAAATTAATGCGCTGTCGATATCTTAATAATAGACGCGATGGCGGAATCTACACATCTCAATTCTCCAACTGCATTCATCTTTGTTGTAAACTAATTCAACCCAAGCGCAGTGACGTGGTTGATTATGTTACTTTTGATCATCTGTCCATCATCGTATAAAGCCCGCCCTGACAATTTGATTGGTCCAAACAGCTCTGGTTCGAGCATAGTTGCTCCACAATGGATGAAGTCCAGACCGAACTTCCCGACCTCAAATGTTGTAGGCGGCGCTAAGTTCGGCTGGCACCCAGGCTAGCAGCACAACAACAGTTTAAGTTCCTCAGAGTTTACGAGGCGCAATTGAATGTCCCATTAGTTTAATGAGATGCACCTAAATGCTTCGTAGGAGTGTCTGTTGTTGGTTTTTTTCATCGGATGTGCACAAGTAGGCGGGTGGAGAGACAAAAGAATACCGTGGGAATCACTGATCCTGCTTTTTATTTCGATAGGCGAAATCGAAAGCTCTTTTTGCTTAATTTTTCGATTATAAAATAGAAATTGTGATACCCCTAGTCATTTCAGATTCTATGTGATATTATTAATACTGAGGTATCAATGTTAGAGCAGCATGTTACTGTTCTAGCTGTTTTATGTGGAGCTACCTTTAACTACCGGTACTTTATATACAGTTTGCTAGTTTGGTCCATAGGTTGTTAATATTAATGGACAAAGCATCCGGTTCGGCAAAGTGCTGCAAAATTGCCTTAAACCTGCATTTTATCTGAATTCCAGCAGGGGGCGACACGTGCGATTGCAAAAGGAGGTCGGTTTCTGTAGAAGTCTATGAGAAAGTGACCCACTTCTCACTTGATTTATTACCTCAGTAAACATTTTCATAATGAGTTTATGTTCTCAATCGCTAGTTTTAAGTCTTCTGCAACACAGAATGATGTTAATTTTTTTAATCATGGTCTCGTTGATTTTGAAATATGCGGTAAAGCAGGGGGTGTTTTAGGGCGTAGCTAACATGTGATTGCCAGTGAAAGTGTGTAACGTAACGTGGCTCCTCCCTCACTTTTCCCTCTCGTCTAAAATCGTCACATCCGCAACCAGGATGGCTACGCTCGTAACGGGAAACTCTGTGACACAAACCAATGCTGGACGTCACACATGCTCTGTACATTAATATTAACAGTCTTTGGTTTGGTCCACTGGTTCCCAACCTAGGGGTCGGTCCCTTCCAAAGGGTCACCAGATAAATCGGAGGGGTTGTCAGATGATTAATAGGAGAGAAAAAGAAACTAAGTTCTGATGCACAAATCTGTTTTCTAAATGATGTCATCTTCCCTTTTTGCTCATGTCAAACTACAATACTGAAGAATTACCATTTATATAAATGACTCGCTGCAACACAAACAATAAACACATCCCAGACTACTGTGAAGCAAAGCGGCATGCAAGAATATGTAAAATTCTGATGACAGTGAGCGAAATGCATCACAGCAGACACACACTGGAGAAGAGCACAGAGACCATTTCACACACACACAGTAGATATTTAAAGGCCCTCACCTAATAACCAAACTGATCACGAGACGAGTTCATGATCTGGGTTCACCATGCTAATCACCATGCTAACAGTTTCTATCGTTTGAATAGAACAGACCAGTCAGAGCTCAGGAAGCTTCTCTTCTTAGAGATGTTTGTAACTGATCTGAGGTCAGGACAACTTTAACAATAACTGGACAACTTACTGATTGTTGAACAGCAAAAAAGGGACCTCCAAATAATCATATGAGTTCATGTTTAATCTAAAGATACATGACAAATATGTGTTCAGATACAACATGGATCAAAATTAGAAACAAACTGAACTGACTTGAGTGAGTTGTAAACATATATAGTTGATTAATGACTTTAATGATGAAGTGAATATCAAAAGGTCAATCAACCCAATTTAAATTCTTTTAAAAAACTGGTTTGATTTTTGGAAGGAAACATTTTATCACTGAACATCACTCTGTCTGTCTGTCTCTCTCTCTCTCCCCGTCTGTCTCAGTGTCTCTCGCCCCCCCATGGCTCTCTCTATTTAGTCCTGGTCTTCTTCCAGATGAACAGGTCTCTGTTTCGTCTCATTGTTTCCGGCTCACTGAGGAGATTGAATATCGACCACCGCTGACCCAGGACCAGCCTGCTCCGCCCACCTATAGAGGTGACGCAACCATGTTGGAGGTCCTGGGCTCTGTCATCAGCTGACTCTAACACTATTTGTACGAGCCAAATTTCCCATGCGATACAAAGAAGAATTGTAACACTGTCCACAGACAGAAGAGTTGGGAGGCGCTCAGATATCTGCAGGTTTTCACTAATCGTGTTTGCTTTATGTACTGAAGTGTGTTTGAGACGTAGTCCTTCAAATGTCTGTAGTTTATGACAGACTGAATGTTTTTGTCACTTATGTGCTCGGTTGTTTTATCTCAGGCTGATGTTTGCATCTGTGTTCTGATTTAATGTGTTTTATTGGTGCAGCAGACCATTTTCTCCTCTGAGACACAATAACCTTAGACGACATCTTTCAGAGCTTGGAGGAGCACAAATGTCATTTCACCTCCAATTGAAACAAATGTTTCAACAGCAAAGACAATCAAACCTATGTGTTGATTCTGTGCAGTGAATCCGAATAGGCCCTATCTGTTTTATTAATGTGTGATTTGGGTGAAACGACAAGTCTTAAGAAGTCAGTAACTGTCAAATTCTTTATTAAAGTGTATTTTTCTGCTCCGTGCTTTCTCGTCTTGGTTCCTGCAGCTCGTCCTGCAGCTGAATCACTCGTCGCAGCGATGAAGATAAAAGCTTGACTGCATTTATCCATCTGCTGCTGAGGCTCCGACACAAAGCCAGAGAGAGTCGAGAGCGATGCTTTTAATTTTCTTTTCTTTTTCTGCATTTGAATGTATCCGTGTGTGTGTGTGTGTGTGTGTGTGTGTGTGTGTGTGTGTGTGTGTGTGTGTGTGTGTGTGCGCGCGCGCGCGTGCGTGCGTGCATACGTTCTTGTGTTTGGGTGTGTTCCTTAATGAAGAGCTCAATCAGGAGTCATTATTAGCGATGAACAATTGTGTACAAGGCCGCTGGAGCCTTTTGATGCACACAGCTCCTTTTAGTTCACACACACACACACACACACACGCGCGCGCGCGCGCACGCACACACACACACGCGCACACACACACACACACACACACACACACACACACACACACACACACACACTTAGGTCGTGCTGTCCTTCAGAGTCACTTTACTTCATAATGGAGAGCAAACTGTCGGTAGCTCCCAATGCTATTAGGAAACCTGTATACGGCTCTACAACTCTCCCTCTCTCTCTCTTTAATGTAGGGTGACCATATTTTGATTTCCAAAAAAGAGGACACTCGGCCTGGCCTCGAGACAAATCCAGACAGTGGTGATTCTCAGAGGTTAATGAACATGCTTTATTATGCCTCAATTGTGCAAAAATAACTTCTGTAATAAAATAAAATCTGTAACAACATGTAACAAAATAATAGCTCTCTTTTAAAATAAATAAATAATATGAAATAATGTTCTAAATATGACCTCTTCTGTGTTAGAAAATCCAGCTTCAACAAAATATCTCTTAATACCTTTTCAATGTAATAACATAAATAATAAAGACACTGAAACATATGTGCCAGCTTTGCACACGGTGCACTCCGCCTCCCACTTACCGGGACGGTACGTGGGACATTTTTTTTGCAGTTCAACTGTGAAGTTGCACTAGTCTTGTTTTATGGTTGTAAGTGGCCAGATGTTTATACTTGTGTGCTAGTGTGTGCGTCCAGACGGCGTGTGTGTGTGTGTGTGTGTGTGTGTGGGGGGGGGATTGGGTGATATAGAGCGGGGGAGAAGTGAGAGTGACAGCGAGCGAGTCCTACTGACTCTAGAGTCACAGTGAGAGAAACAAAGTGTCTCCCCTGTGTTTTCTGACCACGGTGGGAAATCTTTAGCAGGAAACGCTTCGGCATTTTGTGTGTAATGCTGCTCCGCTGTCTGCCCTGGTCCCTGTCTGTCTGCCCTGGTCCCTGTCTGTCTGCCCTGGTCCCTGTCTGTCTGCCCTGGTCCCTGTCTGTCTGCCCTGGTCCCTGTGTATTTGCGCGTCGCAGAGCCGCTCACAAGGCAGCCTCTCGGGAATTACGTCACACAACAAAGTAGCCTACCGTAGTATTGTGTTGAGCAAAGTGCCAGTCAATTTAAGTACACGCTTAATGGTCCCATGAAAAACAGTGAAAACCGGACATTTTAATGAATTTATTAATTTATTAAAAGGTAAAAAGTGGACATGTCCGGGCAAAAGAGGACGTTTGGTCACCCTATTTAATGGCAGTTGTTGAACTTCTTTCATCTCTTCTTTGTTTCTATAAAACGACATCTGAGGTTTAAAAGCGTCTAGCTTCCAAACAGTAAATAGTTGTTTATCATTTCACCATTTCAGCCTGCTCCAGGATCAGTTTATTCTGACCTGTGTTCTGTAAACAAATAAGAAATGGAGACAGGAAGCAGCAACATCTTCAGCAACTGTGTGATCATTTTTTTTAAATCCCTTCTCTAGACTCCGGGGAAGTTAGAAATATAACATCTTCATGGATTAGATGTTCATAACACAAACGTAATAACTAAGCATGTTTGCTGTCAGCAGTTTTATGACAAGTCTTTGGGCTGCAGGGAATTTTCCTCCATCTTTTCTTCTCTCCTGCTTATTCCTTCCCTTTATATTTCCTTCCTTACTTCTTTCCTCCCTTTCCTTCATCCATTCTTTCTCCCTTCTTTTCTCCCTTTCCTCTATCTTTCCATCCTCCCTTCCTTTCCTCCATCTATCCTTCCTCGCTTCTTTCCTCCCTTGCCTGAAATGTTTCCTGACTCCCTTCTATCCCCTCTTTCCATCCTCCATTCCATGTCCATCTCTACTTTACTCTCTCTCTCCTTCCTCACTTTTTTCCTTCTTTTCCTCCATCTTTCCAGTGTGTGTGTGTGTGTGTGTGTGTGTGTGTGTGTGTGTGTGTGTGTGTGTGTGTGTGTGTGTGTGTGTGTGCGTGCGTGCGTGCGTGCGTGCGTGCGTGCGTGCGTGCGTGTGTGTGTGTGTGTGTGTGTGTGTAATTGGTATCTAGTTTCTACCCACTGAGTGTCTAACTGCTTTATAATGTCAGTCTGTCAGTCAGAGAGTCAGTGAGGAGGAGAGGAGAAGAGAGGATTTCGAGAGAAAAGTTTAGTTTAATGTTGGCAGCAGAGGAAGGTGGGACTATGGTTGACACGTCTTGACCAGAGTAGTTAGTTGCAGTCCGGTTAAAAAAACACACTAATAATTTTGTCATTCTTTGAACCTTACAACATGTAGTTGGGCTAAAAGATAAAAAATCAGAATTGTATGTAAATGTGACCTATAATGTCATGGTACCTGCCCAATACATTTCTTGTGTTTCAATAAATATTGTAACCTGATGTTGGCACTAATAAAAAGGACATTTTAACAGCAATCTTCATGGTAATCTGAGAAGTTAGTTGCAGAGATGTCTGACCGACCTCTACATCATCAGGCCTCACTGCCAGTGGAGCAAAAATCTGAAACGCTACAGCATGCTTTAAATGTAATTCGTAGTAAAAAACACCAGAATTCTCCTTTAGAGGCAGACTTTCTTCGTTCTTATGCAGAGTTTTCAAATTAAAACGCCCACTCAGCCCTAGCAATGATAGTGATGCAGGTTACCACATAAGTTAATCAAAACGGTTATGAATAATGTGAACGTTAGCACTAGCTGAGTCAACGTTAGCTGTGCTAAGTTTGGAAATACCAATTTCTTTAACAAAATAATAATCACAGGTCTGCGTTTTGCTCTGATGCAGCCATGGCCATGGCTGCACAGGTTGACCTGCTCTCAACATTCATCCTGTGGTCATTTCACTTTCTCGTCTTGTGTTTAACATTAATCACATACAGTAACATAATATCAGCATTTTCCAAAGTAAAGGTGTGTGAGAGCTGTGAGAGCCGCAACAGCATTTTTTCAAATCTTTTAACGCTACCTACAGATGACATTGTATCAAATTCTACAGACTTGCTGAATTCAGTACATTAAAGAGATATGGCAGTTAATAATGCCATGCACATTTTAATGGAGAAGTTGTTTACCTTTCATTTTATTAAAGGGGGGGGGGGGGGTTGTGGTTGATGATCGCGTTTAACTTTACATAACTATCAAGATAACATTTCGTGTATTTGTATGTGATATAGGCCTAATACTTTCCCCTTGGTAATGTAGCATATGAATTTCCATGAACACAATTCTAAAATGCACGAGACATAAAGGCTTCTGCTATCGGTTGATAACTCAAACTTGCCGAGTAGCAACATTCACTTCTCTAACATTTAACTTAACATAACTACCAAAATAACATTTGTGTATTTGTATGTGATGTACTGTACTTCCCCATCGATAATGTGTGAATTGCCGTGAACACAATCCTAGAAAGATGCACCAGAAACAAGGCTTGGTTAATAACTCAAACTTGCCGAGAACCAAGACACCGCTTGATTACATTAGACTCGAGCGGCCGGCCGGTTGCACGGTTACATTATGGCGCTTTTCCATTACATGGTACCTACTCGCCTCGCCTCGACTCTACTCGCCTTTTTTGGTTTTCCATTACGAAAAAAAGTACCTGCTCAGTCGAGGTTCCAAGCGAGCTGAGGCGAGCCGAGAAGGTGACGTGAAACCCTGCAGGCTGCTGATTGGTCGGAAAGAAGCGTCACTGATCACTGCATTGCTAGCGAGAGACGGCATTTTTAAATAGTTTAGCCAGCGGTGTTTTTTTGCTGCTGGAGGCTCTACGCAGAGCTTTCTCCGTAGCATACAAGTGGCCTGATGGTTATACTGGTGCGCTGGTGTGTGCATGTGTGATGTGTGTGTGTTGAGTCGCTGTACGTGTGTGTGTGGGGAGCTAGTGAGCGAGGGAGAAGTGAGAGAGTGACGGCGATTATCTCTGCAGCCAGCGAGTAGCGACTCTAGAGTCATATATATGTGAGAGAAACAAAGCGAGTAGCCACTCTAGAGTCATATATATGTGACCACGGTGGGAAATCTGGAGCAGTAAACGTTAACTATCTCTTTGATATCATGTTGTTTACGGAGACGGAGAACCAGGAAATGCGTCGGGGATATGTCAGTGGGAAAGCAAGCTACTAAGCCACGCCCACGGCAGTCGCTATGACGACCAGCCACGCTGAGGCAATACTAAAATCTGCAATGGAAAACGGACGCACAGCGAGTCGAGGCGAGTAGAGTCGAGTAGAGTCGAGGCGAGTCGAGCAGGTACCATGTAATGGAAAAATGCCATTAGACTCGAGCGGGCCGGCCGGTTGCACGGTTACATTCGGTCTCATTCGGCATAGGGTCTAGGCATTAGTAGCTCATTTCCTGATTGATTCTACCACCACCACTCCAGTCCAGTGGAGGCGCTAATGAGCTAGATTACAACACACACAGTAGCAGAAGAATACAAGCTACACAACGCCCAACCATTGACATATATATATATATATATATATATATATATATATATTAAGGGTGTGACGAGATCTCGTTTTACGAGATCTCGCGAGATTAAAACGTGACGAGATTTTCGCCGAGGTGAAAAGTTGTCTCGTGAGGCGATGTTATGTCAGCGTGATGGAGCGTGAAATTACTATTGAAGATCCCCTGCCACTTTTAAATCATTTGTGTGGCAACATTTGGGTTTTCCTGCGGAAATAATAAAGCGCGAAAGAGTGACAGACAAGACGAGCGCTAATATGTAAACATTGTAAGAAAAAAAATGCCGTATACGCGGCTAACACGAGCACTATGCAAAAACCCTTACAGCACCACCACAGCTCTCTACTAACTACTGCACCCGCGACGAAAACATTAAAAGGGCAAACAACTCTAAAAGCCTTTGCATCTCTGCCACCGGTAAGTGCAAAAGCCACGGCAATAACGAGGGACATAGGCGTTTTCATTGCAGCTGATATGAGGCCATTTTCTGTGGTGGAAAATGTTGGATTTCGGCGACTCCTCCACACACTGGAAACGAGGTACGTCATCCCATTACGCGCGCATTTAACTCGCACTGTAGTCCCAAACCTCTACAAAGAAGCCAAGGTCAGTTGAATAAAAAAACTATTTTCCATTCATATATTTCATCATTGAGGATTTCTTCAAATTTTTTTTAAAAATCTCGTCTCGTCTCGTTCTCGTGAACCCAATCTCATGATGTGTCTCGTCTCGTGGAGTAAGTGTCTCGTCACACCCCTATATATATATATATATATATATATATATATATATATATATATATATATATATATATATATATATATATATATATATATATATATATATATATATATTTATATATATATATATATATATAATGCCAACGGCACAAATGAAGTAAAAGAAAAAAACAGGAGTGAGTCATTGACGTATGGCACTCAATTCTCCCGGCTCAGTGACACGAGTCGGGTTAATTAACCGGCTCTTCGGTCAGTTCGTCAACACTACCGGTTGAACCGACTCTCGTAAAAGAGTGGGTTGCTACCCATGTGACTCTGAGTCCAGATCCTAACGTACAGCAGGCAGTGGACCAAACCACTGTGAGGCAAGGGAGGGGGAACTCAAAATGTTTCTAAACTTTTTGGGGTTGTTTTACTACTTACACAGATATTTTAAGTATACATCATTATTTTATTTACAATACACAGCATTGTTTTAATGATATTTCTAGGGGGGACAACCCTTAGATGGGACCCCCCCTAGGATTTACACCCTTGGCCAGAAGCTGAATGCGGTCAAGCCGTACAGGGAGATGAGCATAGACGATGAGGGGCTATTCGCTGTTTTTCCATGCTGGTGTTCTTCAGCATTTAGCAGCAGTCTAGAACATTTTTAACATTAGGCGTATATACTGCCCCCGTCAGGTCCTACGGTACTGCTGAAAAATAAGTACCGCCACTTTGGTACTGAGTTGGTACCGAAGTACCGGTTCTCGTGACATCCCTAGCGATGAGCGCTAAGTGGCTGTGCAGGAGAGGAGAGGGGGAACAAGGAGATAACTGACAGATAGATGGATGTTGATGGTTGACAGACACATAAAATATACGATAAACTCTGATCTACTGATGACTAAATGACACATACACACACACACACACACACACACACAGACGCTTTGTGGTGTGCAGCTGTTTTTTTTAATTTATTTCCCAGGATGTAAGCAACAGTGAAAGTGCCATTTGAGATTCTTAATGTTTAGCATGTAGTGTTGTAATAAGTATAGGATTTTGAGTGCAGGTACAGAGAGGAGGGAAATGTGTTGAGTGTACAGATGATAACTGAGAGGTCTGAGGTAAAAACTTGAGTGCTGAGACAGTGATGCCTCAACCTGTTTTCTGCTCTCAAAACTGTATTAATGAGAATGACTGAAGGTCTTTTGGACCAATCACAGCTCTGCCTTTTGCTCTGATGCTAAAATGCATTGCTTCTGCAGACTGTGGTCACAGTCATAGCTGTCTTCAGGTTTACCTGCTCTCTACATTTACCCTGTGGTCATTTCACGTTGTCGTCAACGTGTTCATCATTAGCAAGAATAAAAACTGACACCAGTGAGAGGTCAGCAAACACAACACTCGACATGAGACAGACATGAGACTGTGGAGGAGAGAACCAGAGGACTCCATGAGATGTCACACTGTTCCTGTAATACACCTCCACATTAGAGCGACGCTGTGCAGATATCTGAAGCATGCTCGGCTCGCCGTTAAGTGCCAGCAGCAGGTTTTATGAAAAAGGTGTAATTCACTTGTTCTGAGTGTTTCCTGTAAAAACGAGAGCTGTCAGGTTACAACCTGCTGCTCAAATGAAGCACAAAGAATTCATTCACATTCACATTCAGAGAAAAATCAGCGACAAAATGATCCCCCTTCAGGCTGACAAGTACCCCTGTGGTTCACACACACAGACAGACTCGCACACACACAAATGTAACCTCCCCTCTCAGTGCAGCATTAAAAGGCAGCTGTCATTAAGGCCCACTGTGGTGTGTGTGTGTGTGTGTGTGTGTGTGTGTGTGTGTGTGTGTGTGTGTGTGTGTGTGTGTGTGTGTGTGTGTGTGCCCGCTGCCATTAGGCGCCCACCGCAGCGAGACTCGGTCCACTCTGTCCCAAGGCATGCTGGGAAAATCTCCAGCTTCCCTGCCAGTCTGAGCCCAGAGACAGAGAGCTAAATGACAGGGTTGACTCCTCCTGGACGCCCCGCACCGCTATTCCAACGCTCCCTCCACCTCCACTGCTACCCAGCAATTAACACACTGCTGAGAGGAGAGCAGAGGAGAGGAGAGGAGAGGAGAGGAGAAAAGATGATGTATATTAAGTATTTGAAGTATATGCAGTAAACAGTATATACGGCTATAAAGTAGGTGTTTAAACAATGACGGCATCAAACTAAAGGACCATAGGTGATGTGTATGTGATTTTTATTTTTTTTTTATGTGTAACTTGTGTGTACTCTGTGTATGCCTAGTTTGAACTTGTTATGTATGTTATGTATGTATTTTGTATGTTATGTATTCTGTATGTACATGTCTTGTAACTGGAAGGTCAGTGTTCTTGCAGACTACCTCTCAGCTCTAATTGGTAAATTATCCAATCAAACATAAGCACTTGTCCACCAATTAGCTGCTAATTGACCTGAGAGCCAGAGAGAGTCGAATATATCGCGTTTGTGTGTGTGTGTGTGTGTGTGTGTGTGTGTGTGTGTGTGTGTGTGTGTGTGTGTGTGTGTGTGTGTCTCAGTAGGGGTTGCTAATGGAGCAGGTAGCTGTGAATTCATTACTGTGTCATTTATAAAGAGGCCGTTTAAATGGCCGAACCCCACAGAGCTAAATTACCGCTCTCTGTCTCTCTGTCTGTCCGTCTATCTGTCTTTCTGTTTGCCTGTTACCATATTTAGTTTGTCCCTGTGTGAAGACAGAGGGAAAAAACAACAATAAATATACAGTAACTGACAGTGAAGCAGAGCATCATTGTCTGATAAGACACATTTATTTGTTATTCACCTTTCAACAACAAGGTGATTCAAAGTGCTTTACGTACGACAGACTGACTTTAAAGGGATAGTTTGGATTTTTTGAAGTGGGGTTGTATGAGGTAATTATCCATAGTCAAGGTATTACACCTACAGTAGATGGCGGTCAGCACGCCCCCTGTTTGGAGAGCCAGGGCATGAGTACCGAGACAAAAGCTAAGCAATGTACTACTGTGGGCGGGGAGCAGCAGCTAAACCTATTTTAGACACATAATAAAATCATCAGTTTAAGTCTACAAGCTATATAGATTTAGCTTTAACTTGCCATTAGCCAGCCCTTTATCTATGCTATCTATTATCTATGCTCTCTTCCAAGCCACCAGACCCCTTTGTCATTTTACCTCATAGAACATGGGAGTTGCTGGTTAGTTAGTTATTAGTTAGTTAGTAGTTATTGTGTGACTTTGGTGAATTACCCTTTAACACCAAAGTAAACCATCCTCTAGATCTCAGAAGGTTTCATAGACATCTTTCCTCAGATTGTCAAACATTTTAGTGGTCAATCTTCTGTGGCTCTAACTTTGCTCTTATTTCCTTTCACAATCCTCCGGAGCTATAAATGAGCATGATCCTCCCCCTCTCTCCACATCCTGCTTTGATTGACAGCTGACAACTCTCAGCCAATCACAGCCCTCAGTTAGCTCGCTATCAGAGCTGAACACTGATGTCAAAAATACTACCTGTCACATTAGAGCGAGGAGACGAATGTGTGTGTGTGTGTGTGTGTGTGTATGTGTGTGTTTTCCTTTATGTGTTAAGGAAATTCTCCTACTTCTTAACCTAAATAAAGTCTTTAAAAAGCCTCTTGGATCAGATAGAAAATTAATCGTCGCTGTAAACCGAAAAACTTTTTAAGCCCAGTTCAGACCACAGATTTGCAATGAGACAAGTTAAAACTTGCGACCAGGCCTTCTCCCATTTTGACCATTTTGCAGTTTGTAACAGAAATAAAATGGATTATGGATAATTGTATTATTTAGTTTGTAGCTGATTTCGCTATTGGCTGTTGAAACAGGTGACCTTTCCTTATGTTCTAAAACCAGCCACTGGCGACTTGACAAGCTGATTCACCGGTGGATCACTAAACTTTCTGCTATTGTTATTGTTAGCGATGTAGCATCCGGTGCTGGGGTTTGTGCTGGCATGGTTCGGGTTGCTGTAGTCGCTGGCTGGGAGCTGGCTGTGGCTGTGTCCCCTGGGCTGTTGTTGTCCACTCTCATCCTGACAAAGTCTCTTAGTGGCAAGGAATAAGGCAAAGGAACCATGGTGCACTAGCTGGCTAACTTAGCATTAGATCAATAGACTACCCATACAGCTAACGTTATTTGGCGAATTTAATCGTTACGTTTAAATCATCATGCAAAATATAACACCATCATACAAAAATAACTTTATAAACGTGTTGAACATTGTTGTAACCTTATAAGGTTAACGTATGGTTTAGCTACCAAGCATTAGCATGAGCCAATTGTCATCGTAGCACATCGTACAAGCTGGATCGACATTGAAATATATCAATAAATCAGGTCTCTGCTGTATGACTGTGTTGCAAGGTGCCGTGCAATTAATGAAAGAAGAAGAAGAAGTGTGGCAGAAAAAAATATATTACTGCTACTGAGTATAATTCTGTGACATTTTCATTGATGACATATTTCTCTGGGTTTGAACATTGTTGGGAACATTTGGGATAATGTAAGTACACAACAAATATATACTGTATATATAGTCATTTGAATGCAGAAATATTACATATAATTTGTTTAAGTAAGGTTTTAAATGCAGTACTTTTACTTGTAGTGGAGTATTTTCAAAGTGTGGTATTAGTACTTTCACTGAAGTATAAGATCTGAATACTTCTTACACCACTGCTTTTCACTGTCAACATATACTATTTTTTCTAAATATCCCTAGCCTGACGAGCCAGATGGTTTGTTACACAGAACCATCTGAGAAGCCGTCATTGGAAAGTGTTTGAAAAAGGCAGGCACAAAAAATACCTTGCAGATGATTGGATGAACCATCTTACCATCACTGCCATTGTTGTTTGTCACAACCATCACACACCTAAACCATGTCCATTGACATATATAAACTGGACCAACAGACGCCGTTGCTCTGGACGGAGCCCAGTGAAGGCTATTAGAAGCACTTTTCCGGTGAGCACTGAGTGTTACTGCGCAGCCTCCAACTGACAGAGTAAATGTGACGTGAGCAACCTGCCTGAAAGTTGGAAGTCTTCTGGTAGCTGTGCCAAGAGAAATCTCAATCATTCCCAATCTTACAGAGACAGAGAGCATAGGTATATACAAGGAGATAACATAGGCACAGGCTAATTATTGCTAACTAAAATGCTAGTTAACATCAGTAATTAAACCTAAACAGCTAATGTAAGTCCAAACTACCTGCAAGCTTCTCCTGTACTATACGGTAATTCCTCTACTATGCGACAGTAAGTCGCTTGGTTATGACACAATCGTTAGCCTATTTTTACAAAAACGTCTGCTACGGAGCCATAACGTGAGGCACAAGGTAATGGAGCCTTTTATACATTGTCTTGTTTCTTTAGAAATAAACAATGGAGAAATAGAGTCTTTAAACGCTTCAGATGTAAAGTTATTCGCTGTCAAAGTGACGTCAAAATGAATGGCAGTCAATGGAATGCTAACCGCGGGTGATCAATTGTTAGCATCAAAATGGCGCCATAGGAGCTACGCATTCCAGACGCTCGCTTACCCCCTTGACCATGTCCGACCTGCCAGTAGCTCCTCATTGGTTCAGTTCACTAACGTTACGTGTTGTGGAACAGAGTTAAGCTAGCTAGCTAGCGATCAAGCTGAGCACCATGCAAGGTGATGTTTATTGTGCAAGACGAGAGATGTAGTGCACTGAGCGGTTTCACACAAAACTAAGTGGTACTGTGACAAACCTACAACAAACTGACTTTCTTCAGTTTTAATTGACAAATGATCATATGTCTAATCCATGGCTCAATTCAAATGGGATCAAAAAATAATTAGTCTTTAATAAGGTCCAATGAGGTCCACCAGAAGGGGAGGGAAATTGCCTCTATTACTTGAAGCTTGACAAAATGAATTTTTGTGTGATATGTGATCCCGCGATTCACTCCCTTTTAAACCATCATGGACAAGAAAAGAGCTGTATAGTAATGAAGTAGAACTACTCCACTACTCTACTTAAGTATTAAAAGGCGGTATCTGTAATCTGTACTGGAGTATTATTTTTTTCTCCTACTTCCACTTTTACTTTTCGATGAGTTTAATACTTTTACTCCGATAGATTTTTTATGTGCTGCATCGTTACTCGTTACTGTTGTGAATTTCTCACGCTACGGAGACTGTGTAGGTTAGTGTGTACGTTAGTTACGTACACTAATTACGTAGAAATCCCCGAGATCACGTCGTGTTTCTTTTCATTACAGTTGCCCGTTCAGAAGTCAGAGACGTTTGTACTCTTTTTATTTAGCTATTGTTGCAGCAGAGTAATCTATTCCTGAGTTGTTTGAGTCTGCAGTGAGTCCTGAACGTTAACCGTTTGACCCTGTGATGTGACGCTGCTAGTTTATTTGTGTTTTGCTAGCTTGCTAACTTTCCTGTAGCTATCACACATTACTAGCTAGTATGTGACACGTTTTTCTGGGCTTTAATTGTTACTGTGCTGGAGAGGATGTTCATTTTACTTGCACAGTGTGATAATTGTACATTTTATTTCAGTATTTGTAAATATTTGTTAATTTTAATATATTTAATATTTGTTATTTCCTTTGGCTACAGCCTTGGCTAAACATTTGACACAATATAAACAATATGATATTCAAATTTTTGACTGCTTTCTTTAATAACTAAATAACAATACTTGAAATTTTACTTTCAGTACTTGAGTAGTAGATTTTAAAATAAACTACTTGCAATACATAAGTACAAAAAGTTTTCAATACTTTGGTACTTACGTGTTGTGCTTAAAGAGCACTTCTACTTCTACTCAAGTCACTTTTTTGATAGAGCACTTGTACTTTTACTCAAGTAGTCTCTAGTACTTTATACACGTCTGACAAGAACTCTTTGAGACAAATAGGACATTTAAATATCTGCAATTCTATGATAACTGAGCAAATTCCATCTGTTGACAAAGATCAGCTGACGTGGAGCTATAAATGGACCTTATGGTGAGAGCGCTTTGTGTGTGTTTTTCTGGTTCCTGATAATTGTTTTGATTCAGAGCCTCACAGCTTTTTATTAAATTAAATCTTTATAAATATTAAAAACATCAACACTGATTGAAGCATGAGATTTTATTAAAATTTCATGAAAGCCATCTTTCCTGAACATCCAACCTTCCACTGAGGCCTCCTACAACTTCTCTGCAGCATTACGTATCAAATATTATAAGGATTAATAGCCTATAAATGTTTGTTGCAGGAGATGGAGATGCCCGTCTGCACAGCTCCAGGCTTCACTTTCTCACAGTATGAATATATCTGATATGTACCATTACTCTCTGCTAGAGCTAAAATCTTTATCACAGCACATTCAAACTGTAAAATATCCCATGACTCAGGACAAACAGGATATGAGCTTAGCAGAGCTAGCCAATGGCATCATAGCATCAATTAACATTGTGGTGATAACGTATTACATGTACGGTGGCCGAGAAGGGTCAGAACACATACAAAAGCTACAACACAAATACAAAAGCTACAACACAAATACAAAAGCTACAACACAAATACAAAAGCTACAACACAAATACAAAAGCTACAACACAAATACAAAAGCCACAACACAAATACAAAAGCTACAACACAAATACAAAAGCCACAACACAAATACAAAAGCCACAACACAAACGCAAAAGCGACAACACAAACGCAAAAGCCACAACACAAATACATAAGCCACAACACAAATACATAAGCGACAACGGAAGTAGCTAGCTATGTGACAACGGAAGTAGCTAAGTGACAACGGAAGTGAACGTGTTGTTGATAAACGGAGCCGGAGGATGAGCAGAAGGAGAAGTTCTTGTATGAGAAGTAAGTGAAACTTACTTCCCTTGCTAATTATGATTACTGTTGCTATGTGATTGTCACAAATAAGCAATGTTGTTCGATATATTTGTATTTTCACATGTATGTACTCTGCCATTTAGGCTACGAAGCTTCGTAGTGTCTTTTAACGCGCAAATGCTATGTTTAAAGTCTATAGTTTGTCACGTTTAGTGAAGCTGTTAAGCTAAATCACACAAATACTATATTATTGTAACTTGTTAAGCGTATCTCGGCCATTTAGGCTACGAAGCTACAGCTAGCATTTAACTAACGTTAACTAAATGGCGCCCCGCGTCTTTTAACGCGCGAGTCCTACGTTTAACTATCAACTAGCATTACTTGTTAATATATCCATCCTGCGTGTGTGTGCGCACACTCACTTCACTTGGAAGGTTAACATTGTTCAATGTTCTGCACTTGCTTATGGTTATGTGGTACATGAAGCATAGCACTTAAACAAATACAATATAACGTTAATGTTTAGTAAATTGTTTATTTATTTAATGTTTACATTCCTAATGCTCACCTAATGACACTATTTGTTTTATTACAGATAACTACAGTATGTATTGTCCTTTTTGTGGGTTCAACCTACATGTAGAAACAGCATTCTGCAGTTCATGTGGCAAGAACATCACATTTCTGCATGATGCTGCTAAGCCTGGCACAAGTGAAGGTAACTATTCAAAGATTCCATCATTTTTATTAATCTTCTATACTCAATGAGTGAAAGGCTGCCACTAACAGTTTTTTTCATTATTGATTAATGTGTGAGTTATTGTCTGGATTAATGGATTAGTAGTTTGGTTTGTAAAATGTGGATCAGTGTTTCCCAAAGCCAAAGAGAATGTTCTCAAATGTCTTTTGTCCCCAACTCAAAGCTATTCAGTTTACTGTCACATAGGAGAGAAGAAACTAGAACTTTTTATAAAAAATAAAAAAATGACTCCAACTGATTGGATTCTGTTTGAAGCAGGAACTGGAAGCACAGGAAATAGTGCACTGGCTACATTCCTGAATTTTCGAAGTTTGAAAGAGAAAGAGAGACAATCATGTTTCAAAAAGAAAAAAGAACCACTGAAAGACAGCAGTGTGAAGGTAACTTCAGTTCAGCTGGTAGTCCATTATGTCATATATTTGCTATGTGTCAATGAACCTACTTCTATGTTTCTCTGTAGATTTCAGTTGGTATTATGCGCATAAAGGATGGAGTGCTGAAACCTGTCAGAGGAATGGTACTACCCCTTGTAGTGCAACCAGGGTCGGATGCAGAGCAATTCGCAAAGCAGCCGTACAGAAAATGAAAGATTTTAACAAAAATTTAGAGGCTGGTCCCTACCTTCTGCTCTACCCTGATGGTACAAAGGTAATAAATATTCCCGGGACAGAAACAGCCTTCTCTCTGAAACTCTACAAGGATGCTGTTGGGAAGGCTTGGCAGCGCCTCACATTGTACATTTATGCGGTGGAAGATTTCCTTACTAATTGTAAGTAATTCTGATATCAATAACCAAAAAAAAAGCTCTCTTAAATTGATTAGTATAAGTAAATTGTCCCATTGTTCATTGTCTAATCTTGTATTTCACAGCTGAGCAATTCAACTCAGACTCGTCTGATTCAGAGGTGATCATTACAAGCATAAGTGCTGCTGAATTCAATTCAGCTGATACAGTAGTAAGTGTAACATTTGCCATGTTGTACCTGCTTTCATGACTCACGTGCAGGTCAAAGATGGTATGCCCTTTAACAATGTGGTGTGGGTCAGGATGTTCATCAAATGAGAGATACTCTTATTGCTTATATTTCAGGCTATTTCCGTCAAATCTGAAGTGCAGCTGTGATTTGTTTTTACTTTCAGCTATTTAAACCAATCTTGACCAGTACCAGTATTGGTGTTGAAGAAACTCCACACCATGATCCAGAAACTATGGTAATATGTGGCTCCTATATGTGTAGAGATATTAAAAACTAGAAACTACTATTTAGTTCCCTTAGTGTTTTTTATTAAAGTGGCAGAGATGTATGTGTTTGTAGCTTTGTCTTTTAAATATTCTGTAGCTAACTAAATTACATAAAGTAATATGTGACACTGACTTAGAGACCCAAAGTGATAATTGAAAGAGTAGTGCCTTTCTTTATAAATAGGACATCTGATACCCCTATCTTTTATATTCAAGCCCTTCTACTCACAAGTCCAATAACTTGTTTGTCATGCAGATCTTACTTTCCGAAGCAGAAGACTGCCCAGGAACATCAGGAAGTGCATTGGAAACTACATGTTATAGGTATGATGCTTTCCTCTCTAAATTTGGAGATTGATTGATTCATTTGGAGACAAGAACAATGTAAATGTTTCTTAATTTTTCAGAAAATACACAGAACTGTATGCACCCATTATAGTAGAGGATTCAGAGACCTCCGGAGACAGTGATGCTGTCACTCATGATATTTCAGAGGATCCAGAGTAAGAAATCAAGTCACCCTTACTACAACTGTTGTTTTTCTGGTTAAATGTGTCTTCCACCAAGTATCATCATCATCATCATTACATTCATCATCATCTATTTGTTGGTAGGATAGAACAGAGACCCATTTCAGAAGTGATTGCAAACCTGGCACTCCAGATTGATCGCCACGCAGTCAGCAGATTTCACATTTGCCGCTCTGACATCTGGGATGGTGCCGTCAGAGGATTCAAAAGAGGAACATTCTCTGAAAAGAAGGACCTCCTAGTAAAGTTTTCTGATGATGCAGGCATGTTTGAGGAAGGTATTGATACAGGTGGCCCAAAAGAGAATTCCTCTCACTCCTGATGAAAAGCCTGAACAAACGACCCATATTTGATGGACCTGCAGAGAGCCGCTACCTTGTCTACAACTCAACAGGTACTGTTTTGTGTGGAGTGTTTTAAAGGAACTACATCATTAACCATGCAATTCTTGTTTAACATAAAAACTGATTTAATATGATTACTATGTATTTTCATAAGCAGCAATCAGAGAGGATGAATATAGTTTGGCAGGAAAGATGATTGCTGTATCCATAGTACATGGAGGACCTGGTCCAAATTTCCTCTCAAAGGATCTGGTCAGCTACATCTCAGGGCAGTCCAGTTTCAACTCATCTATAGGAGACATTACAGATGAGGAAATAGGGAAAGTGTTACGAAAGGTATGAGGGTGTAAAATTCTAGCAAAGGTTGTTGGTTAGTGAAGGGTGCAGTTTTGTCAACTTATTAAAGGTTAAAGGTAGTTTTCTGATATGACTATTATATTGTTTATATATATCAAATGAGTTAAGTTCATCATATATTTTTTAGATACACAATGCATCCTCATTGGAGACCCCACGAGACCTAATGGTACAGAACAGCACTATGTTGCAGACAGCAGGGTGCTTCAAACATGTAAGGTCAGTTGAGGAAAGGAAGTCGATTGTAAAGGAGTACCTCAGGTGGTACATCATTGACAGAAACCACAGTGCAATTGAAAGGTATGTTTTTTGTTACTGTTTTAAAAATATATTGTTTGCGTTAAAACCTGGTGTTGCTGTCTTGCTGCTATGTAGTGCACATTCCAATTTTCTGGTAACCTGTTGTTGTATTTCAGATTCAAGGATGGGCTTTCCAGCTTGCAGGTGTTAACAGTGCTGCAGCAGCATCCTGAAGTCCTGACACCTGTTCTCTGCCTGTCAGATAAAAAGTTATCTGCTACGGACATTGAGAATATCTTCCGACCAGAGCTAAGTCTGCGTGGAAGCAACAAGAGGCTACAGGAGGAAAAAACACTATCTTTCTGGGCAGACTACCTTCTTGATTGTGAAGGTTGGTGAATTTTCTTTTAATTGTGTTATTTTATCCACAGAAATTATAATAAACAGTTCCAGAGTTGTTGTGGATGTTGTTTAATTGCTTTCTACTTTTAGAAAGTCAAAGTGAAGTAACCCTGGAGGAGGTCTTCATGTTTGCCACAGGTGTGCCATGCATACCTCCTGCTGGTATGGAACCTCAGCCACGCCTTCACTTCCTGGCCAGTTCAACGCTCCCTATGGCAAATACATGTGCCAATACTTTAATGTTGCCACTCCTGGAAAACTACAACACCTTTAAGGCAAAAATGAGCTTTGGGATTAAGAATTCCCCTGGCTTTGGATGCATTTAGACAGTTATCAACTGTCAGCCCCTTGAACCATTGTCATTGAATTACCTATGTGGTAAAAGTTGCAGATAAATTAAAAGCTTTTTGTTTGCATTAATAGTAGTGGCCAAATGTTTGTGCCAGTTTTTCAAATTGTTATGTTTGTTGTGTAGTTTGGTTAAATAACACATCACCACTTAAATGTCAGAAGTAGTGTCATTTATGAAACATGGCTGTTAGGGCTGGAAAATATATCAATATTATATTGACATACTTTAGATATACAAGACTAGATATTGTCTTAAATTTTGGGTGTTTATCGCGATATGACACAAGTTTAGTCTTTTCCTTGTTTTTAAAGGCTGCATTATTTGCATTTGCCCACATTACTGTTGATTATTTATCAAAACTGTCATGGTCTTATTTGTGAAAGCACCAATTGTCAACCCTAGAATATTGCTGAAAAATAGACATCGATGTATTAGGTCACAAACATTGTGATAATTGATTTTTTCTCTGTGTAACTAAGCTGTATTTCTTGCATGTTATGTACATTTAGCCGCTTTGATGATAAACATTGTTTCTATTAAAAATAAAATAAGTAAATAAATAGAAATTAGATTGTGGACTCTTGTTTACACTGTATTTAAAGCCATTTAAAAAGGGTTTGTTTATAGACTGTATATTGCCATTTGTATATTACCATTTGTACAAATAAAAAATAATTTTGTGAATCAACTAATGCCATTTATTCCCAGATACTTCATGAACGCATCATTTCCCAGATCCACTTTAGCCAATCTGACAGACTGCAGGCCAGATAGCATATGTTGGAGAGAAGCATGAAGAACGGATTGCAATATGTAAAACTTAATTTTAAAATTACAGAAGTAGAGGCAATTTAATTTAGTCTTTTTATTTTGAAAATCTGTACAGTGTTAAGGTTAGTAGCACGAGGTAAAACTTTTTAAAAGACATTCATGATTTGTGCAAATTCAATTTATTATGTATTGATATGTTTTCTACATTTGAAGATTTCAATATTAATGACTCAAAATACAAAAGTATGATTTTGGATTTGCCTGTCTGGACAAGGGACTTAACGGCAAAGACTTAAGACTTACTTGCATTTTACAAAACTGACTTGGTCCCACCTTTGGAAATAAGCTACAGTTGTGCTTACACATTTATGAAACCATGCTGAAGTTGAATATATATATATGAATAAATACGAAAAAAAAATCTTGTAAATTTTTTTTATTTCTTAATTTAAAAAACAAAATGGGAAAAATCCAACCTTTAAGGACACCAATTTTCTTTCTGCATGAATAATGTATTACAAATAAATGAAAGTTCTTCCTTAAAATACAGTAGTATACACACCCTGTACTTTACCCCAGTGTACTTATGACCCCTGCATTTTAAGGAAGAACATTTCTTTACAATACATATCCATTCACAAAGAAAATTGGTGTCCTTAAAGGTTGGATTTTTCCCAATTTTTTTTAATTAAGATAAATTTCAAAAGATTATTTTTTATTCCTCTTTTAGTCAACTTTAGCATGGGTTCATAAACGTTTCGCAACTGTACATTAAAGATCAGCCATGTTCTTCAGGGTGATGTAGTTCTCTACAGCAGATTCCCATTGTAGAGGAGATGTCAAACCACTTTGTCTCTGCAGTTCTTCAAAGCGAGTTTGCTGTTCATCCTCTCCACCAGGAGTTGCTGGCGCTGGCATGAGGCTGTCAAACTGGCTCAGGGTTTGTGTAGATGCTGGGAATCCACAATTCCTTCCGTTAAATCTAGGAGCATGTACAAAAAAAAAATCCAGAATCACTCACTAACAGTTTTCTTTCAAATTTATTTGAGTTATGTTCATTATTTTAGTCACGTACTTCTCATAGGACAATGATGCAGAGACACAAAAAGATACTAAGTCAACATGATCATGAGTTAAAATAAGTCACAACTACATATTTGACCAAAATGCTTGAAGCATGTGTGTATTTTTGTGACAGCTAGATGTTTGATGTGCAATGTTATTGTACTATCTATCCATGAATCCACCATGAACTATAGTTCAAATAAAGTGTTACCTGATTAGGTTTATTTTTTAACATGGTGATGCAATACTCACCTGTGAGGCACATTGTACATAGCCTCTGGTTTACCAGATGGGCATTGGGATTGGCGAACTGGACGAATAGTGTGAGTGTTCCACAATTGCTTGTATTCATCCAGTTCATTCTGCAGGACACCCAAGAAGCAGTATCGCACCAAACTTATGTGTTGATAGTTGCCATTGAAGAGATGCCTCTCCCTCAAGTCACTGAACAGATCCATCCAAAATTGACTCCTAGTTAAGAATACACACATTAACACACTATAATGTCGTAGATATTAGAAAAATGTAGAAAGAAAATAGTCTCAAGCTGACACTAAGGAAATACAACAGCCAACATGAGGCACCCACCAAGCAGGAGTGAGTATTGCCTAGATCAGTAAAACATACAGTAAATACACAAATGTAGTAGAGCATAAATCAATGAAGAATTTAATGTATGAGACAAAAACCTTTGTTTCGAAAGTAGGACCACCAGCTTTCAATGCGCTGGTTGGATGTTGAAGTGCCGTACATGTGGCTTTTGGCTCCTGCAAACTCATCTGCATGCTCTGATCTCAGGGAACAGTGAAGTGATGCCATCAGTCCATTTTCTGTGCCGCAGTCTGTGCGGAGACGCATTGGAATAATTCCAAACTCAGCTACACACTGCATGTAATTTTGAGCAATTATGCCAGGGTCATTGTTAGACTTTCCACATTTCAGCCACATGATTTTTCTAGAAAATCCATCGATACAGCCACTAATTGCAATCCCAAAAGGTTTCATTTTATCATAGCCATCAACATGCCAGACGTCATTGGGTCCCATTGAGTGGTATGCTCTCCGGACGAATCTGCGTCTAGAGCGATTTTCTTTTCGGACGGATCCAGTTCTCCCATTAGGCGCATCACATCATCTCTTCTGACTATAAGAGAGTACTTCTGTCTCAGAGTCTGACACATTGCTCGGTATCATAAGAGCTGGCCTGATCCCTTAAGTTCCTCAGATATAGCTGCCTGCACAGTTGCAAACGGAGTGTAGTTTGTCCTCCGGGTCAGGCGTGCATCCTGTAGTCTTCTTTTTAAAGTGCTAAGACTCAATGAAATGTTGTGCTTGGTTGCCAGTAAGTCCATTATTACTTCATAACTATGGCCTTCTGTGAAATACTTCTGAATAAGTTCATCTGCCATTGTAGCTTCAGGACCTGATGGGTAGGAATGAGGACATTATATTTAAGATTATTAGATGCACTGCATTAATGTACCGTGTTTTAACTTTTACTTAGCATTGAAGAAACAGTACAGAGTAAAAGATACTCAAAGTCAATTACATTAATTACAATTTGAATTACATTTAATTACAAAAGTGGTTAACTTCATGTTCATTTGTCAAATAACAAAGCAATCCAGTATCTAATTACACTACATGTCAGAACTAAACATAGCATACCTTCATCTTGAAGACTCCATAAAAACTGAACGTTTCTGCCACATTTCCCACAATATGACAGAACATGTTGAAGGTTCACTCCACAAAATGGACAAAACATAACCTGTTAAAAGACCAAGGAAAGCAAAGTTTTAGACTACAACCAAGGCACATGTTCTCAAACTTGTGGGATGGTAATCTAAATACTCTTCTACACAAAGTTGATCCCTTAATACATTTGTACTGGTGCATACACGGACTCATATAGTTAGTGATTCATTATCTCCTCCAGGAGTAAACACGAAGCAAGGTCATGGTGAAAATTCTGGGTTTATTTCATTCACACCAACCGTGTATGTATGACAGATTACGCTACTAATACTGTAATAGGCAGCATATTAAAAGGTAACACAATTAGCATTCACTTTAAACATCTGTTTACCGCAACCATTACCACATATGTTATGTATATGTGTTTAAACAGCTTCACTAAACGTGACAAACTATAGCTATCTAGACTTTAAACATAGCGTTAAAAGACGTTACGAAGTTATAGCTATCTAGCTAAATGTTAGCTAGCTAACGTTAGATAGCTGTAGCTTCGTAGCCTAAATGGCAGAGTACATACATGTGAAAATACAAATATATCGAACAACATTGCTTATTTGTGACAATCACATAGCAACAGTAATCATAATTAGCAAGGGAAGTAAGTTTCACTTACTTCTCAAACATACAAGAACTTCTCCTTCTGCTCATCCTCCGGCTCCGTTTATCAACAACACGTTCACTTCCGTTGTCACTTAGCTACTTCCGTTGTCACATAGCTAGCTACTTCCGTTGTCGCTTATGTATTTGTGTTGTGGCTTATGTATTTGTGTTGTGGCTTATGTATTTGTGTTGTGGCTTTTGCGTTTGTGTTGTCGCTTTTGCGTTTGTGTTGTGGCTTTTGTATTTGTGCTGTAGCTTATGTATTTGTGTTGTGGCTTTTGCGTTTGTGTTGTCGCTTTTGTATTTGTGTTGTCGCTTTTGTATTTGTGTTGTAGCTTTTGTATTTGTGTTGTAGCTTTTGTATTTGTTCTGACCCTTCTCGGCCACCGTATACATGCCTTCAAACTGCAGGTCATTATTATTACCTGTTAATACATTCAATCTTAGCATGTAAAGATGAAAAGATGCACTAGAATTTAGACCTTTTTGAGAATAAAAAAAACCCCTCAAAACTTCAAACCTGAGACTGGATTATACAACAGAAGATGTATTAAATAGTGAGATGCCGTAAAATTACCAATAATTTCTATTCTCAGATCAGAAGAAGAAACATGAAGACAAACACTCAGTATGTCTGAAAATACATGTTTTGATGGTGCAGCAGAAAATCTGTCATAAACAGATTTATCAATTAAAAGACACAAAACATGTTGATGCTGTAGAAGAAGAAGAGAGGGGCTAATGTGGAGGATTTGAATGTTGATGACAGCAGCTGTGATTGTTTGATTCAGGTGGAGAAGAAGAGACAGAAAAGGAGAATAGATGTCTGTGTTCAGGGTCTTTTCATCAACGAACTGCAACAAGAAAAACACAAAAGAAATTCATCATTTCATCATCAGACAAAAGACACACCACAAGTGTGTGTGTGTGTGTGTGTGTGTGTGTTTGTTTGTTTGTGTGTGTGTGTGTGTGTGTGTGTGTGTGTGTGTGAAGGACAGAAAGAGGAGAAGGTGGAAAACATTTACACACTTCTAAAAAGCTTCTGTCTGTAAATTAAGTTATCTGTACCTGAACACCTGAACCTCAATTTGAAGGGTCAGTTCACCTGAATTACAGGAAAACATTCTCTCTCTCTCTCTCTCTCTCTCTCTCTCTCTCTCTCTCTCTCTCTCTCTCTCTCTCTCTTCCCTCTGGTGTATTGATTCTGATAGATTTTATTTTATTTGTCCAAATACTTTCTGCTGAACTGTATAATCTCTCTCAGGTGTGTTACTAATATATATAATATATACCCATTAAAGCCCCTGAAAACTCGGCTTAAAGTCCAAAAATCCTTTTCTACAACATTAAATAGCCACGACTAAATAATCAAGTTTTATATTGTGTGTTCATGTCAACCCTAATGTCTCCTTAAATTACGTTCCCATACAACTGAACTGGATTCTCAATTTTGTTTCAAGGGAAACGTATTTTATCCCAGATTAGGTTTGTCTTTGACGTTTCACAAATATGTTTCTAATCTATGTCTGGGTAGGGAGGAGGTCGGGATGGATGGGTCAACCAACGCGGGACTTTCACCCAGGAGACAGCTGTTTGTGTTCTGTTTCAGACCAAAATTCAACCTTGACGTTGTTTACGAAACATACTTTTTAAAGCACACTAGGTCACCAGCGACCTGCTTGAGTTACTAGCTAGCTACTACCAGCTAACCCTGAGCTGGTTAGATCACGCATGGAAATATAAATATTTAATCTTATGTCAATATGGACATGCTACACATCATTAGATGAGTTAGATGCTCCAAAATTCAATCGTTCAGTTTATTTTACAGCAACCACGTGCACCAAAGTATAATTCACGTCTTCTTGCCTGTTTACGGCTTACGGTCATCTCTGTGAGTTGCTATTGTTGTTGTACACAAACCACGTAGCCAACAGTTTGCAAGGCTGCGGTAGAGATGCATGGCCAAAAAAAAAAAATAATAACCCCACATTTCTGGTCGGAAGGAGAAACACTTACTTTTAAACATAATTAAAGATATCAACAGATTTTTGAATATGCACAAACATCGCAATGCCGACCTTTTAAAGAAGTGGTTGAGGGAATGAAAGAGGGAGGCTGTGTTTGCACAGTCAAACTAGTCTACAACTGGTGGAAACCTTTGAAAAAAATCCCATTTTGCACTGACGCGTGTGAACAGGAATATACTGCATGTGGAATTAACATCTAAGTTTGTGACTTGTTCACTCAGTTGAAGGGAAAACTGCAACTGCCTGTTGGTGTTGACTGTTGAAAAGAGGATGAAGAAGAGACGATGGCAGACTAAGGTAACCTTGACTGCGACGAGGATGGGATTCAGACCCACTCGTGCAGAGTACAAGAGATTAGCACTACATCACCTAAACCACTCGTCTTTTGGGTCTGTCTTCTAAAGGCTCCAACAAACCAACCCAACGGACTGGCTGGTCAAAAAAGTGCCTCAGAACACACCGAAGTGACGCTGACTTGAGCGTACGTTCTGCGCGTGCGCGAGACATAATATGTCGCCGTAACAGCAGGCGGCGCTAATCTGTATTGTTGCCCAAAAAATGAAAACCGGCAGCTGATTGGCCATAATAGCGGATCGTTCGGAATACGATCTCATATTTTACGAAAATAGTTCACCGAAACGAACGTGTTTCTGAAAACATTTTAAGCGAGAAATAGGCCATGCAGTTGCTGAATCTGTCTTCATTTCAGATCGACAAAGGTCAGTTTAAAAGATTTTTGTCAGATTTTGAGAGACTCGCTCGTCATTTCCGGGTTAGCACTCCACCAATCAGATTCGTCATTGAGTCCGACTGCCCGCCTTCCAATTCAACATGTCAAATCGGCCCAAATGAAGGCCGACGGCTCCGAAGGCTCCGACGGCTGACGACAGCACGGAACACACCGAACTGACTCGAGTCACTGACCTCGCCAGACTGTCCGACAGCCGATGGGACCCCCCCAGGGTGTTAAAACAAGCAATCAAAATTAAATTGAACTCGACTTTAGTTGCAATGTTCACAGGGGAATTAGCTCAAAAAGTAAAGTGAATAGTAAATGGACACTAGCTTAGCACATTAAGGCTAAAATAGACAATTGTCAAGTATAAAGCAACTCATAATTTATATTATTAATTTAATTTCCAATGATCAAATATTGTTTTATATTAATCTGTACATTGTGAACACATCTACAAAGACAAAAACAAACAGCAAATAGACTTAATTCAGTTTAGACACATAATTGACTGTGTATACTGTGAATATTGTTGCAGATCAGCTAACACACCATGACTTCTAATGGACACCAACACAATACACACTCATTATTCAACACTAACACACACTCCTCCCCTCTAAAGGACACAGCTGTGAGGCTTCATTCAGACAGATGGACACATTTTTACAGTCCGACCCTAAACATATCACACACACACACACACACACACACACACACACACACACACACACACACACACACACACACGGTCTGTATTGTAGCAGCAAAAGAGCAGCTGGTTTAGTACCTGCTGTAGTGTTGTTAGACATGTCCTGAAAGAGAGAAGAGGAGGTGACTGCAGGTTGTTAATCTGTTGACTCAAATTTATTATGAACATTTAATGAATATGTACTCATTTGTCAAGAAGCAACAAGTGCCTCAAACACAACTCAATAGAGGTGGAAGAAGTAAACGTAGTAAGATCACAATGTAGAAATACTCTGTACAAGTAAAAGTCCTGAGAGTAGACATCTGCTTCCTGCTCTCCAGAGGATGAACCCTTTATATGGTAATGACTCCATGATTTTTCCTGTTGCGCCGCCCTCGGGACAAACTGCACATGTTCAGACTCTGAGAACAGATCACCAGGATGTAGTTTGTTCAGGTTTTGTCTGTAATAAACGCTGCAGGCTGTAAGAGACGCTAACAGGATTTCAGACTCATTTGGACTGAAATTGGAATCGAACTCCGCTTCTGTCCAACTTTAGATCTTTTATAGTCCTAATAATCACCAGGGGTCTCGTTTATAAAACTGTGCGTAGGATCCTAAAAGTGTACCTACGACATGGCATTCGACAAAAAAAAAAAATCTGATTTATAAAATCTGTAAGCAGTGTTCCCTTTATAAATCACAGATTACCCACAAGTGTGCATACGTGAATCAGCCTCTTATCCCGCCCTGTACACGCCCATTTTTAACCATAAATAGTCAATGCAAAGCACCTCATGAATGCTGATCAGTATGTTAATGGCTCTGTCAGTTGTTCTTTACACCGAATCATGACAACTGATGGGGAAAAAGCAGGGATGTTCAGGGATTGCTGCAAATTTAATCATAATTTCAGCCTGTTCTCGCAGTGTAGGGATACCTGATCTATAGACTACCTATATTTATAATACTGTCCAAAACAGCAGGCATTTTGGCACTCTGGGAAAGCTTCGATATACCAGACCTACATTTAACAGAACTATATATTATATCCAAACAAGCCTTAGTGATAAAGTTGAAGATTATATATAATATTTATATCGAAAACACTTAGCTGTCAGCCATTTCCCTCTGGAAACAGCCGGTTGCCCCCAGAGTGGCGAGGATCTGTATTTGGATCGGGATGGCACGGTTCCAGCATGTTGCCCTCTCTACTGGACCCAATTCACTACATAGATCCAAGAGTACAGCTTTAGGGAATTTAAATTAGCCAGTCATCGTCGTGGTCCCTGAAGTCTCTTTCTCTTCTGTTTCTTCCATTGGCGTAGTCCTCCTGCAGGGCCAGCATGCAGCATTAGGCACGTGGGTCACCGCATTATGTTACAAAAATTTGTGATTGTTAACACCTTACCAAAATCACAGCATCAACTAGTGCTATCCCCCACACAGATACAATTTAAAGACGAACGTGTAATAGGCAAACACAAGTTTTGTCACAAACAGTATTAAAGTTCTGATAATGAGGACATTAAGTGTAACGATTGCGCGAATGCTTAATGGCTGTATTTCCAGACTTTGACATTTGATGACATATGCACCATATTAAAGTCAGATATTTAGTTATATACACTGTGTTCTGCCGTTATCTAATGCTAGGGGATTTGATGCTATCCTATATTCCATGCAGTCGGGCCGTCTCATCCTCCTGCGCTCCGTAGCGGACAATGTGACGGCGAGACAGCGCCTAAACATTAAGAATGAGTCGGATTTTACAATGCGTTTATGGAACAAGTATCACTCAGTACAAGCGCAAATAGCATTGCTAGATTTTTCTTCATGGTAACGTGGATGATATGGAGTGAAAAAATGTGCATGAGGCATCAATATTTGAAAATATTAAGAGTAGGCTAATCATTATTCCCACATTTGCTTTCTGCAGTCTGACATCAGTTCACTGCCTCATCAACTGCGTCGCCAATTCCCATTGTCTCCAAAATATGCGTACGCATGGGTCAGAGTTTGCACATTCTCCCTTCAAGTTTGTTTTTTATAAATCACAATCTTTGCATGGGAAGTGGCGTACGCACATTTGCAGCCCCGTTTTGTGCGCACGCCACGTTTATAAATGAGAACCAAGGTTTTCCCTTTCAGCCCCGACACACAAAGAAAAGAAGAATATTTTTCTGAGAGAAAATGATGCTATACTGAACCAACAAGCACTAACGTTCACCCTAAAAGGACTCCATTCAGGAAGTGGATTTTCTTTTCACGACTGAAACCATTATTATTATTTTAAAAAAGTTTGACACGTCTCAGAACAGCTCGCCCATTAGCACACAGATGACAGCTGATGGGAGGCTGTTAAAGAGACAAGTGATCCAGACCTGCTGAGCGTGCACACACACACACATTTACAGACACACACACACACAAACACACTCAGATTCAAAACGGCTAATTGAATTTCATGGCCTGTCTTTGTCAAAGGCTCGCCACCTTCTGTTACTGTTGTAGAGCTCTGTAACTGTGTGTGTGTGTGTGTGTGTGTGTGGGGGGGGGGTAATAGACAAGCCAATATACTCCTAAACAATAGTGCCCCCTCCCCCGGCGGCGGTGGGGGTGGTGGTTGAGGATCAAGGCCTTTACAGCCCATGAATTCATTACAGCTGCTTTCTGGCCAAGGAGGCGCGCTGCCTCGTCTTTATCGCGCTGAAATGAGCAATAAAAGAGGCTTAAGGGAGGTGACTGGAGGGACGAGGGATGACGGGAGGAGGGGGTGGGGGTGGGGGCAGGGGATGGCAGGATTTGGAAGAGGTGGAGGGAGGGCTTTAGGGAGACAAGAGAGAAACTTTTGTGGAGGAGAGGGAAAAAGAAAGGCAGGGAGTGTGGAGAATGGGGAGTAACGGGTGGTGCTAATCTGCTATCCATCTGCTACTGCAGCTCGTATTCATGACCGCCGTCCTCCGTCCCCCGCCCCAGCACCTTTAAATGACACCAAAACATTGGACTAAATGTTTTTGGACAGGGGGCTTTGTCAGCGACACCCCCTCATCACCCGGCCTACTGTGACACAAAGAGCCCGCTCCCCCAAAATAGTTAATAATTAGATTAAAACTTTGAATAAATGAAGTGTGTGAGTGAATGGAGGCTGTAAGCTGCCTGTCTGACTGTCTGACTGTCTATCTGTCCGGTCTCACCCTCCACACTGACGGGGACACAACATGCAACACCAAAATGTTGCTAAATTCAATTAGTTGTTTGTAATTTTCCTTCCAGAATAAAAGTCTTTTCTGATCAATTATCAGTGACTTCAACATAACACCAAATACTGCTGCCAAAATAAAACCATTTTCTGATCAGGTTTGGTTGGTCCAGGCACAATAACAACTCGATCAATGGTAGTGTACGGTAATGTTGAGCAAGTTCACACTTAACAAGAGCAGCTCAGTGTTCAGTTTACACAGACTAAAATCAACTCGTTCACAGCTCAAATTTAGAATTTTGAACTAAGTTCTCATTCCCAAAAAAAACAACTAGTTCATGTTAATTTCTTCTTTTTTTAAATAAGCTGCTCGATGGCTGGGCAGATGCTTCTACTCGATGCGTTGTTTCAAATTTTTTGCTGACGTAGCTGACGTTTGGGCCGGTGTTGTGTCGAAGTCTCTTCCCCAGTGGAATAGTGTTTCCCTCCTGTTAAAATGATGATGAGGGTTTGGCTCAGATTTATGTAGGGAGAAACTGTTAAGAAATGTCTAAATGACGTGTTCGTTTGATTTCTGAGGAGGAAGGAAACTTATTCTGTCGCCCCATTTAGGTCTTTTTATTTAAAAATTTAACAGGATTCTAAACCTGGCCACATAAAAGTGGGTGTGTAAAAAAGTGGGCTTGCACTATAGACCCTTTGCATGTGACGTCACACTCTACTCCCGCAAATTATGAACGCCATGACGGACGGTGGAAGAGCTATTCTGTAGACGGACGGCAAGTCAAACGAGAACGTGTTCGCTGCTTATATACTGTCTATGGTTCGCTGTTCTTGTTCTCACATACACAATCTGCAGAGTAATCCTCACCAACTCAAGCATGTGTATGTATTGCCTTTCTGTTTTAAACGACTGATAAATAATAATAATAATAATAATAAAACTTCCTCACCCAGCTAGCTGCCGTGCTAACCAGCTGTTCCTGCTAACAGGTCCCACATAACTATCATCGGTTAGTCACTGACCTACATATCCCAAAAAGTAAGCCGTTCCCTTGATCATTTCACTTAACACGCATACAAAAAATATTGGTTAAATTAAAGATGACATGGCATGGAAACTAGCTTCAAAAAGGCCCAACAACTGAATTAAATGCGGGTCTGCGGAGCTCCTACCCCGGTTAGCCGACCAGCTAGCTGTCGAAATATCCACCGGTCAACAGCGAATATAATCACAGATAAGACAATGGCTAGATGTTAC
Organism: Perca flavescens; assembly: GCF_004354835.1. NCBI lineage: Eukaryota > Metazoa > Chordata > Actinopteri > Perciformes > Percidae > Perca > Perca flavescens. The sequence continues at coordinate 13,296,484 of NC_041335.1, forward strand.
ATTATGTGTGGTTAATACTGATCATAGACACTCCGTGATTTACTGCATGGATTAACGTGTGATGAATTATTTCCCAGAGCTGGGATGCGTTCAGGCATCCATTAGAGAGTTGCATCGGCTCAGCTAGTGAGCAACGGTACGTGCCTGTAGCTAGCTTGCCCTGCTAGCTGATAGCCGTTAGCTGCTAGCTGCCGTCCTGTGAGTGTATTCAGACAGCCTTCTGTGATAATCATCCCAATAACAACCCACGGTGGTGTGGCTATGTCCTCCAGAGGACAGGTCATGTCACGTATTGTGTATTCCCCCCTAAAAAAAACAGTAGTGTGGTAGTAGCTGCTAGCTGCTAGTTGTAGCAAGAAAAGGTAAACAGTAGTGTGCCGATCGGAGAGTAGTGTGTGAAGAGTGAAGAGCAGATTTGTTTACAAGGGAAGAAGCTTGGAGTAACGTAACTATGGAGAATATAGCAAATATACAACACAGGGAAGAGCCTTTTGAGTGATATGGTCGTCCTTATTTATTCAAATCCGAGTATACAGACGAAGAACTAGCCTCACAAGAGTTGGAAAGAACGAGACAGACAGAGGGGCAACAGGCAGATGAACTTGCTGCTCCAAGTGTGACCTATGTGAGATGTCTCCTATATCACTCGGAGCCAGTCGAGTTGGTAACAGACAGTTTATTGCGCCTCTGCCTGCATTTACAATGGAAGACAACAGTGTGTGAATGCTCATCTCAAAGGACAACAGCTAGCATGCTCTGTCTTGTTGGAAATCCTCCGTTGCTGTGAGGAGTTTCCCATCTCTACAACCTCATTTACTCTGTACAAAACTTACACTTACTTTAGCAAGGCAATATACATGAATAATAATTGAAATTGAAATAAATAAACAAAATGTAAGGTGTTCTCTTGTATATTAACAAAGAGTCAATATATAAACAAAATCATAATATGGCTTCTTCATACTGGACTGTTACTTTTTTTTATATTCTTTTCAGTATTTTAACAGTTAATAATTATGTGCTGAACTTTTCCCACAGTATAAAACAACAGTAAATATCTCAGTACAAAACATTTCACCACTAATACAGCAACATACAACATACTGCAACGTACCTGCATTTACAATGGAAGACAACAGTGTGTGAATGCTCATCTCAAAGGACAACAGCTAGCATGCTCTGTCTGGAAAGACGGCACATGTAACTGCTAGTTAGCGTGCAGAAAATATTTTTTGAGTGGTTAAACATGAATAAAACGGCTGGTAACTAAATACAACCACTGCCAAATTAACTTCAAACAATTATTATATCTAACCAAACAAACTGGGTCAACTTTTAAATGCTTTTCAAGTAGTTAACGCTATATTGTCCACAAGCATTCACAGACATGTTACCTTGTTGGAAATCCTCCGTTGCTGTGAGGAATTTCCCATAATGCTGCGCTACAACTACTCGAAGCAGGTACGGCTTTTAACAGTAGGTGGCATAGTTATGCCAATTTAGTAGAATTTAACCTGAACCCATTCAACTATGTTACACAAGCACAAGCTAAAGCTAGCCTTCGGTAACCGGAAGACATAGCCCCACCACCGCCGCTCCATGGATTGTTATTGGGATGATTATCACAGAAGCCTGGCTGACAAGCTACACTCACCGGACGGCAGCTAACGGCTAACGGCTAGCGGGGCAAGCTAGCTACCGGCAGGATCGAGACAGGGACCAGGGTAGGTGAATTTAAACAATGTCTGAAGAAGCCATAAAGAAGAAGATAGTATTATTATTATTACAGTTTATTTAGTGTTATTTATTTGAAACTAACGAAACTTTCCGCTCGTCTAATACACTATTTAGCGTGTGCTTCCGGTGATTCTGCCGTCCGTCATGGCGTCGTCACGTGGTCGTGGTCAAAAAAAAAAACAACGTAGTTTTCAATTGGGCATTTTACTTTTATCAATTACTTTTACAGATTTTAATAGACTTACGAGTTGATGCTGCTGAATTTTCACATCTAAAACGTTTCCTATATAAGCTCTGCAGTGTTTTGATAAAAAACGGTTTTCTGCTCACCTCTCAGTTGTCTGGGCCCATGTGAAAATTCAGCAAGTCACCATACGCCTTTTTCCTTTCGTCCTCCAAAAATCCACGTTGGGGCTCACCAATTGTTAAGAAATGTCTAAATGACGTGTTCGTTTGATTTCTGAGGAGGAAGGAGAGTTCTGGGTCGAATTGAAAGTTAAACAAAAGGTTTAATTGAACAATATGATGAAAACGACATGACAAAAACAAAATGTTACACTGCAGCTGACAGCGGACTGAATCCATGCTTCTCCTTGTGTAGTCACATAAAAACAGTCCTGAGACATTCCCCGGATCACACATTTATTCCCTAAACCTGGGTGGTTCCTCAAATGAAATCTTCCCCTATTGGTCAGATGTCTCTCAAAAGAAAAGGTGTACGTTCACAATCAATCCAACTATATGAATACACATTCTTTGTTCTAATCACCACTAGCTAATCAGGGGATGGCTCTCAAAGTTGTTTAAACAATAAGTCTTTTAGAGCTTTTACATTCATGCTAAATAACCGCCATGACCTAATCAATTCTTTAGAAGCTTGAGAAGGTGTGAGCCAGACAAATGCTGATTAGGCTTAATCAGTATTGAAACACAACAGTTTACATTTTTTAAGTTACATTTTTTACCTAAAAGTATATTGTAGCTTACTAAAACATAAGCATGGTTTTAACTTTTTTATCTTCAACAAAACATATGGACGGGGAGCCAGTCTTCAGTCGACGTAACACCAGGGGCCGTAAATCCTCTGGTGCTGCAAAACACAGTGCATTAGCGTTTAATAACTGTCGCAAGAGTGAACGACGCTCACATTATCGTCCATTCGTTGCAATCTGATATCAATCAGTTCGCTGTTCATTAAAAACATGAGCATGTTCAATGAACACAATCATGCACAACACTGACGGTGTAGTTTAGTGTATGCCGTAGGCTGCCATTGCTTTTAAATCTGGGACAAGTAAATAAAAACATTGCAGTGACTGTTGATTGTAGCTTGGCTATGTTTGTGCAAGGTGTCCCATGTCGCGCTCATGACATGACCATTCTCTCTGACCAATCGGTGGTCTGCAGTGCTTTAACTCCACCTTCTAGTATCAGCTCAGCTCGCTGGGAACCTCGACCGAGGTGGTACCAAGGGGGTAAGCTAGCCTCCACAAAGCGTAGCTCCTATGGCGCCATTTTGATGCTAACAAGCCATCACCAGCCGTTAGCATCCCATTGTATGCCATTCATTTTGGCATCACTTTGACAGTGAATAACTTTACATATGAAGCATTTAAAGACTCTTATTTGTCCATTGTTTATTTCTAAAGAAACACAACAATGTATAAAAGGCTCCATTACCTTGTATCTCACGTTATGGCTCCGTAGCAGACGTTTTTGTAAAAACAGGCTAACGATTGTGTCATAACCACGCGACTTACTGTCTCATAGTAGAGAAATTTCCGTATAGTACAGGAGAAGCTTGCAGGCAGTTTCGACTTACATTAGCTGTTTAGGTTTAATTACTAATGTTAACTAGCATTTTAGTTAGCAATAATTAGCCTGTGCCTATGTTATCTCCTTACATATAGCTACGCTCTCCGTCTCTGCAAGATTGGGAATGATTGAGATTTCTCTTGGCACAGCTACCAGAAGACTTACAACTTTCAGACAGGTTGTTCACGTCACATCTGTCTTCGAGCTCAGCCCTCACCGGAAAAGGGCTTCTTATAGCCTTCACTGGTCTCCGTCCAGAGCAACAGGATCTGTTGGTCCATTTATTTTACTGTCTATGGATGATACCAAACAAACCACTATGGAAACTATCCACAACTATTGATAATGGTAAAGAGACAGATATTTACATGTACATCTTTATAAGATGATTATATGTTAAAGCTACGACTCTCTTTATGTTGGGATGAAAAATCTTTTCAGATTCATTCTAATTAACGTGTCTATATGTCTAATAGAGATACGTCTGTCTGTGTGCCGCATCCTCGGAAAGAGAAGTGAAGGATAAATACAAATAAAAGCAGAAAAAAACGTGAATAAAAGGACACAGACACAGTATGAATACTGTAATAATGTTGTTGTTGTGGTTGTTGTTGTCTGGTATCAGATCTATATCTCTGTCTCTCTGCAGCAGCAGAAACATTTAAACTGGAGGAGATTGAAAAAGAGATCAGACATGATGACATCTTGTGTTTGATGTGAGTTTTCTCAGCAGGAGGTAAAGACTTTACTTTAATACCACACACAGCAGCTGATGGTCCATTCGGGGTGAAATCAGGCTGTTTGTATTCAGTCTGACATCTATCAGATAAACATGACTCCTCTTCATCACCTCCTCTTCCTCATAGGAGCTCCTCTTCTGTCCCTCTGTCTTCATCCTCCATCAGTACACTCTAACTTACATTATACAGTCTACACTCGTAGTTCACCACCAATTCTGACATTAACACAATCTACTCATTCACATTATGTCAAACTTTATTTATGCGGCAAATGTAACTCAACATGGTTTACAAAAATGAATACAAATACAAAAACACTGAAACACTGAAAACAGACTAAAAACAGACTAAAAACAGAAGAATAGTTTCAGCTGGGAGATGTGTTTGAGAGGCAAGTTCACTACGTTCCACAATAGGGTTTTCATACTAATAAATAACCAAAATAAACTCACAAGAACCTTTTTTCCTTATTAAACAGACATTTGCAAACTTTCACCAAACTAAGAACTAGAATTGCCTTGTTAACTGTCATTGTAAAACACACTTCATTCAATCTGGACAGAAACAAAATGAAACTCTTTCTGTTCCAACAAAAAACAACTCTAGTTTGGCTCAAATAAACCTTGAATTCACCGAGTTAGATGTGAAAATATGCTTACTACACACACCCTGATGTCGGACAGTCTGGCGAGGTCAGTGACTCAAGTCTGTTTGGTGTGTTCCATGCCGTTGTCAGCCGGAGGAGCCGTTGGCCTTCATTTGGGCCCATTTGACACGTTGAATCAGAAGTCGGACTTAATGGCCAATCTGATTGGTGGAGTGCTAACCCGGAAATGACGAGCGGGATGAGCGTGACTAACGCCTCTCAAACTCTGACGAAAATCTTTTAAAATGACCTTTTTCATCTGAAATGAAGACAGATTCAACAACTGCATGGCCTATTTCTCGCTTAAAATGTTTTCAGAAACACGTTTTGGTGAACTATCTTCATAAAATATGAGATTGTATTCCAAATGAGCCGCCATTATCAAATCCGGGAGCAGCCAGACCCACGTGAAGCGTTCGGCCAATCAGCAGGGGCGACAATACAGATTAGCCCCACCTACTGTTATGGAGACGTATTACGTCTCGTGCATGCGCAGAACGTACGCTCAAGTCAGCGTCACTTCGGTGTGTTGCGAGGCACTTCTTTGACCAACACTTAAATGTTGCCTCATTTTGTGAAGCCTCAGAAAAGGAGTGGACATAACTGCACGCTCTGACGTTACAAGACAAAAACTTGGCTTTTCCTTTCTACACGTCAAGTTCACTCTGGAACAAGTTTTCCAAAAAGATCTGTTTTCAGTGACATAAAATGCAGTTTGTGTGGACAAAAGACCAAAACGTAAAGAAAAAGATATGTGTGGATAGTGAGAAGCACTTTTCTAGCTTGATAAACATGTCTCGCAACACATCTTTGACGTCTGGTTGCAGTAATCAGCTGATATGCTGCTCAGCTGTTAGTGCTGCATTTGAGACTACGCCTGTGTTGTGTTCATCACCTGTGACAGCTGGATCTGTCTATGTCCTGGACATTCAGAAATTAAACTGATATCCTCTGAAAGATCTGGAGAAGAGTTTAAGATTGATCCTCAAATATGGAGCTAATGTGTTGATGATGGACAGAAGAACTTCAGATATTCAGTGCTTTTCTGTCTGTCTGCTGACTGATAACATTCCTCATCAGCATGCGGCGCTGTATTCACTGTGTTCTGAGCACGCTCAGTGGACTGAACGAGGAAAGTTTCAGGCTCCATACATTTAGATGTGTTGTTGGGACGAGTCTCTGTAATGTGTGATGGATTCAGTCGGCAGGAGGTCGCAGTAATGAGTTGTCTAAAAGCAGCAGCCTACAGCAATACAGACCCTCTGATCATCAATGTCTGTCTGTCTGCCTGCCTGCCTGCCTGCCTGCCTGCCTGCCTGCCTGCCTGCCTGTCTGTCTGTCTGTCTGCCTGTCTGCCTGCCTGTCTCTGCCTGTCTGTTTCTTTGATTTCAGCCCTATCCACATACGGTTTGGATCGAATGAAGGTTTCTCCAGCTTGGTGAGGAAGATCTTGACTGGTCTGCACAGAGCTCTGACCTCAGCCAGCCCTATCCAACCCCGTTTGGATGAACTGGACCACCGACTGTAAGCCCCACCTGGTCACCAACATCAGTGTTGGACCTCACAGATGCTCTGCTGTCTGAATGCAGCAGGTTCAACATCTGGTTTAAATCCTGAAACCAGCACAATGGAGGCTGTTAGAGCACACAAATGACAGGCAGGCAGGCAGGCAGGCAGGCAGGCAGGCAGGCAGGCAGGCAGGCAGACAGACAGACAGACAGGCAGGCAGACAGACAGGCAGGCAAGCAGGCAGGCAGTTACATATGGTCAGCCGTCCGCATACTTTTGGCCACTTATCTGTCTCTCTCCACAGTGTTATAGCAGCAGCTCAGATGAGTCAAGCTCAGCGGGGGGGGATCACTCAGGGGTTAAAGATAAAGAGGAGCGAGTATTACAGTCAAATGGTCCGTGAACTAACTGTGTGTGTGTGTGTGTGTGTGAGAGTTTTGTCTGATCATGTGGATGACTTCTGGTTTTTTATAACACTGCTGTACTGAATGACGTGACTTGAAATGATTTAAAGAATAATTCTGGTTTATTGTAACTCATTATTGTACTTATTATTGTACTGTTCTTCATCATGTCTCTATTTAATAGCACTGTTGTCACCGAGTTAGGATCTGAGATCTACAACGACATATTAGGGCCATTGATGGGTAAAACAAAAACAAAAAAAGATTACAAAGCCAGGGGAGAGGGCTAAGAAAGAAAACTTAGAAATTCCAAGATTAAAGTTGTACATTTACATTGGTGTGATGAGGTTGATCCCACCTTGCAAAGGGAAGCAATTTGGTTCACTTAGCAAAACACAAAAACCTTCCAAGGTTTTTTCTCGCAAATTTGTGATTTTAATCTCGGAACGTTTTTCTCTTCCCCCTTTACCTTCAGTTTCACTGAACTTGTTTTTATTCATAAATGATCTGCTTTTGTCACCAACACACACACTGTTCCTTCTATATTTTATGTTACAGTAAGTTGCTTTAATGTGTTTGAGAGAGAAAAGCCCCATATGGTCCAACAAACAGCACCCCCATTATTACCCCACACACACACACACACACACACACACACACACACACACACACACACACACACACACATACATACTCTTAATGCCACTTAAGGCTGTTAGTGTTTCCTGTTGACGTCCAACAACAGCCTCTTCACAAGCCATCATTTTCCACTCCGCAGAGCTCTTTATACACACAGATAATACAGACAACACACACACACAGACACACACAGACACACACACACACACACACACACACACACACACACACACACACACACACACACACACACACACACACACAAACACACGAACACACACACAAACAGGCAGATAGCAGAGAAAAACTTAACAGAGATGTTTCACTTGTATTTGCATTTTTTCAAAAACATCTTTACAATTATAAATGTATTCTCATATTGATCCTTCAGGATTTCATCAGAATTACTGCACAGCTTCAACAGACGTTACCAAAGCCTCACTGTGAGGTGAGTCCTTCTGCTTCATTATCTGCTCTTAAACAGGGTCAATATGTCAAAGATCTCCACCAGTAATCTGACAGGTCTTTCACACCAGAAACACACATTTTGCTTTGTGATAATATTGTACTAAAAAGTCTTCACTGCAGTTATTTGACAGGTACCGTTACTTTCATTTTACATACAAAATTAATTCATAAAATATGATGCATTATTATAGATTAAATGCCATTTATTGCCACACAGGTGATTTCAGTTATGTTGCTGATTAGACGTTCAGGTTGGAGTTTTGCAAATCTCTGCTGGGATTTACACAAGGTAACATTTAATTGATAACAAGACTAACTTGTGTGCAAAAATATTAAAGAAATATCATCTTCGGGGCTCCATAACTTACTGTAATACTCTGCAATGGGCTTTTCTGTAAAATGATGAGTACTTTTAATTTTGATACTTTAAAGGGATAGTTTTGATCTTTTGAATTAGGGTTGTATAAGGTACTTACACATAGTTAGTGTATATGGCGGACGACACATCTCCAGTTTGTAAGAGACACCGAAAAAAAGGATCCCCTAAAAAAAAATGTAAATCAGTTTAAGTTTACGCTATATTTAGAAGATTTTTACTCAAGTGCACACTAATGCAGCCTATAGCTGGAATCAGCAGGCAACGTGTTGCTTTAGCAAAGCTCTTCTTCAAACTTCACAACAGAAACAGAAGGTGAGTCTAAGGTTAGCACTATTGGAATATCAGCTGGCACAGATGCCGTGTCTCCCTACTGCCTGAAAGTCTGGGCTGAGCAGCTGGCCCCCAGCTTCATACAGATCTTAAACAGATAACCGGAGCTGTGTGAAGTCCCCTCCTGCTTCAAACGCACCACCATCCTTCCCGTCACCCAAAAAATCCACCATCACGGGATTAAAGGGCCTGTCGCACCTATGTCTGTGTTCATGAAATCCTTTGAGAGGCTGGTGTTGAGCCACCTGGAGGACATCACAGGCCTGGACCCCCTGCCGTTTGCCTACCAGGCAAAAGGGTCAGTAGATGAGGAGTCAGTGGGACTGTATTACATCCTGCAACACCTTCACTTCCCAGGGACATCGCAAAGATCCTGTTTGTGGATTTCAACTCAGCATTCAACACCATCATCCCAGAAGTTCTCCCCAACCTCCACCCGTCAGTGGATAGATAACAAGCTTCCTGACAGACAGGAGGCAGCAGGGTTATATCTCTACATAGTAGTGATATGGTTATGTTTATTTTGTTCAGCTTTGTTGTCCTTGCTTTTAGCCGTACATGTCTGTGTACTTTGAGAGCAACCAAAAGCTGGAATCAAATTCCATATGTGCTTACACTTACTTTGGCCAGTTCTTCTATGGACTGAAAAATCACAATTGAAACTTCTTCAATCTAACCACTGAGTAGACTGCAGAAGGCCCAAAGAAAAATGGACTAATTCAATATTTAGACCCTAATTGCCACTTTTAGACAATAAGAGGAGCCATTTGATTTCACTCAAACACCAACCTGTCCTGTAGCTGTGGTGCATTCTGGTCTTTGTAGTGCTGCTGTGAGTGTCATCACTGCAGCAGCAGTTTAACATATAAATAAATCTGATGTAAATGAAAATGAATGTTCCTTTAAATCCTCAATAACTAACAGAGATATTTTACAGATAAAGAGACAAATAATCAGTTTCTATCATCTGACACCACCTTGTGTGTGTGTGTGTGTGTGTGTGTGTGTGTGTGTGTGTGTGTGTGTGTGTGTGTGTGTGTGTGTGTGTGTGTGTGTGTGTGTGTGTGTGTGTGTGTGTGTGTGTGTGTGTGTGTGTGTGTGGACAGAAAGAGGAGAAGGTGGAAAACAACTTACACACTTCTAAAAAGCTTCTGTCTGTAAATGAAAAAGTGTTGTCTGAGTTTATCTGATGGTATGAGAGGTCACGCTGAGGTCACAGGGTCTCTGCAGGTTATCAGTGTTTCAGTGATCCAACATTGTTACCGTGGTAAAAAGGTTACAATGCCAGCTGAGCAAAGCAGGCTACTGTTTTTGTGTCTAAGTGACTGATGGGAACAACAATCTTTGAAATTGGTCCAGCATTAAGCAAGATCGCTATCAGCAGCAGCGAAACAAGATACTATGTAAGTTAATAGTGCAATTGTCCAGCTTGTATTTACCTTCACAAAAGTGCTTGTTTTGCCACTGACAGGCTCAGATTAATATTCTAAGTGTGACAACATTATGGAAAGGATTTCTAAGGAGGTCGACCATTCTGTTAAAAAGTAAGATCCCGAAATTGCATTCGCTAAACCCACCAGACTCCATGTAAACAAAGATATTTAGCATGGTAAAATACACTTCATTCAAAGTCGACAGAAACAAAATAAAACCATGAAAAGCCGACAATCAGTTAAAATCTCCCTGTAGTTGCTTTAAGTACTGTACTAAAAGTAGGCTACTTAGTAGACCAAACATTCCACCACTGCATACCATAAATCAATTAATTAATTCATAGTTAATGAAAATATTGTTTATTTAATTTAGGCACAGAACATTACACGTCAAACTTAATTTATTTAACAGTAACTTATTAAACATAGAGGCCAGATCAGTCTTACAGAATCAGTGTGAAGCTTTAAAATCTTCTTTTACTGTCTCATTACAGCCAAACACACACAGGTTAAAGGTCAGAGGTCAATAAGACAAACATTAAGATTTGACTCCGATCAATCGATCAATCTTCTTCTTCTTCTTCTTCTTCTTCTTCTTCTTCTTCTTTTTCTTCTTCTTATTCTTCTTCTTCTTCTTCTTCTTCTTCTTCTTCTTCTTCTTCTTCTTCTTCTTCTTCTAAAGTTCACTCTCTCCACCTGTGGAGCTGGCCAAAGCACGTGACTGAACGCGGAAGCGGAAACAGAGCAGCGACTTGCCAACAGCTGAGCAGCGGCAGAGATCCTCTATGAATAGCACGAACCACTCTGTAGTTAAAAAAAAAAACACCGTAAAAAACTTCACCTGATAACAATTGTTGAACTGTCAGCTGATATTATAGTATATAAGGTTAATGTCATACTGTTACCATGGTGACTGGTAGAAAACTGAAACCAGGTTTTGTTGAGTTATTGAAGAGAATAAAATCCAAATCACATCAATATATTTACCAAAATTTGCTTTCTTAATGTGTCGTATTTTAATTAATTAACTCTGGACCGCAGCTAATGATCAAATTATGATTTTTTTTTTTTTTTTTTGTCTTCAGCTGGTGGTATTGTGTGTGTGTGTGTGTGTGTGTGTGTGTGTGTGTGTGTGTGTGTGTGTGTGTGTGTGTGTGTGTGTGTGTGTGTGTGTGTGTGTGCGTGCGTGCGTGCGTGCGTGCGTGCGTGCGTACGTGTGTGTGTATCTCTTGACCTTGTATAACAAAAATAATAATACTAATTTTGACTGACATTACTATTTGCACTATTTTAATATAATACTGCCGGACACTTTTTACAGTTTATGTTATCCACTTTATTGCTATTTTTTTTAAACATATTTGTACTTTTACCTTTATTTTTACCTTATTTATTTATATTTATATATTTAGTTATTTATTTTGATAGCATCGATACAGATGTTGCAATCTTAATATCGTTGTAGGCTACTTGTACAAGGACAATAAAGATATTATATAATTCAAATTAATGATTGGACACAAAATAATACTACAAATGAATCAATAATAATAATAATAATAATAATAATAATAATCTAACCAATTAATCAACTAATCGTTTCAGCTTTTAATAAAATATATTGTATCTTAACTCCAGTCACTCTTCATAAGAAGCAGCGTGTTGTGTGACCAGTGGATCCAGTTTCAGAGATCTACTTCCTCTTGGTCTCTGAAAACGCCTTCAGAGTGAGATATCTTGCTCTCTAACCGCTCTCTGACTGCAGCTTCAGCACAGTTAGCAGCCCGAGCTAATCCGGCTAACAGCTAACAGCTAACGGCTAGCTAGTGGCGCTATGATGGCGGAGCTGGTACAGGGACAGGCCTCGATGAACCAGCCGGGGCTGAAATCAGATGGCCTGGCCGATGTTTTACAGAGGGCCCGGCAGGTAACAACAACACTGGGGCTCCGCACACATCCGTTCTGGGTCGTTTAGATCGAGCCAAAGCACTTTTATTTGGATTCGCCCGTGTTGTCTCAGCTGCTAACTCCTAACTTATGCGCTCCGTCAACACACTCTCACACACACACACACACACACACACACACACACACACTAGCATGCTAACTAGCTCGGAAAGCAGTTCAGAGTTGGACTTGTGGCCGGTTTGGAACACTTTATCCGGGCTGACACGGTCCGGGAGTTAGTTTAGGGGTAGTTTGTGGAGCTGTCACCCGGAGGTGAGCGCAGTGGGACCGGGGGAGGTGAAGGGGGGAGCAGGACAGAAGTTTGGCCACACGTGTCATTAAGGCAGACAACCTGTTGGGCTGCGGTACAGAAACACGGTGAAAAACCACCGAGGAGCACACCAAGTCCACTCTTTCTGCTCCGCTTTAATGACCTACTAACTATCCTCAGTAGGCCGGGGGAAGCTGTGAAATGCGGGTTTTCATACTGTGTTATCCGCTTTCCAACAGTTAATATGAGAGTTGGACCCCCCTCCCCTCCTCCCCTCCCCTCATAGGCTGCTGTTTACTGTAAGTTGGTTAGAAACTAGGCTGGCGTTATGCAACAGCCTCAGAGCCATATACAGCCGATTGGAGGTGTGTCTGCTTCCTATAGAGAGACAGACATGTATTGAGACAGACAGACAGGACATTTAACCACCTCCGAGTGTTTGAGTGAACCAGCAGGACGTTTACTCTGATAAACTGGCTCATCTCTGCATGCAGGTGTTTTATTCTCTGTGAGATATTGGATTATTATCTGTCTGTATGTTACAGACACCTAAGAGACACTGTAGTTTGACTGACAGGCCGGGTTACATCCAGCTGCACATTCGAACTATACAAACTCAAAAACTAGATTGCAATAACGTGACGGTTTGTTTGAATGTGTTTATTTACTCATTTCTTATTAAAGGGAGAGTTCAGCATTTTGGCAAGTAGTCTTCAGACGGTGTTAAAGCTTCAGGTCAAAGCGAGGCCTGATATACAATCCAGGAAGTCCAGTTTGAGTGACAGATCTGTGACTACACACGTTTAGAATACTTCCACTCAGGATTTTACAACTTATCACGGTGGCAATCATTTAATTTTTCCTCCAAGATGAACTGTAGTTATACGCTGTTGACGTTAAAAAAAGAATTCACCAGGATTGTGTGCTTGCATGCATGTGATTGGCCAAAGCAGCATCTTTCAGGATGAGGTTGCGTTGCTGCAACGGCTGGTTAAATATTGTTGCTGGACGACCTACACTTTGAGCGTTGGTTGTGTCGACGGACTGGAGTCACACAAATGTGAACGCTAGGTTTTTATCACGCAGAGCTAAAGGCCATCTTAACAGTCTATTTTTTTTTTCTTACTGATGGTGAGAGGTTCAGATGGAAATCAGTTTCATATCTCTCGGTTCAGTACAGAGCTGGAGTCAGGACATGGTTAGCCTAGCTTAGCATAAAGACAAAATAGGGAAACAGTAGCCTGCCACCTACCAACACCTCTGAAACTGTGCTGAAGTATGATTTAGTTAATCTTGCCCATCATATTAACTTATTTCTATCACAGCTCAGTCTGAGTTAGGAGCCACCACAACATGTCAATAACTAATAATATATAAATGTGCTCAATGATATTAAAACATTCTCACTACAGTTTATAATGGATCTTTTGAGCAGCCATGTTGGAAATCAGAGAAACTGAACATTTTAAACTGCAGGCAGACGACCAAAATGTCAATCAGGTTTTGCCTATCCGTCAAACTGAAAATTAAACGACATCCAGTTTGGAGGAAATTAGTCCTGATTCTAAAACTAGCCGGAAGCTATTTTTTTTTGTTGGTTAAAATCAGGCTCAATCTGTACAGTGTCTGTACATTAAGATCACTAATAAAATTGTTGCATCTCATTGTTTAACCTGAATACAAACAGACATGTAAAAACTATAGCTTGTGGTTTTAAGGGGAGTTACAGTAGGTGCAGTGTAGTGTATTATATCCTTGACGTTCCACTTCCGGGATTGCTCTGTTGCCGCCGGAAAATCCGTCAGATTTCACTCATTTAGGCCGGATATCCGTTGCCTTTGGGCTTTCTTTGTGTTGGCATTTTAAACTCCGGTCAATTTATGAGGACTATGGTTAACCTTTTCTCAGATCTCTGCAGGGTAAATCCAGACAGCAAACTAGACTATCTGTCCAATCTGAATTTTCTGTTGAATGACTAAAACAACTTTTAAAAGTACACATGCTTCTTCTGACATTATTTTGCAGTGGCGATGCAGCTTTTCTCCGGTGCTTAGAACCGCCCAAGACGATTGTGATTGGTTTAAAGAAATGCCAATAAACCAGAGCATGTTTTCCTTCCATCCCCGAATGCTGTGTGGACTAGCCAGACCCTCCTCCAGCACACTTTGGAGGAGGGTCTGGCAAAGCGAGACTGGGTGCAGTGTGTCCATCTGCCCAGATTTGGACAGTGAACTCAGGTTTTGGTTTTGGTCTCTGTACTTTTGGCTAATTCAGGAATTATTGATTTGTTTTAGAACTTTTAATGTATGATATTACAAACACATTTCTGTATGTTTCTGATTTTGTGGCAGATGTTGTGTCTTTTGCTGTTTGTAACTTGCTGCCTTACTTTGCCAGGACTCTCTTGAAATGAGAAGTTTTTAGTTGAAATAACAAAAACAAATATAGGTTTGAAATAGCTAAGCTAGTGTGGCTAGCTATACATTAGCACTGTATGCTAATAGCATTGCAGACAACTTGAGTGACAAAACCATACTTTTTAAAAATGTTGATAATCGGTCAAAGTAGAAAAATTACAGTAGTTACTAATATCATTATCGATGATTCAGTTTTATTCATGTGTTCCTGTTAGGGATGTAAATGATTAACTGTTAACTGGCAATAAGAATTTTGACCGATTTTAATACTGTAAATTAAACAGTTTAAAACAATATTATTAAAACAAAATGGGTTTTTTTGCATTGTAAAATAAAATGGGCTATACTATCTATTTCTTAATTGCTAGCATTTTAAGCCCTTTAACTTGGTAGTGCTACCAAGTTAAGTTTTAAGCTCTTTTTTTCTGCTAAGTTGGTGGCTCTCTGTTGGACGGCGCTCACAGCGGAGAGCTACGTGACACATGGCACTATATCGATGAGGACTGGTGGGTTAAACCGGCCATCCTACGCACAGAGTATGCCTGGTAAACACATTGCTGGTTGATGTGGAGACAGGCTCAGACATTCTGTCGACCAAGCAATTAATTCATCGACTAATAGTTTCAATCCTAGCCTCCGCTAACATCAGAAACAAATGATGGCATTATGAAATATAATATAAGTCTCATTAAGCTTCAGAGAAAACAAGCAGTGGAGTCAGTAACTAGATTTTATGAGATAAGACACATTAGGATCTGATTCACCTCAGCAGGAGATTGATTGATTGATTGATTGATTGATTGTAGTAATTAATCAGAGTACTTATTATTCAGAGCAGCATGTCACTATTGTAATTTGTTGATATCTTATGGAGAATTAGGGAGCACTTGGTTTGCAAAGGTTCTGCCTGCTAGTTCAAATATGGCAGAAGCTCATATCGATATTTAGATCCTGCAGCCTTGTTGCATCAGTCCTAGTGTTGAAACATTAATCTGAGTCACGTTGTCAGAGTGAGGCTGCAGAGCGCAGGTGTTAACAGGTGTGGCAGTGAATGTTTGACCGCAGCAAATTCCTCCACTCAACTGTTTTTTTTTATTTTCTTCTCTTTTTCTCTTTATCATGACAACGCTCAAGGTTACTTCGCTCTTAATGTATGTGTGTGTGTGTACTGGCAGTATTTTGCATTGTTGTCAGCCAAGGTGAGGTCAGCTAGCAGCCAAAAGCTAATAGCTGTGAATGAGCTGTAGTGTTATTGACTAAGTGGACGTATTTCTGACTGAAACCAACCGAGCGAGGCAGCGTTGACATCTGGAGCTGATAACTGGCCTTCAGAGTAAAAGCCACATAAAAGATGAATCTCCGACGCATCAGTGTGTCACATTAATGCTGCTGCATCTGAGCTTCAGGCTACATCTGCACTACTATGTTTTTATTGTTAAGCGGCATTTTGAGACACAAACGATCTCCGTCCACACTAGAGTGTTAGCTCCTGTAGCAGAATGAATCTCCATATAACATATTTAAGTAAACATATCTGACAAGACGTATCACATGACCATTCTCATACACTGGGCATGTGCGACAACCGGAAGCAGATTGTTGGACGTTACTCTGCACTTGAAAATCATGGATGTGTAAATTGAAAATACAGAAAATACTTTGGGGGAAAAAATCGGCAATGGCGAAAAAGTAAGACCAGGGATTTATTTGCTTCGACCGACGACGAGGGGGAAGTGTTACGGTATGTTAGCCTACCTACCCGATAAGGCTGTCCGTCCAGACTACAACGGAACCCTGGAGTTTTCAAACCAAAAGCGGGGGCTCAGAAACGCCGGAGTATTGTGAGGTGTGAACATAGCAAAAGGTAGTCGTTTTTAAACCACAACGTATTAGTGTAGATGTAGCCTCAGTTCTTAACTATAGGCCTCTCGCTCACACTTTACGTGCGTAATGTCCGCTAGATGCAGCTGAAGAGCAGTCAACTCCACTGCCGCAGATTATTTTCTGCCATCCCAACCAGCTGCAGAAGTCCACGGCACGCTTAATCCGAGTAGTTCAATAGCTTCTCTTTACACATAAATCTGTTTTGTTTTCTAAGTGTTTCCTGGATTTGTGCAAAACTAACGCTGGGTTTATACTTCTGCATTAAGAGGTTATGTCATAACTACGGCGGCCACATGCGTAGGCTGTGATTGGCTGCTTGTGTTTTCCCCCGAAATGTTTCTAATGCTGGTGGAGTTTGTTGAGAGTGAAAACAACATGAAGGAAATTAAAGAGACATCTAATGAAGCGATCACACTGCAGACCTTCTTGCTTACTGCGATCGCCACTCTATATGAATGAATGAATGAATGAATGAATGAATGTAAACTCCTGGGCCCTGTTTCTAATGTGGGATTAGTGAAAACTTCAACCCTGAGATGAGGGGAAACTCTATTTTCAGTTCCAGAAAGATAAATTAAAACCCTCTTTGTAAGAGCAGTTCAACTAAAACGTTAATGCACATAATGTGTCATCTCAGTTTAAATCGTAAAAATCGGTACAAAGCTGTAGTTGCGTATCAATGAATAATCATCTCTATCACCCATAATGTGATTAGTCGCACTGATAGAACATGATTCCTATAATATGGAGATTATATGTAAATGTTTTTAAATGAGCAGAATACTGGTGCAGCTGCAGAATGTAGTTATGGGTATAGTCTGAATGTGTTTTAACAGCAGTGACTGTTTTAAATTGAAGTAGCTGAAATAAACCCAGTGAATGCTGTTGAGCCAAAATCCAAATAGATGTCTAAATTTAAAATATTGTGTACTTTATCATCCATTTAGAAGATATACGTCTGGTTAATTAATTAATTAATTAATGGGCAACCCTGAATACAACTTTATTGTGTAAACTTAATGATACTTTTCCCTGCTCTAACTCAGGCTCAATTTTTTGAAAGATAAATTTGCACAGTCTGCATACAGTGCATTAATATTACTACGCCCACTACAAAATGGAGGCTCTGCCTTTTATTTACCTGTTGCCATGTTAAAACATTTTATCAAAGCTCAATTAATGATGGCTTTTTTCCATTTACCACACACAAGCTTAACCTGGAGTAAACATACTAAGAGGGTAATCGAACTCTCTCAGCTATTTTGGAACCGAAAAACTCTGAGTTTCCCATCCCAGCATGGATGCGTGTCTTTTCGCCGATGTCTGTTTTTTTCCGCTTTCTTTGTGTTGGAATATTAGGATTTATCAGGACTATGATTAACTGCTCCTCAGATCTCTGCATGATAAATTGAGACAGCTAGCTAGACTATCTGTCCAATCTGAGTTTTCTGTTGCACGACTAAAACAACTTTTAAACGTAACGTAAAAGTTCCTTCCCGAGGCTAATTTGCAGTGGTTCAGTGTGGAGCTTATGGCCGTCCATGACGATTGTGATTGCTTTAAAGAAATGCCAATAAACCAGAGCAAGTTTTTCTCCTATCCCGGAATGCTGTGTGGACCAGCCAGACCCTCCTCCGCAGCATATGGAGGATGGTCTGGCAAAGCGAGACTAATAAAATGTTACACGCATAATGCCATCGCACAGTGAAAAGTTACGTCCTTCAGCATAAAGACTGTAGGCAGCGCACGTTTGTAATTCATGTGAGAGTACCAACTGAAATGTATACACCAGGGTTAATACTCAACGGTCCGCATCTGATTTATATTGAAGGTCGGAGGTCCGAAACGATTGCCAATAACAATCCGGATCACTCTACTTCACTCCGTTACGCCACTACTGTATATTCAGTAGTTGATCAGATCACTCAGGACGTATATTAAAGCCAGGTAAGAGCTTTAGGGCCTTAGTTGTAACTTGCAAAACAAAGACTTTCTACCCTTATCTGTGCTGCTACTAGATTTGAATGTGTTTCTCTTGTGTCAGCAGGAGTTTACCTGTTCTAATATCCAGGTGTTACAGCTGTTTGTTTCTTTCTGTCTGTCAGATGGTGGGTAAGATGGGCGGAGAAGCCATGTCTCACCTCAACAGCTCCTCAGGAAGTGTCGACCCCTCGCTCTACTACTCCGGCCAGAAACGACCAGGAGAGGACGGAGGTGAGTGGAGGGGGGCAGAAAGGAGGAAATCAATTTATTCTTGAAAACTTTTTCTTCCCTGTCTTAGAATCTTTTCACCTGACCAGGAATATTTAACCTGAATCTAAATGATCCAGAACCTGCCACCGGAATCTTTTAACCTTACCTAAAACTACGGACCTAAGCAAGAACCTTTTCTCACCTGAGCAGTGTTTTTTTTTGGGTGGGGGGTGAGTTACGCGTCCTAGCCTATTCAGTGAAAAGCTAATGTTGTCACTCAGTCCAGCTGTACACCACCAGAACTAGTGTTTAGTACTTGAATTCCTCATTGCACAGGCTGCAGAGACAGCAGAACAGCTATGAATGAGAGAAATGACACGTTTTCTGAATGTTTCACAGCGATTATGTTCTAGCACAAATAAATAACCATCTGACATTCAACAGACGATTTTGTGGAGACAGATGCTCTTCGTTTCATTCTCCCCTGCATTTCATTTGTTGCAGGTGCAGCAGTAAACAAGTAGACTACTCTAGTATAGGGGTGGGAATCACCAGAGGCCTTACGATATATCATCACGATACTTTTTTCCAACTTCAAATTTTCCCAATTTCAAATTATGTCCCCAAAAGGAAACTTTGTCTGTTTTATCTGAAAAGATAAATTTTGTTTTTGTTTCTTTAAGTTTGTTCATCTCACTTCAATTGTATTGCTGCAAAATGGGATAGTCAAGCAGACAAACTGACAACACATATAATAAAAATATCGGTACTTGGTATCTTTGTATTGATACAGTATTGCCGTGGAAAATAGCGTAATACCATGCATACATTTTATCTTTGTTTGATACAATCAAAAGTAAAGTTAGGCTTTGCTGTCGGCTTAGAGAGAGAGAATATTACCTTCTAAAGCACAGTGAGAGAAAATACAGTATATGCCATCGCACCCCGTGTTGATGTGCTGCGGCGACCTGTAACAATTGCCTCATATCTGTGCCTCGCATTTCGAACCAATGACATTCAACCAATGACATAAATTTTCCTGCCATGGTTGTCTTGGCGACCCTGGTCCTGTGCTATTCACAATGAAATCAACCCACGTCCAACCCTTGTCGGAAGTACTAAGCCGATTCAATCAACAAAGGTTAACCTACTTAAACGCAAAGTCAACCCTGGTGTAACTCTGGTCAAGCCCTTGGTGTGAAAGGGGGATTAGAACATTCCAATTTACCTAGAACCAAATAATAAACCATATCTTTGTGTTTTTAAAGATTTACGTCTTCAGTATAAGCCAATGGGCTTGGGGCTGAGAGCCATAGACAGGAAATCACAGTATTGAGAGATGGACTAACATGTTGTCGGTTTTTGGATTTGTTGACAATGGGGACATTGCGGCGGTTTCTTCTGTGTTGCTGAAACATGTCCGTTAGTTTTGGTCCGCACCTCCGTTAGGCCACTTAGCCTGGAGAAAATAAATGCATTCATGTCTAATCTGTGTCTCTGTCTCTCAGTAGGTAACCAGCTAGCAGCCATGGGGCATCAAGGGTACGATCAGCAGTACATATTGATCACACACACACACACACACACACACACACACACACACACACACACACACACACACACACACACACACACACAGCATGGTGATAATGATACACACATAATGACGAGTGTTCAGCATCATATTCTTGTTCATCAGTGTGTTGGTGTCGGGTTGTAACAGTAGATAAGTGTTTATAGATCTGTTCTCCTACTGTCTGCATCAACATAATCACTTATTGACACACACACACACACACACACACACACACACACACACACACACACACACACACACACACACACACACACACACACACACACACAGTGTGACCAAGATGTTTGTGTGTATTGCAGCAGGGTAATCACAGAGGATTACAAGGTCCCCGACAGGATGGTTGGCTTCAGTGAGTATGACCTCCGACCACCCCCCTTCAACCTGAACCTTCTCATTTTACCTAAAACATTTTGAGCTGGCCAATAGCCTTCATGTGAAATATAACCTTTAAATATGACCTAGATTCCTTTAACCTTAGTCAGAAACCTTTTCACCTAAATCAGAAATGTTTGCACCAGACCTGGAACCTTCCATTTGACTCGCAACATTCAAGATTATATAAAACCTTCCACTTAACCTTGAACCCTTCACCTGATCTAAAACTTTTGAACTGTAATGTAGAATAAGGCTGGGATACCCGACCCGAGCCCGACGGGTCCCGACGGGTCCCGACGGTACCCGACGGGCCGTTCCGGGTTCGGACCGATATTTAGAAACGATGGACGGGTTTGGGACGGGTTTGGGACGGGTACGGACGGTCACATCAGCGCGGTAGCCTAAGGCATTGGACATTTAAAATTTTAAACAGCTTATTATGTAATGGGCCTGTTTCACTTGATGCAAATGTTCGTTTTTGTGATTAAAATAAATTTAAAATATTAACCTAACAAACACGTGCATATCAGGCAGACTGCATGCCGCAGCGCATTGAGCGCTCAGAGCGCAACGATGGAAGATGTTAAAAAAAAGTTGGCCTCAGGAGTTTTTAAAACTACCGAAAATGAAGGAAAGTCTACTGTGTGGAAGTATTTCAACATAGTTGTCTAGGCATATGACCCAAATAGTAATACATTCTGCCACGTGTTACTACTTGATGGAATTTTAGTGTAAATAAATGAATTGCCCTTTTTGCTGGGCACCCCCTGGAACTCCCTTAAGGACCCCTGGGGGTACCCGTAACCCACTTTGGGAACCACTGATTTAGACTGTTCCAACTGAGCTACTTGACCCAATATGTCTCATCTAGAACCTTTTCACATACCACAGACCAGTGGTACCCCCTCAGATGAACTCATGTACCCCGTCATCGAATCCCAATGTATGTTCCAAACGTATAACACTTTTCATGATATAAAAGTGGATATTGTAATTTTTTTTGTACAATTGAATCGTCAATATAATGGTTGGCTTATACAGAATCTCTTTACCCCAACTTGACCTAAAACCTTTGAGCTGGAACTTTTTACCTGACCTAGAACCCTTACACCAACCAACCTTGAACCTTTTATGCTGACCTAGCCTATTTACCTGAGCTGCAACCTAACCTAAAATATTTAACTTGAACCCTTTCTCACCTGAGCTAGAACGTTTTACCTGACCTGAAATCATTCCACATGATTTAGAACCTTTTTAACTAACATAAACCCTTCCACCTGACCTTTTAACTTTTAAGCCGGAATCTTACTATCAGACTTGATACCTTGAACCTTTCAGCTGATCTGGAACCTTTCACAAACGGACCTAAAACCTTTTCACTTGACTTAACGATAACAAAATGTTGATCCATAACGTTGACATAACATTTCTCTCCTCTCTTCCTCCTACAGTTATTGGAAGAGGAGGTGAACAGATCACCAGGATCCAGTTGGAGTCCGGCTGCAAGATCCAGATTGCTGCTGGTGAGTCCATCTGACTGTTTGTTTACATGCTTCTCACGCGTGTTAACTTTTTTACCGTCTTTTCCTCTAGCAGTGCTGCTCGCTTGTGGACATTAACTGATTTGTACAGACAAGTAAAAGGAGACTTTGATGCCACTTCTGCTCATCAAATCTTCCATCTGGTTAAACTAAAATCCTGCTCCTGCTCTTTCCTCTTTTCTGATTGTGTGTTGTGTGTAGACAGCGGAGGTCTGATGGAGCGGCCATGTTCCCTGACTGGAACTCCAGAGAGCATTGAGTGAGTTTCTAAACATCCACCAATCATCTCCTCTGAGGACTTCCACCAGCTGCTCACCTCCTGTCTGTCTGTGTGTGTGTTTCCAGGCAGGCGAAGCGTCTGCTGGTCCAGATCGTAGATCGCTGTAGAAACGGTCCGGGTTTCCATGGTGACGGTGAAGGCGGAGCCTCTGTGCAGGAGATGCTGATCCCGGCCAGTAAGGTGGGGCTGGTGATTGGCCGAGGAGGAGACACCATCAAACAGCTGCAGGTAGAGTGATTGACACCTTCAGCTGGGCGTTATGACACTACCAACTACTGAGGTGTCTATGTTTTTAATATCTCTGATGTTTGTTGGGTGTCAGGAGCGAGCAGGGGTGAAGATGATGATGATCCAGGACGGTCCGATGCCAACAGGAGCTGACAAACCTCTCCGCATCTCTGGAGACCCGTACAAAGTGCAGGTAAAAACTAACATTTGTACTGGAAAAACTCCCTCAAAACAAGCCCAAAATCTTGCTCTGAATGGAACATGTGAGACTGGTGACCAGAACGAGAGTACGGCTTTCCTTTTGGTCAGATATAAGCCTTGTTTTGTTTACTGATGGCTTTACGTCAGCATCGGATGGCTTGCCTCAGTAGTCTGTGTTACCAGTGTTACATGCTGGTCGGGCATACTATTAAATTTCTTGCCCACCACCCACCGTTGTTTTGCCTTTTTATTCAAAGAAACCCCATTTAGTTCATTTTTGCAAATCAGCGCCAGTGTGAACGTGTCTGCTCCGCTCCGTACAGCAGCAGTGTTGCAGCACAGATTAGCAGGAGTCAGATTCAGAGTGAAAAGCAAAAGTGCATGCTATTTATATCGTTTAGAATATCAGTGTGTTTTATGGCTTGTTGCAAGTCGTGGAGAAAATAGACGAGAAAATAGACCTGGAGCCGACGTCTGTCTGAACAGCCCAATTGGTTTACATCATATTTATAAAAGGTCTATGGTTAACAAAAGGGAAGCGGGTAGTGCGTCGCAAACTGAGCCGCGCAGCAACAGCAAGAGTCGGAGAGGCCAGACACAGCCGTTGTGCATTCACAGTGTAATCGGTAACACCAGTATTTTCACGGTGGTTTTTTTTAACCGGGGGATTTCATCACCGTGGCTTCCCTAGTATCAGAGTTGTGTTGAGGTACTGCTGCTGCCTCACATTCGAGGCTTTACACCCGCAGACCATTAGAAGGTTTAGTGTGTGATGCTGCAGTCGGCGGATCTGTTTGAAATATTGCAGGGACACAGAAACAGCCGGTGTAAGAAGTTAGATGAAGAGCTACAGCCTCTTACTGTGGTCTAGGTACATGTACCTCTAAAACCCAAGAGTACACAGTAGGTAGATTTAACAGTCTGACATCTAACTGTTTCCCTCTCTATCTTCTGCTCCTGCAGGCAGCGAGGGAGTTGGTGTTGGAGGTGATCAGAGAGAAGGACGGAGATTTCAGGTCGGGGCGCAACGACTTCAGCGCCCGTCTGGGAGGAACCAGCCTGGACGTACGACACGCATTCACAAACGCACACTGTTAGCATTCTTTAGGAGCTAGCATGTTTGAGGGTGCGTTTGAATCACTATTTAAAAGATACATTCATGTCTAGTCTGTTTCTCTGCAGGTGCCAGTTCCCAGGTTTGCTGTTGGCATCGTGATTGGCAGGAACGGAGAAATGATCAAGAAGATCCAGAATGATGCAGGAGTCCGAATCCAGTTTAAAGCAGGTCTGTTTAATATAATCCAATTTAAAACTAGTTTGTTTACACCAGGATGAACCAGATTATGTAATTCAGATGAAACTGATCTTATTATTCCAGCAATGCAGTTTACAACTGGGTTGTTTAACTCCAACATAATAAATTACGCTAAAATAATCCACATTAAAACGAGTAATTTTACACCAGTAAAATCCAGTTTAAAGTGTGTTAGGGCTGCATAATTAATCGAATTTTAATCACGATCATGATTTTGGCTTTCCACGATCAAATTTGCGTGATCGAGCGATATTTAAAAGGCGTCATTCCGTTCATAGAACGCTCCTTATCAAAGTTTTTGCAAAGCCAATCTAGCGCTCCATAAACCACTGTCTTATCACGTGCCTCCATGAGCCAATCAGAGTTGTTCCCTGCACTGCGCAGCTTAGTTTTTAAATGTAGACAGTCCCAGAGGACAGAGTAACGCGAGGAAAATTCCACCACAGGTAGCAGTTGGTCATCATAAGCCGGTCACAATGTTTACCAGTAAACGCAACATTTTGTCCCGTCTGTTTTGTTTTTCATACAACAGCAATGACCATAGTGCTAGTTTGTGTCTGTTAGCTCGTAGCTTTAGCAGCAGACTGTTTGACGTCCTGCTGTTGGAATCCTGTCACACTACACCGTTTAGCTGTCAGCATTTTAGCCATGTTTGATCCAGTTACTACTGTGCTAACGGTAGGCTAACGTTACCTGCTGTGTAACGTGTTATTAGTGTTTACTAGCATGACATGCAGCGATGTTTATGTTGCCTCTAACGTGGGTTTCGGAGCATCAGAGCACAAGGCAGACATGTAAGTAGCAATGTAATCCGCGTTTCTATTGCGTCAGGTAGATACCTTACAGCTGAATTATGTGACAATAAAATTAGTTTTGGTTAAAATCAACAAATAATCGTGATAATTAATCATGATCTCAATATTGATCAAAATAATCGTGATTATCATTTTGGCCATAATCGTGCAGCCCTAGTGTGTGTTTAAATCATTGTTATCCGGTCCATGTTCACATGTAATCCAGTTTGAAACTATTTGTTTACACCAGAAAAATGCTGATTGAACCAGCCTGTCTATGATGGTATGATCCAGATTAAAGGCCACTTTTTGACCTTTGACTTTTTGGCATCCTGCAGATGATGGCATCAGTCCGGAGCGTGTTGCCATGGTGATGGGTCAGCCAGACCGCTGTCAGCATACTGTCCACCTCATCAATGAGCTCATTCAGACCGCACAGGTAACACACACACACACACACACACAGACACAGACACAGACAGACAGACACACAGACACAGATAGGTGAGTCTAAACGGAACTGAGATGATGATCTTCATTTTGTGTTTGTTTTTGTAGGAGCGTGATGGTTTTGGCTCGGCCCTGCGGGGTGGGAGGGTAAGAGGTCGTGGTGATTGGACTATGGGCTCTCCTGGTCCACTACAGGAAGTGACCTACACCATCCCTGCTGACAAGTGTGGCCTTGTCATCGGTAAAGGTAGGAGAAGAAATCTTTTTCAGTCTGACCACCCTTTACATTAGCAGCTGTGGAAATTATTCACACCTTTGTGTGGGTAAAATTAATATTTTACAGCACATGTTGTTTTGTTTAGTAATATATGTACCTGTGACAGCAGTCTGGTAAAGAAATCTTTGATATCGGTAAAACCTTTTTGACAACCTACAACAGGTTAGTGTGTGTGCGTGTGTGTGTGTGTGTGACAGTTTAGTATTGTGATGATGGAAAGGTCTACATGTTAAGTCACGAGTTACCAGGATGTCCCTGTCATTTTTCTTTTGTATCTGATCAGTTGAAATAATTTGTGAAGTTTATGACTTTGAAACATTTTCGTTTACAAGCTACTTGATTCAAATACTGCGTGTCCTGGTTCCAAATTGTTTACGTTTTATACAGACGTGAACTAACTACAAACAGTCGACTCACTTATGGACTCACCTCTT
Organism: Perca flavescens; assembly: GCF_004354835.1. Taxonomy (NCBI): domain Eukaryota; kingdom Metazoa; phylum Chordata; class Actinopteri; order Perciformes; family Percidae; genus Perca; species Perca flavescens. The sequence goes on from NC_041335.1 coordinate 13,322,788, forward strand.
CTGTCGAACAGGCACAGAGTGGATCTTCTTCCCTCACAAAAGATCTTTTGCAGAGTTCAGAAAAAGAAACGACGCAGTAAAGAAACTCAGAGTTCAGTAAAGTCATGTAGTAGAGCGTGGTAAAGAAACGCAGTAGAGCACAGTAAAGAGTAGTATTTCTTAATATACCCATCCAATAAAATAAGCCTGTATCAGCATATCTTCTTCCATTTTCTAATAACGGAAAAATCTGCCACTTTAGGATGCACAAAAACAACATTTTGCACCCATGTTGAAACTAGTAATTATTTTGATTGTTGTTATTAGGCCTGGGTGTGGCACCTCAGCTCTATAGCGCCCCCAATTAGTTTTAACCTTTGAATGCATTTTTTTGCCCTTGATATACTCAAAAACTTGGCACTAAAAAAAAACCTGTAAGGCGCATTACAAAACTATACAGCGATTCAGTTCATGTGTGTTTAGCTGGCTCCATGGCGCCCCTTAATCCGTGGAAGGCCTTTATTTGGACAAAGTTGCATTACACATTCACAAGATGTGGTACACATATTCCTTCGTAAACATTGTTGCCATGGCAAGACAGGCAATGTGCATGTTTCGCCATTTGATTTTGCATAGTCCAATGGACCTAAATTCCACACGCTGCTGGATAAGAGTCCAGGCCTGAAGACATCTACGCGTCCATATCGACTCATTGTCATTGCGCCGCCTACTGACAACCGGAAGGCAGCCTAATGTGACAAAGAGGATCCAATTTACATGAACTTTACATGGTTTGGTCTACACGATATACAGCACCATGATGTATACTTCGTGTGTGTTCTGTAGCGCCAGACAGTGGTCAGGAAGTGCTACAAAATGTGCAATATGTCATTTCCAGTGCCACGCACTCCAACCGGGAAATGATATCAAACTCGTGTGCACAGGTTCAGAAGGCCACAGAAATGCACAGTTGTATTAACCAGCGTCCCGCCAGTACACCAGATATGCAGGGAGGTGTGAGGACCCGTTCAACGCAGCTTTCATTTAAACTTTTTCTTTGTCTGCAGCCTGTACAATAAGACTTAACAACAACAACAACAACAACAACAACAACGTGAGCTCCATTAGCCCTACTCTCATTCTATTTCAAAACGCTTAAAAACATCAACCATTCACCATCGTGTGTGTGTGGTGGTGGGGGGATGGTGTGGGGGGGTCAAGAGGGTCGAGCAGCAGCTTCCAAAATAAAAGCAACCAAAAAAAAGAAATGTCAAGTACCTAATGCTTAGACACCATATGGTCGGTTTGTGTGTGCGTCTGGTGGTCTATTGTCTGTCAGGACTTTCTATTGGACAATACTCATGAATGTCCTACTGTCTACTCTCACACACTAAAGCCTGTTGTTCAGTAGATTCAAACATGCTATTAAACAAAACATTTTTTTTTTTTTTTTTTTTAATGGCTTCAGATTCAGTTAAAAAATAAACTAAAATGTTTAGTTTATTAAAATGTACACAACAAATATTTGAATTAGCTAAAGCTAAGAATTAGATTATTAATGATCATGGGGTAAAATTCAGTTAATTATTAAGACATTGTCAGAAATGATCATTAGATACTTTATTCATCCCAAGGGAAATTTTTTAAATATTATAATAATCATTCACTCATTTACAGTCAATAGAAAAACACCAGATGCATGTATTCAGAGTTTTTAGTAAGAAAACGCAAACTATTAAAAGTGAAACTTTTCATTGATGAAGGTTTGTCGATCAACTAATAAATTGCCTAATTAATTTAATATAACGCAGCTGGCTGTTGCATGAGGGCATTTTTTAAATAAGCAGAGGATCATCAGGACAAACTGAGGCAAAAACAAAATAAATCTGGCAAACGTAGATTTTAAAGCATCATTTTATAAATTCCAAACATATGGCCGCATGGAAAAAGAACAGTCACAATTTTATAATGTTACAATGCTGCTGAAAATAAAACCTGGTTAGATTTAAAGGAATGAAAACAAAATAGATGTCAAAGTCTGAACAATATGGAGCTTTAGCAGAGGGTGAAAACCTTCAAATATCCCACTCACTCACTCAATCACTCATTCATTTACTCGCTCTCCTTTTCACCTCATAAAAGGTCCATTAATGGTCTCCTCATTTGGTTAACAAAGGGTTAATGACCTGAGGAGGAGGAGGAGGAGGAGGAGGAGGAGGAGGAGGAGGAGGAGGAGGAGGAGGAGGGAGGAGGAGGAGGAGGAGGAGGAGGAGGAGGAGGAGGAGGAGGAGGAGGAGGAGGAGGAGGAGGAGGAGGAGGAGGAGGAGGAGGAGGAGGAGGAGGAGGAGGAGGAGGAGGAGGAGGAGGAGGAGGAGGAGGAGGAGGAGGAGGAGGTGGTGGTTCTGGCTACAGACTTGCTGGTCCAACCAATAACTGAATCACGCTTAAAGGTTTCAGCGTCCAATTTCCAGGCTGTCATAGATCACGTAATAGTAGTTATTTCACCGTTTTAAACTTACCTCCCAAGATTTAGTTGCATCAACCAATCAGCTTGTCTGAAACCTACAGTTATGGTAAAAAACTCTCTGCTCGTACCGTAGAGATGATTCAAATCCTCACAGGAGTAAATGGACCTTTTTCGCAGCAGACATTTTGACTTGTCATAGTAGGAAATTGATAACCTTAACAATGGCTCAATTCCTTCAAGTGGAAATAAATAAAAAAAATAAAATAAAAAAAACTTTCATGTCTCTTTGTAGCTTTGCTTATTTAAAGCTAATGTACTTGCACTTACTACTTGTTGTCTGGAGTTTGAACTTTCACAGTTGAAGGCACTTAATTGTAAGTCGCTTGGATAAAAGCGTCAGCTAAATGACATGTAATGTAAGTTATTTCAGTGAGTCAGCATGCACAATACCATATCTCTACCGGCTTGCTGATGTCTCTCCTCGTTTCTCCTCTGCTGCTTTCATGTGCATTTATTTACATTTAATAACTTTGTTTAATGATTTTTTGGTAAACAAAAGTTCTTGTTAATTGACTCTCCATGACATCTCCATCCACCCGCTCCATCAGTCGCGCATTGCAACATCACGTCTCCTTAAGTCCTCTAATATTTCCTCATTTATGTCATGAACACATCCATGATTCATGGAAATGTTGTGTAAAACACAACAAGCCACAAAGAATGCTGCGACTTTTTGAGGACTGCACTGTTAAGTGCCTCCTGACCTATCCAAACACCTGAAGCGCATTTTCAGTAATATTTTTCCTTGTAATTATGTATGGTTTTGCAAAAATGGGAACTGCTGCGTCTGTGTAGATGAGGGAAGCAAGGTGTATGCGCGTTGTGCACACGCTACATTGTGGCCAAGCATGCGCCCCTAAAATAGCATCTGAATAACGCGCCACTGACTTTAGATCAGGTTTTTCCTTATCAGTGGCGGAATTGTTTTCTGAAACTGCAAAATAGCACCAGGGAACGTTTGAGCCTGAACACGCCTCCTCTTTTTGCTGAACCGCCCCCGGGAGTGCAAATACATTCCCTAATTTACCGACGTGCGTCTGTGGAGGGAAAAGTCTGCTGTGCATCGGGTGCAAAATAGGAATGATGCATGCGTCAGTGTACAAAGTCAATTGTGCTGGGTGCGAGATAGGGCCCCTAATGTCTAATAAATTGTGTCAAAAGCAACGCATGGCTTCATCCGTCTATGTGGGATATGATTGTTAACACTTTGTGTGCGTTTGTAGGTGGAGAAACCATCAAGAGTATTAACCAGCAGTCTGGAGCCCACGTGGAGCTGCAGAGGAACCCTCCTCCCTCCACAGACCCCAACACCCGGGTCTTCACCATCAGAGGCACTGCCCAGCAGATGGACCTGGCCCGCCAGCTCATAGATGACAAGATCGGGGTACTCAAAACAAATTGAACTCAATACAATGACACTAACCTAAACTTTCTACTCGGCAAACAGCTATGAAGCTGATTCCTAAATCAAACGCACATCATCCTCATACCTGTAAAATAATAATCCGTGTTTGTTATCACTGAGCCAGACTGTCTCTTAAACCTGAGCTTTCTGATTTGTTTCGTCCTGACTGAACTTCAAATATACTGGATGTTGTGATGAATTTGGCAGCATTTATTATTTCATGAATAGTCTTCATTTTGTTATCAGTTTGAAGGTTGCTTTTATTGTCTTCGAGAAGTGATTTGTCTTGGATTAAATTATTGCATAGAAAAACAAACCTGTCACAAAATACACACATAATTAAAAACATTTAATGAACACGTGCAAACACTATATTTACAAAGAACTTCATGCTGGTAAAAATACAAGAATTCCACAACCTGTTACATTTACGCTTAGTTGTAAGCCCAAAATTCCACTCAAAAATCATGCAATTTAAGCAACTGATTTATTGACAAAAACTATATAATTAAATAAAGAGTTCTCACTGGTTTACAGTCATTGTACTGAGATAATAAGATACAAATATGATTATGTACAGTGGCTCATTGCAGATTTAAGATGGCATGAGTTAAATGTTACTGGAATAAATTGTACTTTCTCTCTCCTCTCCTTCCAGGGTTCAGGTATCATGAGTAATGGAGGTTTTGGCTTCAGTCCCTTCACCCAGGGCCCTGCTACACACCAGAAGTAGGAGCTTCTGTCTGATATTGATTTGATTTGATTTGATTTGAGCTCGTCAGATTGTGATTATGATGATGAATGATGGCTGAATTGTGGCACGACAGCGGAAATAGAAGCAAATATGCAGCACAGATGCAATATTATCAACTTCTATAATCTCTGCAGAAAATCAACCGTTTCTGTTAAAACTATTAAAAACTTGTGCTGACAAAGTCTCATCATCTATTTCCTGTTGCATTCTGATTGGTTGGTTTGTAGTTGGTAGCAGCAGTAACACAAGATTCAGGACCACAAACCAAAGATTTCACCACGTTATTGTGTAGCAGAAGTGAATGAATGAGTAGATATGAAGTATAATGTTTTATGTCTGTGTAGATACTTTGTACATGTAATCTATACTCTGTGGAGTGTGTTTCATTAAGAGTGTGTTTGTGTGCAGCTGTGGCAGCGGTCAGACCTTCCTGACTGGCGTTTGGGGAAACACCTACCAGACCAGCTGGCAGAACCCTGGACAACAAGACCCTGGTAACACACACACACACACACACACGTTTGTTTTTCTTGAAATCATTTTCCTTTTTGACGTTGAACCCCATAAAAACGACAGTGGATTTTGTAAACAAACTGGCATCTAAAATGTTAAAATTGAAAAAATTAATGAAGTTGATTAAAAGAGTAACCTAATGAAAGGGGAAAATAATAATAATACTAATATTTCATTTTATGGCAGTTTTTTGACACAGACATCAGAGTAACTATTTTAAAAGGATGCACAAGAGCTACATTTTCTGAGTTTGATTCCCAAGAGCTGTTTTTAATGGATTGGTTTGGAGTTGGTTGTAGATGATCCAGTGAGTTCAGTCTATAAACACTGTCAGACTTACTGTCTGTTTCTGTCTGCAGGTCAGCAGAGCCAGCCTCAGAGCTTGATGACAGACTACAGTAAGGCCTGGGAGGACTACTACAAGAAACAGAGTATGACATCTGTCTGTCCGTCTGTTCCTCCAGTAACAAAACAAATGAAAAAGAATGTTTATTTGGTTATTTAATTAGGACTCACGTTTGTGAGTGGTATTCTTTCTTGGGTCTGAACATGCAAATACATAGAACAAAAAAGTTAAAAACGAAGATAAAGAACGTAGAGTAAATCCAGCAGAGAGTATGTGGATATTAAACATGAGGGTGTACCTTTGTAGGATTGTTATGTAAATTGCTGTATTTACTATACTGATCCCCTCTGCTTAATGGAGCTTCATAGTAAGTTTTAGCTCATGGTTAAGTGTTCCTGTTTACTGTTGTGCTTCACTCTCAGCGCTCTCAAAGCATTCCTTTAGAGAAAATGCTATTAAAAAGCCATTGTGAAAACAAAGACTCCTAATCATCATGTTGCTCTGTAACTGCTGGATGTGGAAATAAGTCGTTAACATTTTAACTTGAAAGGGGATGATGATGATATGTTAATGCTGTGTTCACTGCTTGTTTTGCTATTGCTGGTTTAACTAACTCAGTTATTAAAACAATAGCAGAGATGTGGACGTGACCTCATGTTCATGTCTGTGTCTGCAGGTCAGTCCTCTCAGCAGAGTTCGGTGCCAGACTACACTGCAGCGTTAGCAGAATACTACAGGCAGCAGCCCTACCTGTGGAACGCCGCCCAGATACAGGTAACGCACAGGAATCTGCCAGCTTACTGTACCTGTAGTTTACCTGTTACAGGTTGTGGCTTGGGGTTTGGAGCCCAGAAACAACAAACCTCACTACTGCTACAACATGTAAATATACAATACACACAATTATGTCATTTCCTGTCTCTTTAGGATCACTAGAGGCTCATTCGTCACCGGTGAAGGCCTCGGATGGTCGTCAACGGCAACAGAATCTGGGTTTCCTAGCAACGCTCTGCCGCTTCCTCCTTCCTTTTGTAGAGAAAAATAAGGATTAACTGAAAAATCACGAACTCTTTTCTTTCTGTTTTTTAACCTTACAAAGTTGATATTTTGTCGGGCAGATTTTTTTGGACTAGCCTCTGGTCTCCACAGTGTAGACCTGGTTTTTCTTTTTGTTTTATTTTTTATCAAACTTGAACTTAAAGATGTATCAGTGTGGCTTTGAACAAAAAAATCCAGTATAATCTATATTTTGTCTAGTTTTATTTTCCAATAAGAAAACGGTATAAGGCTTAGCAGTCTTGAGTAATAAAATCAGATATTATTATTATTATTATTATTATTTTGTTTATGATAATGTTTTAAAGCATGCGTCAGATTGTGTGTTGACTCTCAGTTATTTTTTTTTTTTTTTTTTTGGCATAGAAATATTTTAATAGCGTCAGATGGAAATTTAATGTTTTACCGTCAGAGACAAAACTGTTTTTTGTACTAAATTTGTGCTCGCTGGGTCTGTTTGTTCTCGATCTAATTTTACCTGTTTAGTCGCCATCTTGGAGGTGCAATGACGCGTTTATTGTTTTCTTTTGGTTTGATGATAGTTCTTATTCCTGTATCTCTATAGTGACTCTTTAGTTTTTATGATGTAATGATGAATAAATGACGATTTATATTGCGTTGTCTAAAGCCGGATCTCTCTGTGGTCAAACAGTTTTTGTCCTCCACAGGATTTAAACCTCTAGCCGACACCATGTTTCCCCGCCTCAACTTTCATTACAGAAAGGGGATAAATGACTATTTTCTTACAAAGTGAAACTTTATTATTGTTATTGTAACTTAGTTCTGCATTTCTACTTTGCTGATTTGTTTATAGAAGAAGTGTGAGCTGAACAATGAAGTTATCGATTCTATTAGCGATGTAAACTGGCGTGTTAGCTAAACGCGCAAGTTAGCTAAACGTGTGTTAACACACGAACAATGTTTGTTAGCAAAAATATGTGTTACCTCAACTGTGTTGGCTGAATGTGGTGCTTAAACTGTTTCTGTTAGCTGTGTTGTATTAGCTGAATGTTAACTGAAAGGTGTGTTGTCTGAACAATGTTTTTGTTAGCTGTGTGCGTTAGCTTAGCGGTTTGCGTTAGCTTTTACTGACGAATTTGTGTTAGCTTTTACTGACGAATTTGTGTTAGTTGAATCAAAGTGGAGGCTGAACTGTTTCTGTGTTCCAGTGTGTGTGTGTGTGTTAGCAGAGTCTACTGGATGTGTTGCTATTAGCTAAACGTGTGCACTAATTTAACTTTGCAGAGCTCATGATTAATCGTAAATAGCAGAGTAAGGAAACAACTTTCGCTTCAGCCTCCCAGTTGTAATTGTAAAAAACATATCAGCAAACCAGTGACAAAATTGCTCCAAAGAACCATCACTGGCATTAACTTCTAAATAAAACCCAATAAACAAGAATATAATCCACTCTGCTAGTTAGAAATAACTGCTATAACAATGTAAAACATTCAAACACATTGATCTACTATAACTACATGACTAGCTAAGGGAGCATTATCTTTGAATAATTTGTTAGGGTTCCTAAAATCTCCCCTATTCTCTAAACATGACGTGAATACAGCATTAGTTAAATAAATTGTTAGCTAATGTGCTGGCAGTATGAACCTGTTAGTTAAACTATGTACATTAGCAAAACTGTTGTAGCTTAATGGCGCTGAATGTGTTAGCTAAACTGTTTTGTTAACTTGTAGCTAAACTTGTGTGTTAGACGTGTGGTGTGTCAGAGTTAAATGGTGTGTATGTTAGCTGTATGTTGTGTGTCTGTTAAGGCTGGATTATGCTCCTCGAACATGCACGGTTGTCAAATTTTCGTGGCTCTTTTATACGAACGTGGAAGTATTTTTTGCTTTTACTTTTCCAACCCAACTCCCAACAGATTTTTGGATTGTTTAAAAAATGTTGTTTAGATTAGGAAGACTTTAAAGTTTAGCCCCTAAAGCCCTCCTTATAAATACAAAGAGAGGTTTGTGCACCTTCGTAGAGGTGTAATTCCAACCTTAGCTGTATGTTTGTTAGCAGCGTGTGTGTCGTATTTTTGTGCGTTAGCTAAACGTTGTTGTGTCGGACCACAGAGAGATTTGTCTTGTGTTGAGGGAGATCTGGCGGCTGTTGAGTTGAATATTGAATCAGTGGTTCTGCTTCTTGTATGTGTGATGATGATAATAATAATGACGACGATAATAATGAGTTCTCCTGTACAAGGGTCTATTTAAATCTCTTTATCCAGTTTGAATATTCAGTTTGTCGATAAGATAATATGGTTTGTGTAAATTTCCACTCTGGCGGGTGCTCTCCAGTTAAAAATGTACTTTGTTATCCTGTTAAAAATGATATTGTTTAATTCACATGTGTCTAACCGATTTGCAAAGTGAAGCTGAGTATGTTATTTTCTCAAGACTGCTAGGCTAACTGTCTCTATCTCCTCTTCTTGTCTGTCTGTCTCCGTCTGTCCGGACGTCACCACATTTAAAAAGTTAGTGGGATTTGTGATTTTCTTTTTTTTTTTCTTTTCTTTTTTTAACACGTCTGTAATCGGACCAGGCGCGTTGAACTGTCCCCAAGCTCGTTAGCGTGGCGGCTCTGAGACTAGCAGAGCTGTAGTGAGGGGATTTTGCTCCCCGAAAAATAATTAAACACTGGAGTGGACGGTGGCTCGATGTCCAGCCCCAGTTCCAGGGTTCCTAGGTGTCTACTGTTAGAACCCGCACTGGGTTTAAAATAGTTAATACCTGGTCAGCGGGGTCACACCAGGCCTCCCCAACGTCCCAGGGCCAGGACTGAACACGACATCACCCTTCCACTCCGGTTTAGATCTTCCTAGTCCCGACTCCTCGTCCTGAAGGGGTTATGGGGAGCTTTTTGGTTTCTTGGTTTCTGTTGTTTTTCTAACGGACAGACGTCCTAACTGTAACCTGCAGATTTTTCTATTAGATTCTATTGACCGAGTTGTGTATGAACCCGAGCCACGAGACTGTCGTTGGCCGAGAAATGGGAAGATGGATGATGATGATTAACATGAGGGCTAATAAACAGGCTCATTCTTTCTGACTGATTGTGTTTTTATGAATCTATTTTACTTAAGTGTCACAAGATTCACAAAGGATAGAAAATGAAATGTAAACTAAACCAATGTTATGGGATTTGGCAAAAGTGATCAAAATTTTTCTAAACGAGTTTACACAAATGATCAGGCCACATGACACCTAAATTAGATACTATCCAATGTAGTATAGCTTCAGGGACAACGTGAATTTGAAGTCTCACAAATCGTGTTTCTGTTTAATTATTTTAAGGTCACAAAGGTGAAGCCTGATGTCAGGAAGTGTGACTTCAGGTTACTGAAGTTCACCCTCAAAAATCTAGACTGAGTAAACCCAGCCTGATCTGCCGGCAATTTGATTTCGCCCTGTATATTTTTCTCTCCTGCTTCCGTTACAAATCTGCGGGGACCAATCACAAACTGGCTTATCAACCTGCCGCGCTATTGGCCAGATTAACACAATGACGATAGAGAAGCAACGGCAAGCAGCTTTTTGTTTACATTCAACATGGCGGCCGCCGAAGAGCAGCAACCCGTTAATGCCACTGTCGCTGCGGATTTCAAAGTACGTCAACCCGGATAGTTGGTCTGATTGGTTGAAGGGCTATCCAATTGTTTAGAGAGTCATTTGAACTATGCCCGATGATCACGCCTCTTTTGCAGTAGAAAATACAGAGCAGACTCCCCAGACTAACATTCAATCTTAAAAGATTGAACTTGGTCTGGAGATATATGGCTATCGAAAATCACCATTTGTATATAAATTACTTACTGAGTGTTGCCTTACATTCTTGATGACTTTGTTTTTGTCGCATGCCTCCATTGTGAACGGAAAATCCGGAAACGGAGTAAATCCTTGATGCATTGAAGGAATAGGGGCCACTTTCTCAACCACAGCAAAACCATATAAAAACATCTTTTTACAAACTCGCACAACTCGTTATAATCAAAGTCCCGTTTATCCAGTCGTTTGCTTAGTACTTCCTAAACACGTCTTGACTTACTTTTTAAAACACTTCCACCACTAACGTCTCACGCTTATGCAGGCATGATGCTAGTCCAATAAATATGAGGCACAGTTAGCAGCTGCTTAGCTTAGCATTAAGACTCTCCAAATGTAACAAATCCACCTACCAACTCCTCCAAAGCTTACTGATTAACATGTTATATCTTGTTTAAATAATCTGGACAGAGCCAGCCTATCTGTTTCCCTGTTTCCAGTCTTTATGCTAAGCTAAGCTAAACAGCTGCTAGCTACAGCCTTGTATTTAATGGGCAAGCATTAGAGTGGGGTCTTTTTTTTTTGTCAACTAATTCTCAGCCAGAAAACAAATAAGCGTATTTTCCTAAATATCACTTTGCTTTAAATTAAAATTCCTATGACATGCTGCTTTTGGATGCTTTTATATAGACCTTAGTGGTCCCTTAATACTGTATCTGAAGTCTCTTTTATATAGACCTTAGTGGTCCCTTAATACTGTATCTGAAGTCTCTTTTATATAGACCTTAGTGGTCCCTTAATACTGTATCTGAAGTCTCTTTCCCGAAATTCAGCCTTGGTGGCCAATACAGCCACGAGTCAGTCCCACAATGAGCTTTCCTTAGTATGTGCCATTTGTGTCTGTAGCTTTAAATGCTAATGATGAGGAGCGAGGGGGGGCAAGTTGGAGGGTGGGGTGTGGCCTTGACCAGCGTGCCATGGGCAAAGCAGAGAAAGGGGAGGTAACGTTTCCCCTTATGACCTCATAAGGAGAAAATTCCAGGTCGGCCCATCTGAGCTTTCATTTTTTCAAAGGCAGAGCAGGATACCCAGGGCTCGGTTTACACCTATCACCATTTCTAGCCGCAGGGGGACCATATGCAGGCTGGATGTACTCCTGTTAATGTTAAAAAAAAAAAACTCATTAAGTGAAATGTTCATGCCGTGGGACCTTAACGCCAGATTTGCTGCATTTTGCTATCTAAAGTCAGACTTAAACATTGGGATATGTTGAGACAGTTTTCTGTAATACTGTGCTTGTCCCGTTACCTTTGCCTAATGTAGCCCAACTTTGACCTGTAAATAAGTGCCAACCTAGTCTTGCATTGCCAGACTTATCTCCACAGCGCTGTGGAGTAATGTCTAGCTACACCATACATAATTCTAGGATAGAGGAAAAAACGCTCTGGGTTGTTTGTGATTAGTTTAAAGAAATGCAATTGTCTTGGGCGGCGCTAAGCCCCGGACGCAGCAACGATGCCTCTGCAAAATGGTCTCAGGAAGGAACTTGTTTTGATGGAACATTTGTATTTGTGGTTTCCTTTGTGTTATACATCTTTTTTGTGCATGTAATAGGTTTACAGCGGGAAAAATCCCAAAGTCCACCCCAAAGGAACTTATTTCCAACAGAAAACACTGTTCACAAACTGCTCCAAACTGCTTTATTATAGTCCAGCCTTTACTTCTGTGACATACACTCGTCACTTTGTAACGTACGTTATAATGCTCGCCTAGCTGCTAGCGTAGCACGCCCTCATACTCTGCAACTGACTGGCTAGTAGTGCTTACCTAGCTACTGCGCATGTGCGACTCCCAACAAAGATGGAACAGAAGTGAGATGTCTCACTCTGTAGCTAAAACAGAGAGCTCAACACACAGGGTGAAAAGAGGAGCTGCAGCAATGTGCAGTACAGTTTTTTGAAAATTAAACCATGTAAACCTATTCTGGTACAACCTCTAAATACAAGTATGAACCCTGAAAATGAGGATAATATGAGCACTTTAAATTAGCTGGATACATGGTTAAACGTAATTTGCTCTTACCAGTCTATTGCCATGTGTATTTTGTCCATAGCAATCCCCACCAATCGGTCCCAAAACGTCTCCCAGTTTTAGTAAATGCCGTGAACATATTCTTTGTAAATCTTTACAGTCATTCCCCGAAAGAACCAGGCAGGCCTGCCTTGTTGCACAATCCAATTTTTGTGTGTAGCTTGCTAACTCAGAAGTTTGTTGGGATTTGGGAACAGCAACACACAGGTTTCATCCTAGAAATGTACTTCTATTTATCCAGACTAGTGCCATCCTAACAGAGCTAACCTTTCGATAAATAGAGACCCAGAGAATCTCGATTGATTGATTGATTGATTGATTGATTGAAAGTATAAATGAGGACATCATACTAATACAACTTGTAATACACTGTGAAAATGTACTGTAGCTTTCTGTTAGCGACCGGACAGCTTTGCATCTGTTTCAATACAACTTTATTGAATAAAATGATGAACAAACTAAGGTGTATTAAACAAAAAATTACAAAGAAAATAGAAAGAAGCTCAGAACAAATGTGGCTGACTAGTGTTAGCATGTTAGCTAAAGCTGACTCAGGGTCAGTGCATCTGAGCTTCCGTCACAGCATCTTTTTTTTCTTTTTTTTTCATGTCCTGACATGAAAAGTGGGATTTATCATTTATTCATGTTCCCAGAGCGGAGACAGATGGTCTGGCTGACGGTGTGATGTCATCCGTCATTAAGACATTACTGTAATCACACACACACATACTGACCTCCAGGGATCAATGAAACGGCTGTGAGGGAGGAAGAGCAGACACAGAGGAAGAAGAGCGGTCAGGCCTGCAGCTTTTCTTTTTCTGCAGCTTCTGAAGGATTTCTGCTTCTGTGCAGGTGTTGCCATTAATGTATCGCACTTCTGTTGGTATCTTATCTCCTCTCTTTCTCTCTTAAAGTTAGATTTTCAGATTTATACTGTCATGTCTGTGCACTATAAGAAGCTACAATCAGCAGCCGCTTAGCTTAGCAAAAAGAGAGGAAACGAGCCTGGCTCTGTCCAAAGGTAACAAAATCCTCCACACTTTGTGCCCTTGATCTGCTTTAGTGAGCACTTTAGTAGTACAAGGTTTTATTATATTTATGAGTAGGGATATCTGAGTGTTATATTTTAGCCTATTATTTATTTATGTTTTTAACTTGACTTTATTCTCAGTCAGGAATTCATTTCACTGCTTGTTATTGTATGGCTATACATGTGACAAATAAACTTGAAACTTGAAACAAAGCTCACTGATTAACATTTTACATGCAGTTTATTTCATCTGGACACAAGCAAAGTTTTACCAGCGCAATTTCATTATTTTGTGTGCACAAATCAATCACCTATGCACACAAGTTATTAGATCCGTTAGATAAACTACATAGCCCCAAAGATATTTTTCTATCATGTATCTCATTATGTTGTGCATAAGAAAGTTATTCCCAAACTATTTCTTGTAAGATATTACATTTATACTTCTCACACAAGATGTAGAAATTATCTTTTGGATCTTCGGTTCAGCGCCGGCCCGAGCCTTTTGGGGGCCATAAGCAGAATTTGATTGGGGGGCCCCCCCCTCCCACCACGCAGAGTCACCTGTGCTTGACAATTATTGACACAAATGTCACGCTATAATGTTACATTATAAATGAATGCAGGTTTATGAACTACTGTCCCCCCGGGGCACAGATGCATAAGGACCCTCCCCCCCCCTATTCTATTTGGGCAAAAGTGGATGCAAACGGCGAGAGGGCGTCTGGGGGTGCTCCCCCAGAAAATTTTGAATTTGGTAGATGTGATTTCCTGTATCCTGGTGCATTTTGGGGATGGTCAGCTAGAGAAGGGCAATACCTAAATTTGTTCAGATTCATAGCCTTTTGCTTTTTGATTTATTAAGGTAGTGACTTCACCCAACTACTTGGGCTTCAGGGCCAAACAATACTGACATACTCTGTGTTAGTAGGAAGTAGGGCTGGGCGATATGGCCTCAAAAAAATCCCTGATTTTTTCACAAAGAATCTGATTCATGATTTAAATCAATCCCCCCCCCCCCACACACTTAAAATTAATCTGCAGATGACAAATGACAAGCTCTCACACACACACACACACACACGGGCATGTATACCATTATGATTATTCATGCCAATTTTATGTAAATATTGGTTTGAGTGTTTTCCCTATCATTGTATTGGGGGGGCGCCCTCTGTGAAAGAGTGAAAAATGATATTATGCTATATATTGAACAAACCTGTGAAACGACATTTTCCACAATAGAAACATGATTTAAATGAGAAAACGTACTGTTCTAGCTATAAAAATGGCAGAATCACCCACAGTGCAAGATATTTCAATAAACGCTTCATACACGCTTCAAGATGACGGCAATACTTTGTTAACAGATATTCACAAAGATGTATAGCCCAACAACAATCTATCTAAATAACACCTTTTGGGGGTACCATTCATGATATATAGTAAAATATTGAAGTTGTGGGAAGTTTATATGGCTTAAACTGTATGTTTCATTCGTCCCCCTATGCTGTTTCATGCGTCCCGACCAGGAGGGACGAATGAAACATTACGCACGCCCCACTTCTGCTGTAATAATTCCTGAACGGTTTTGTTCAAAGCTGAAAATGCAACTGTATTTGACAGAAGACAGGTGTAGGTTGCTAGTGACAAAATATTAGCTTTCAGTGCGATACGATCGCTTTGTAAATTACGTTTAATTAAAACGTGTTTCAACTGTCCCGGCTCTCCCCTATATAATAATGTTATATATTCAACAACCACTAAACAGATGCGTGAGATAAAGCTGTTTTCACACATACAGGTAATTCACTTATCGTTCCTCAGTAAAAGTTCAATTCATTTTAACTTTTTCGTCGCTAACCTTGCTCCTGTTTTCACCTGTTGCTGAGTAACGTACATTAACATGCCATGGTCTCATGAGTGTAGCATACCTGTAGCAAGTTCCTTCGTAGTAACTAGCGATAAAAACAAACGTCGAAGAGGAGCTCTGTGCTACAGAGTGGCGATTGCTAGTTGTTGTGAGCCGCTACAGACCTCCGTCACAGCTCGTTCGTATCAGCGGCTTTTAGCTAGCGATAGTAGATGTGTTGAGCCGCATCAGAGTTCTTCAACACCGGGTCCGGTGCTCCATGGTGCTCCGTTAGGTAGGCGGTTGTTCAGTAATCCGAAAATAGGTGACTTTGAGCCAGGTACAGAGCACAATGAGTTGCCGGTCATTTTGGCGGATATTGCGGTTAAGTAAGTAATGAAACGAGTAGTTAAGAAAATAATTAATGTTAGCCACTGTCGCTGCCGTGTCGCTGCCATATATGTCAATGGTCGCTGCCATGTTGTTTGTGTATCACTATGGCAAACACGCGGGGAGAGGGCTGGGCCCATTCGGAACTACGGGAGCCCAGATGGGACCGTCGGCAAATGTTAAGAGGGAAAAACAACACTCGGTTGGGGGCCCCCTAGGGGCCAGGGGGCCCCAAGCAGCCGCTTAGTTCGCTTATGCCTCGGGCCGGCTCTGCTTCGGTTGTTTAACGTAAAACTTTTTGGACTGAACTGAACTAGTTTTCTGGTTGGGTTAGGGTCATCTACGTACATGCACAGGTTGTATTAGTTCTTCAACAGCACTCTTCAGAAAAGAAAAAAAATCTTTCTTACTTATGAAAATTATGATTTGCTGCTTTTTCCTGTCATATTATGGCAACTGACTTTCTCTTTAGACCCTCCAGAGTAAATGAGCATAATTAGCATGAAAACATCACTTCTCACTGTCATTGTTTATATTTTAGAATGTAGATCCATGTTGGTGGTCAGGATTCATGTCCTTTGTCATTTTAATTGACAGTGTTTCAAGCAGCAGCTGAGACTTTATTATTTTCAAATAGATAAAATCTCTCACAGGGGGCAGTTATTCAGGGACTTTTTTAATTTGACAGAATCGGAGGCTAGAATGAAAGGAGATGAAGAGGATGGAGACAGAGAGGAAATGGGACTTTATGGTAAAAAATAAATACAAATAAGGTTGATGGAGATGGAGGATAAAATGGAGGAAGAGGGAATAAAAATATAGGGATGAAAAGATAAGAGAGAGATGGTGGAGATAATGACTGATGGAGAAATCAGACAGGAAACAAGAACTAAGTGTGTGTGTGTGTGTGTGTGTGTGTGGTCACAAAGTACAGGATGCAGCTCTGTAAGTACAGATGAACTGTGTGTCAGACCTGATTAAACATTAAAGTGATGGCAATCTGGATCTAGTCCAAATGTTTCCCATGATGCTCAGGGACCAGCAAGGGCAATAAACTATGTATCAATCCACCGCACTACGTGGCCAAAAGTATGTGGACGGCTGACCATATGTGACAGGGTAACAGCCTCCACAACTGGTTTCAGGAGTAATCTGATTGGATTTTGACAGTTGGATTGGATCAAATCTTAAAAATGAGTTGTTCAAAGGGAGGGGGGGGGGGTTCTGTCTCTTCACATAGTAGGCCTAGTATAGCTAACATTGTGAAATGTAGTCCTATTTAGAGCACTGATTATCCTGATTTGCTAATCTTAAATTGTTTGCAACTGCAACGGTGATCCAATCCAATGTTGCTTTGAAAAATCGACACAAAAGTGTTCTGACAGAGTTGTGTGATGATAAATCTGTGAAAGGAGGAGACAAAAGAGACCAACATAAGCATTGTTTAAAATATAATTGTATGCTGCATTAACATTTTACTTCATTGGAACTAAAAGCCAGAAATCTGACCTTAAAGAGGTGTCCACATACTCTTGGCATGCAGTGTATTTTTCCTCCCCCAGTCAGTCTGTCCCGCTCCTCAGAGGATGATCCCTGCTATTGAACCATTGGGTCAGTAGATTTTCATTAGGTGTACGGATCACGTCCCTGCACCTCAGAGGATGAACTCTTTATATGTTTAAACTTTTTGTACTTCAGGAATGACGGGATCAGGTGGTGGACTTGTGGATTTCGACGGTCAGACATTCGTCTTTCAGCGCCGATCACAAACAGCTCTGAGCTTCGAGGTGACTACCTCCATCGTCCCTCACTTGACTGCTGGTCTACTACATCCTGTACGGAGAGGGGACGTCCAAGCTGGGGGACAACTCCGTCTAGGTGGACGTCTGAGACGAGTGTGTCAGCGGACTCCAGGTACAACAAGATACTGTGTTTTATTCTGTAGACGTCAGCAAACATACGGACAGAGCAGGGATCCACAACTCACACTCAACTTTATTATTTATCAAATTCACAAATTTTAAGTTAAAAAATCTTCAAAAGTACTGCACTGATTTTTAGGAAACTTGCTGTAGATGTTCCTGCTCCCCAGAGGATGAACCCCTTTCATTATCGTGCAAAAACAAAAGCTAATTACTGTGTAGGCCTATAGCATAAATATGCTTCGCCAAATAAGTTTTGAAAACGGATATGCACCACACAGGACATGACAGAGGTACAGATACTGCTGTTATCTTTATGCTACTGAAACGTGTCTCCTGTGCTTGTGCTTCAATATTTAACCAAGACCACCGTCTTTCCTGAACCATAAACAAGAGGTTCTCGAGTTGTCTGCAGAAAACCGTTATCAGGAGCCGGTCGCCAGGACACGAAACTGTACGAAAACAAATGAAATGTGTTGACAGTGAACAGTTTGCAGATCCAGCGATTAAAACCACGTTAAAGCAACATTACCTGTCAAAACAAAACAGGCAGATTAGATGCAAATTAACTTAATTTTCAGGAGGTCGAGTTGGCTAGAAGGTAATGTATATGGCCACCAACCACTAGTCACCATCTGATTATATATTAACCACTGACTATTTGAAATTTTTCTGCCTTTAGTCTCACTGAGTGTTTGAACATGTGAGTCAATAAACACACTGGTTTATGGTCATATGAATTTGTCAGGTCTTTGATTAACTACATTATCAAACACAGACACTCAAATATGTTGTTGTTGTTGTTGTTGTTGTTGTTGTTGTTGTTGTAATGTTTTGTTTATTTTTTCAAGCAAGGCGCCGTTAAATCACAAATGTACAATAACTTAAATCCCTTTCCCTCGTTTAGGTCCACTCCTCCTACATTCTCACTAACGCTTCTCTTTCTCATGCTTCATTCATTCATTCCTCCATTTTCTCTCTCCTCCTTTCTCCCTCTACCTCCATACTCTCACATTAACCCCCACCCACCCTTCATACCCCCCTTGACCCCATTCGTTCATTCATCCATTCACATAGTAAATTTCCACCAGGAATGGACGAGTACAGAAGTCTTAGAGATTAACAAATATACATATACAAATTAACAAAGAAAGAAAGATAAAGAATGATTAGACAGCAATATATATATATATATATATATATATATATATATATATATATATATATTGTGTAGACACTCAAATCTGGTTATTTCATCTATAAACAGTTGCTTAGCTAAATGTAGTCAATCACAACGCATATATTCATTTTAGAATACATTTATACTGTGATAGAACATTTGAGCCATATCACACACTAGCACTAGCCGTTGAACCAATATAACCAGTATACCAGCCTCTAATCACCAGCCACAGTACAGACCAGTGTGTTCAGACCAGTAACTCCCAGCAGTGGGTGAGTGTGCCACGTCTCTAATAAAACCCCTGATGGCAGCAGCATCTGTCTGACAACATGATATCTCTGCATGACTATCTGTAGACGTTTAGTCAGCCTGCCAATTAGACTCCTCATCAATTAGTGACCTCCATTAGTGCTGATCTGTCTGACTGACTGCTTTAACAGGTCGCAGTATGAGATAAACAGCAGCTCATCTGGTTCTACAGAGAGAACATCCCAACATCTCAAAATAAAAAAAATCTACAAGCCTACAGAATCCCAAACATATTTTCTTTCACAATGAATCCTAGAGATTCATTTTTATTATGTTGTTTGTTAGTATATGGGTTTTTTAATCAATAAAGTTAAATTACCTTCATATATAATCTACAATCTATAAAATAAAGGATGCCCTGCACTTTTAGGACATCATATGTCCATTTTAATATCTCTGAATTTGAACAAAAACTAAAAGAATGTCCATTCTGTGTAACATATTATTCTTATGAGCAACCCCTCGACATGCAGATGATTCAACAGAGCGGGGGAAATACGGCGACAAGCTGCAGAAGAAAAAAGAAACGGTGAACAAGAAGAGGGAGCGTTTGATTTTGAGTCCCGAGCAGCTGACAGCTTCTCTCTCTCCGCCTGCTGATGATTATTAAAAAGCTTTTTAAAGGAGGATTATTAGCATGAATACTAATGAGGCCGCAGTACGGCGCCTAATCACGTTAGCGGAACAATATTAGTGCGCCATTTGGGCTCATTCCCACCACCTCCTCCTCTCTTCTCTTTCTTCTCCATTCACCTCCTCTCCATCCTAAACTCTACTTCTCCTTTCCTCTCTTCTCTTCTCTTCTCTTCTCTTCTCTGCTCTTCTCTTCTCTTCTCTTCTCTTCTCTTCTCTTCTCTTCTGTTGTCCTCTTGTCTTTACGCGTGCCAGTCACCTGCCGCTCCCTCCGCCTCCTGACTTCCCGTCGTCTTTTCGGGACTAAAGTGGTTTCTTATTGGCTGTATAGAGCGAGTACAAAGGCGGAGAGGACACCGGGACACACTCACTGAGGGCTTTTTTGTTGTAAAAAGCTCATTAAAGCGTGTCCTCCTTTAATAAAGACGCGGGTCTCCATTAATAAACTCCCGCTCGGCCCGCGTGCGTGGCGGCTGCAGCCAAACTCTCCTCCAAAAGAAAGAAAGAAAGAGACAGAAAAAAAAAGAAAATCCAGCATTCATTGAGTCAAATCAATTGAAAAACATTTGCAAATCTGCCATTATTCCCGGATTTTCTCTCTTTTCTTCTCTTCTGTCTCTCGGGACAAAAGCGCGCAGCCTCCGTGTTTGGCACGGATCCGTTACGCACGGAGCTGCGGGGAGTTCTGCGGGGGAGAGCCGGCGGTGAAGCCGCTGGTGGTGAGCGGAGAGCCGGCTAAAGGACTCGCCGAGCCGCCTGACAGCTCCTGAAGCCGACAGAGGTGCGCTGGAAGCCGGCGAAGTGTTTCTGAGCGGCGGGTAGAAAAACTGTAGCTGCGAAAAAATGTAAATAATATTTCATATAATATATTATATGAAATAGTATATATAAATAAGATTTTATATATGCTGAATACTTCAAAAATTTAAAAATAAAAAAAAGAAGACAACTATTACATTATATTAAAAGAAAACTAAGACTGAAACACACATTCAGGTTAATACATGTTCTATATTATATTTAATAGCAACAAATCGAACTGGCTCTGCAGATTACAGGTGGTTAAGTGTCTCTGCAGGTTGACATTTTTCCGTCTGATGAATATTTCACATCAGTGCAGAAACATCAACAGGTTGAATCATTTCAGTCAGAAGGATCAACCAAACTCCAAAATCGTACAAACTATAACATAAACTAAAATGAACATGAGCCATGTCGCAGATTCACTTTCATCTTTTGTAATTTTTAGCAGAGCTGCTGTGAAGATTTCACCTGTTTCACAGTCGTTAAACATTTTTAACATTTTTTTTGCCTAACTCAAATTTCTAATAGTGTTACTTTTATATCTTTGTTTATTCTTCATCAGGTTCAGTTCTTTTAAAATTATTCTGATGTTCCAACCCACAGACTGATGCTAATAAAGGGGTGTGGTGTGTGTGTGTGTGTGTGTGTGTGTGTGTGTGTGTGTGTGTGTGTGTGTGTGTGTGTGTGTGTGTGTGTGTGTGTGTGTGTGTGTGTGTGTGTCGCGCGCGCTTACGAGTGTCGACAATAAATGTTTAAAAGCTCATAAATACAGATCAGAGTGAAAGAGAGAATAATAATCCTGAGACGACAGGAGGGGGCGGAGGAGGAGGGTGAATGGAGGGATGAAGAAAGCAGCTGTTGTCTTGGTAATCTGTCCTCTAATCTGTTTTCCTGCTCTGTCACTCACACTGCTGCACACCTCCTCCTCCTCCGTCTCTCCTTCTCCTTTGCTCACATTCCACTGCTGAAGATTTGACTTTTAACTTTTTTTTTTTTTTTAACTTTTAAGTGTTGTACAGTAGAAAAATCAACAAAATCCAGTAGGCTACTTCATCCTAGAGGTGTTGGAGCTATGTGGGCTCTCTATACTTTCGGCCAAAAAAAAAAATATATATATATATATATATATATATATATATATATATATATATATATATATATATATATATATATATATATATATAATGAGCAGACAGACATTTTTGTTTTACATCGTCAGTAGTTAAAAAGCTTAGTTTATAAATACATACATACATACAGCCTACACACGTAGATGCATATACTGTTTACATAAATAGGCTATATATTCAAATGTATACACATTTGTCTTCTCTTTAATCTGGTTAAATAAAATCCAACTATATACACAAAGCTGGAAGAACACTTACATTTCCCCTCATTACACACCAAACCACAGACTCAGAACAAAAGAGGTGTCCACATACTTTTGGCCAAATGGTGTAGTATAAACTCGACTGACAACCATGATGTCCTTTTTGTTTTTATGTTTGCTGTAATATCCACTCATGTCTAGGCTCTGCTGAATGTTCAAAAATCTTCTACCCAAAAAGGAAAGTGAGAATTATTCATTAAAGAGAATGTGTTTGCCTTTTTCCTCCACATCACAACAAATAGCCTATATCTAGCCTATACATTTTCTGCCTTGACTCTACACTTGACTTCTCAGATAATTCTCTACAAGCACTTTTGATGTATTCTGCAGGTTGTTCAGAGTAAAAGATGTTTCTGTTGAATATTTTAAATATAATTTTCCAACACTGCACAAGAGCAGCACAAACATCCATTCACCTCCACTGTGTTGATGTGGAGACAGAAATCTTGCAGATGGAGGAGAGGAGATTCAGTGAGCAGACCCTTTTAAGCAGAGTATAGTCAGAAAACCTTGAGCAGAACAGGTCTCTAACTGCTGCTGTGCTCTGTTCTGTTGTTGTTGTTGTTTTCTCATTAAGTCCTAATTGAGAGTCTCTAGGGTATCACGAGCCGGAGCTGTAAACGGAGCCAACAGTGTGTGGAGGACACACACACACACACACACACACACACACACACACACACACACACTCTCTCTCTCTCTCTCTCTCTCCTCCCTCCTCTCTTTATAGAAATGTTGGAGGAGCTGATTACAGCCCATTACAGACAGACCAACAGACAGACAGGGTGTATATAGACCCACTCACTTCGTGACCAGCAGCACTCCTAACTTCTATTAACACTTTAACACATTAGCACATTAACAATTTGTATTGAAATAGAAAGAAAAAAACAACAACAAGTGGAGCTTTAATTCCAGCAAGACTCTGACACTTGTTTGGATTTTTTTCTTTTTAAGTTTTGTTCACCTGAAGGGCTTTTTTTCCCCCTTCCGGTCCCCTGACACCGGCTCTTGCTGCAGCTTCTGCCCGCCCCCGGCTCCTTCCCGTCCGGCCATGGGCTCTGTGTTGCCCGGCTCCTCGCTGGGCCTGAAGTCGGGCTTCAAGCCGCACCAGCCGCTCTCCCTGGCGGACATCATCACCTCGGACATCCTGCACAGCTTCCTGTACGGCCGCTGGAGGCACGTACTAGGCGAGCAGCACCACCACCTCCCGCACCAGCATCACCTGCAGCACGAGGACCGCACCACCCCGAGCGCGAGCCCCAAGACCGCGTTCACCGCGGAGGTGCTCGCTCAGTCCTTCTCCGGAGGTCAGTAACGGCACTTCAATTAACCTAACCAGTTCAATTAACCGTCACACCTTAAATATCCTTTAATGATAAAGTCACGTTTTAATCCCTCCAGTTTCAGGAGACTGACGCTTAAATGTACTTCCAAAACAGTTCATCACTTCCATGAAGTCATAAAAATTTATTTTTTATCTTAATGTATATCATTATGTCAGACTGATGAGCTTTAGACTGATGATAGAAGTAACAAAGGACTTTTATTTTTGCCACTTTCTTTATTTCAGATTTTTTTTTTTTACAAATAGGCCTAAGCAATAGGCTAGTTTCTGCTTATTTTGCTGATTAAGGTTTTTTTCATCTTACAAAATATGAAGCATTGTTAGGCTATATCTTAAACTATAGCATACCGAACAATATCCCTATAAAGATACAATAATCACATTGACCTGCGAAAACATTAAAATACTGATGTGTTTCTGCATTACAATAATCAATATTGTAAAAGTTTAAAGTCTGACAAATGTGTCAAATAAGTTGAGAGTTTAACCTGCAAATATAATTTTGATTTAGATGATTCATATATATTATAAATGAAATAATTAGTCTAGGCTACATTATGAACCTTATCAATAACCGATCAAACCGTTTGAACGCGGTGAACTCTGGGTGTGACGGGTCAGATTGAATGTCTTTATCTGCGAGCCACCGGCCAATCTCTACAAAATCATTAAAACCCCAATAATTATGCCTACCTAATTAGGTTTATCAATTCATTTAGCGGCCAACTGAAATGTCCGAACGTGTCGCTAACGTTAAGAAATCCTTTCTAAATGTGGTGTCTGCGCTTTTAAAGCTCAAATCTTTAAACATAACGAAGCTTCACTCGCGGCCTTTTTTTGTGGTCTTTTATTCATGTTTCTTTTTTATTTTAATTACATTTTATTGTGAAATTCGTTTCCGTTTTCGGTTAACTTCGTTAGGGACAATTTCAAAGACGCCGTAAGAGCTTGAACCCGGACTCATGATCCTCCCGTTTCATTCGTAAATGATTATTTCTGGTTTATTATTTCCCTCTGCCGTAATTTAAATCCCCTTTTCTCCGTCGTGTGAACTGAATCCGCTGAACTTTCTCCTCGTGGCATTTATGAGTTTTTTTCTTTTCTTCTTTTCTAGTTTTAAATTCGGATAATCTTCTACTTTTATCTCCATTTAAATCTCTTTTCTCCTTTATGTCACAACCTGTTTCACGCTCCGCCCTGAGCGTGAAACAGGTTGGGACATTTCTATGTTCCTCTTTGTATTTTTATTTTGATCCCCTATAGCCTATCATTTTATTTATTGTAGGCTATTTTTCCATTTTACTTACCATGGCCGGGATCTCAGACTCTTCTTCTTCTTCTTCTTCTCCTCTTCTTTTTCCTCTCTAGAATACATAAAGTCTGTCCATCTAAAAGCCGTCATGAATTAAGATTTCTTCCCCCCTCCCCCCGGCGGCTCAGTGGGCAGCCGGGGGGAGTTGTGTAGACATAATGCGACTATTGAAGGAGAAAAAAAGAGCATTTAACCTCCTTTTTCCCTTTGCCAAGGCTCAGTTTCATGCTGCTGTCACTGCTTGTGGGAAACTTCAGCTTTGCAACATTGCTAACATCATGTCCTTTTCCAATAAAACACACAGAACGAGGCTCCAGCTCACCCAACTCACTGTTAAATCTGCAAAAATGTAGCCCATATGGACTTCAACAAATCATTTTTTCTGATTGTCACTTCTAGTCTTCTGATTTCACTCATCAAAGTTTATTTTTTTAAGAGAAGAAAATAATGTCAAATAATGCTAGGCGTGCAAATCAATAGCCTAAATGTTATTTTCATTTTGTTTGTGTTCAGAGGTCCAGAAGTTGTCCAGTCTGGTTTTACCCAGTGAGGTGATCATCGCTCAGAGTTCAGTCCCAGGTAAACTTCTAAATCTTCTATTTCTGTTTGAATGTTAAACGAGCTAACGCATAATCTGTCTTGGTCTTTCTTGTTATTTAGCATGGAAATTAAAACCAAATGTAGCGTAGGCTACTTAATTAGGCTACTTGTTCATATGAATAACTCTTTTTAAGATTTTAATCTGCTTTCTCTGGCTTTTTACCTTCATGCCTCACATCATCTCACCTGTCACTCTGAAAGTCCGAAGCTTTGTCTCCTCATGAACACCTGTTGAGGAGTGTCTTGTTATAAAAGCTCGTCTTCATCTAGCTATGGGTGCTGCAAACATTTAGCTCCAGCTAAAATATGCATTGATCCACTAAATATGAATAATAAAGAAATAAGATTTCAGAGTGATAACTGGTCTGGGTCCAGCCTACAAAGCATTTCCCTTCAGTGTCAGTCAGAGATAAAAATGAACTGAAGGAGACAAAACATTTAAAATATGAAAGAAACCTGAAGAAACTGACTTCACTACAACTATAAAGTAACTTCTTTCTGTAATGTCAGAGGTGTGTGTTGTATGAATGTATAGCTCCTGTTTGGGTGTTTGGTTTTTACACTGTACATGTTGGCGTGTGTATGTAGGCTATATACAGGCTATATATATATATATATATTCCTGCAGTATAACAGCAGTGTGTCTCTGCTGTATTTCAGGAGAAGGTTTGGGTATTTTCTCTAAAACATGGATTAAAGCTGGAACAGAGATGGGACCTTTCACCGGACGCCTCATCTCACCTGAACACATCGACCTTTACAAGAACAACAACCTCATGTGGGAGGTAAACAAAGTTTGTTGTAACTCAACATTAATATTTACATTTACCAACATTTACATGTATATTGACTTAAATATTGACTATATGACTCGTTGTTAGCTAGCTAGCTTGCTTTCTAACCTTCTAACCTTCTAACCAACCATCTCGCTAACTGAAAGCTAGTTAACTTATAAACTGACTAACTTTTTACACATCCTAGCTACCTGATTGCTATTCAGTCAGCTATCTATGGCTGGCTAAGTGATTGTAAATCTGTAATTAGCTCCTGTAGCTAACCAGCTACCTGTAACTAACTGACTGACTGCTAGCCAGCTAGCTTGCTAATTAACTGACCAATTTACTTGCTGTCTGTTAGCTTGCTAACTAACCACTAGACTACCTAACTAACGGATTGCTAAGTGCTAGCTAATTAAATAACTGACTGACTGGTTAAAGATATTATGTAATATTTCTGCATAAATGTCTTTAGTTGTGTACTTACATTATCCCAAAAGTTTACAACAATGTTCAAACCCAGAGAAATCTATCATTTTAATTAATGACCCAGAGCATGTTGTTTGGTCGCCTTTTAATGGCTTCATATAACCTTTGACCCCTCTAGTTGCTCTAACTTCCATCAAAAGACAATAAACACCAGCTGGTCAGAGAACTGTAAATAATACAACGTCACAATTATACTCAGTAGCAGTAATACAGCACTTTGCAATCCAGTAATACAGTAGAGACTTCATTTGATATATTTCAATCTCGATCCAGCTTATTGCGATGCTACGTTGACAAGTGGCTCATGCTAATGCCTGGTGGCTAAAGCGTAGGCCAATGTAACTTCTAGGCAAGTCCCGCCCTACGAAGAAGCTCGATTGGTTGGGGTTAGGCATTGACCTCGAGTGGTTAAGGTTAGGATAGCCGATTGGTCAGGGCATAGGACCTGAACAAAATGGGTTACATTACCTTGCATAAACATGGACGCCTGGCCAATAGTAGTGTGTGAATGGTATTGAAGGGCCGGTCTTGCGTGAATTCCATAATAACGCACCCCCGGTCCGTCTGCCTCATTCCCTACTGCTAAGTGACTTTGGTCGGGATGAGAGCAGACAACGACAACAACCCGTGGGGACACAGCCACAGCTACATGCTTGCTAACTAGTCAGCTACCACCACAAATAGAATCTAAGTAATAATGTGGGATACACTGCGGCTATATCATTAGAATGACATGACATGAATACATGTTACCAAATGTAACGTGAATAAAACTTTAATACATTAACATGTCTGTGAACAAATACATTTTAGTTGGCAATGGTGGTTAACAATGAAGACAACAACTCCCATGATCCTACGCGACTTCACAACGTCGTCAAAAGTCCACGTTTACATCCATAGTTTTCGATTTTAAGAGACCCCTAGTGGCAGAAAATTACATTATAGTATGTTTAACTAGCTAGGCCTATAATAACTAGCTACTGTAGGTAACTAGCCAACAATCTGTATCTTACTCATGGGCACAGTGTCTAGGTGACGGACAAATTATTGAACTATTGGATAATAAAACAACCAGAAAATAAGGACATGTTTTCTCCTCCCTCTCAGGTGTTTAACGAGGACGGGACGGTCAGGTATTTCATCGATGCGAGTCAGGAGGACCAGAGGAGCTGGATGACTTACATTAAGTGTGCGAGGAACGAGCAGGAGCAGAACCTGGAGGTGGTTCAGATTGGCAGCAGCATCTTCTACAAGGCTGTAGAGGTCAGTGAATGCATCACCATCGGCAGGCCTATAATATCAGCTCGATGGTGTTTTAAGCCTCCAACGTTGCCTTCCAGGCAGCTAACCCTTAACTTAACCTTAAACATAACCATTGCCACACTGCCTGGAAGGCGATGTTGGGGGCTTAAAACACCATAATATCATATAACAGTGGTGGAAGAGGTAGATCCTTTAATTCAGTAAAAGTACTAATACCACACTGTAATAATACTCCGCTACAAGTAAAAGTCCCGATTGATCATCAAAAAAGTAAAATGTTCTCTTTCAAGTGGTTCATATTACATCTGATGTTTCTGGATTAATATATCTGCTGCATTAATGTGTATGTTGCATTTTACTGCTGTAGATGTTTAAGTTTGAGCTGATCTTTACACCTTTATATGCTGTTGGGTAGTTTAATCTACAGCAATGCATCATCTTCACATTTTTGTAGCGTCACTGTCCTGTGAGAACACGTATCTCTTAAAAGTCAACTTTTCATGGTGTCGACAAAAAGCTCTGTTTTAAGCTTTGTGACATTGCATTTTCCAGCTGATCCAAAAGACTTTATTTAGATGATTTAGCATTTAACATAAAGGAACACGTCATCCTTCAGTTATAACAAACATTCAACTCAACACATCTGGAGATACATAGTTTTTCATAGTCATCTGAAAAATTACTAAAGCTGTCAGACAGATGTGGTATAGTAAAAGTAAAATATTTAGCCTACAGTTACTGTACCTAAAATTTCTACTTAAGTAGGCTACTGGAGTAAATGTACTTGGCTACATTCCACCACTGGTGTCCAACAACAGCTGACTTCACTCTCTCCCTAAACAGAAGTCTTATTAATGATGTCTATCTGAAACGCCATAAGAACCTCGAACCAAAGACCCTATGGTCTCAACAGTTAAAAGTTATGAGGAGAACCAGGTTACAGGATGCTGCAGGTATTTTAAGGTATTTATAGCCTAATGCCAGTGCCTGCAGATAGATACAAATCCTGTTCCTATTTCATTTTATATAATATAATGTAATTTATTTCTAGAGCAGTTTCCGAAATGTGCTTTATACATTATATGAATTAAACATGAAATCCAGCCTTTAGACAACAAAAGACATTCAATAAAGCAGAATTAAAATCAATTCCGGTAAGTTAAGAATTAAAGACACAATTCAAGTAAAACCATGAAATTCAAGACCCATAAAGATGCAAACAAAACATGAAAGTGAAAGAGATGCAGAGGTTTTTTGAGTAAACTGATTCATCTTCTTTAGTAGCTGAGCAGACGCATTAAGAAGAGTTCAGGTGTGTGTCGCCCTCTGCTGGCTGAAAGAGTTAAGACTAAATCCAGTGTGCCTCCTGTGATTTTAACTGCCAAATCTGAACTACACGTAATAAGTTTCCATTTCAGGTGTTCTAACAGAGTGCTTGGTGATTTATACATTAATTATACATATGTATTTGTCATTTTGGTTTAAAGACAGGAAATGTCCGAAAATGTCCTCTTCCAGTGAATGATTAACCTCCATGTATTTCTCCTCAGACAATCCCTCCGGATCAGGAGCTGCTGGTCTGGTACGGAAACTCCCACAACACCTTCTTGGGAATCCCTGGAATTCCTGGAGGAGACGAAGAACAGAGCAAGAAGACCAAAACCGGTAAAGAAGATTGGTTATTGATCTGTGAATTTATCCACAAATTTGTAACTGAAGCACATTGACACATTTTGCTTCCATACATTCAGCTGATAGAATAAACCATTACATTTTCTAGCAAGGCTGTTTAATCAGCATTAATATCAGGCCTCGATACAGCATCAACATCAAAATGCAGTTTTAGTGCGGCATCAGTCTGAATCATTTCTCCTCCTCCTCCTCAGATGAGTTCCACACCTGTGAAGGTTCCTCCTCCTCCTCCTCTTCTTCTTCCTCCTCTTCCTCCTCCTCCTCCTCCTCCAGTCTGGGCCGCATGCGTTGCGTCATCTGCCACCGAGGCTTCAACTCCCGCAGCAACCTGCGCTCCCACATGCGCATCCACACGCTGGACAAACCGTTTGTCTGCCGCTTCTGCAACCGCCGGTTCAGCCAGTCATCCACGCTGAGAAACCATGTCCGGCTGCACACCGGTGAACGCCCGTACAAGTGCCACGTCTGCCAGTCGGCGTACTCGCAGCTGGCCGGCCTGAGGGCGCACCAGAAGAGTGCCAGGCACCGGCCCACAGGAGACGCCGGCGCTGCGGTAGGAAGCGTGGTGCTGCACGCTGCTCACGCAACTCACCCACCGCAGCTGACCACCATTCCTCATCCAGCATCACTGGTTCACCATGTACCCACCATGGTGCTGTGATAGGGGGTAGACAGACAGACAGGCAGACAGACAGACAGACGCAGCAAATTACAGACAGATGAACAGAAACATCTTTTAACTTAACTTAAAATATTTGGACAAAATAAGACAGAAAGGTGTATCACCATCATTGAAGAACATGACTGTCAGTTACCCAGGTAGCCAGATGAATCGGTCCAGCTGCGGCTCATTTGGCTGTGTTCTGGTAGCCCAATTCTGACAATCAGTCAGTGGCTCTCACTCCAGCGTTTGGCCAGAGTCAGAACATGACATTTTTGGCAAATCATTCATCTTCATGAGTCCAAGGCAAGACCAGTCGTTTTCAGATAATATTGTTATGCTAGAAACACAATACATAGTATTGACCTTTTTTTCCATCAAAAATGTGTTGATGCTTTGTATCAACACGCCAGAAATCACCTCAAATGAGGATATGCTATGTGATACATAACGTGATACTGAATTCTGGCCGGCAGATGTTGCCAAACACTTAAAATCAATTTTCAGCATATTGATTCTAATGGGGTTTGGTGCTTCAGAGAGTTTTGTTTCCTTATCAGTGGCACCAGTGTTGGGAAAGTTCACTTTCTACATGAACTAGTTCAAAGTTCAGTTCACAAATTTTAAAATGAACTAGCTAGTTCAGTTAATAGTTCATACTTCAAAATTTTGAACTATAAGTTCACGGTTCCAATAATGAACTAGTTCACAGTTCTTTTTTTCCATATGTTGCTGCGAGCTATTATTTTTCTAAATTATTGCCACAGCCCATATAGAACCACAGACAGCAATTATTTTATCAGTTTTAACACTGAAACTATGCATCAGATTTCATCTTCATATCCAATCAGTTCAACGTGCCGTTTCAGGTTTGCTGTGGATGTGACTGAAGTGCGGATTTTCTTTTTGAAAGCCGGCGGGCAAAGTTTGCACAGAAATGTGAGATTTTTCGCATCCTCACCGACCTTGTCATAAAACTTGTTTAAATGATCATACGAAGCCTCCTTGCTGCTTGCTAGTTGCTATGGTTGCTAGTTTATATAATGTCTATGTACATTGCCTCCATGCTGCTTTTTGTTTGGATGACACATGCGGCGGTGCGACACTGGTGGCTGGTGTTGCCAGATTGGGCGTTTTTTCCGCTACATATTAAGGCCTGTTTACAGTGTGTTTTAGCTGGGGTATCGCCTGGAAGGCTCTATAGAGATCTGGCACCCTATTGAACGAAGTAAAACTGAGAGCGTGCCGTTCACAGACACTAGAATGCATGAGTTCACAGTAACGTTCATCAGGCAGTAATACAGTAGGCCTACGTTCAGTTCACGTTTGCCCAAAATATGAACGAGTTCATGAACTATCGTTCAATGAACGCGTTCAGGCACAACGCTTACTGGCACCATATTCAGGGCACTGTTAGACTTGGATTTGAGCTACCTGGGTAATAATTTTACAAAGAAAACTCCACTCTCCAACAACTAGACGGCTGTTAGCTTGATGACAAGTTATGTCATTTAAACATCAAATCAATCAGATTGATCAGAAGTAAACTGAACACTATCCACGACGTTTGTACATTATATGCATGCACGCGCACACACACACACACACATACACACATTTATTAGATAACAGACACACTTAGATAAGCACAGACACACACACACAAACAGTTCTTTATTAAGAGTTTAAGAGACACTCTGATAATGATTCATAAAACAGTTGCATGATGGGACACAGTGTTAGCCTGTGACTCCAGTATAAATCACATATCTGTGAGAAGATGATGTCGTGCTTTGGTTTGCATGCAAATGGTTCTCTGTTAAAGGTATGTGTGTTGAAAACCAAGAGGCGTTACAGTCTGAGCACTGAGGCTCCTTCGCAGGAATCCTCTGAGTTTCTGGTAGATCGTCCTGTTGATCAGTTTACAGAAACATCCAGTTATACCCATGCTAACAGGTATAAGCATACACGATGCTAAAGCTCAATCTATAGTTTCTGTGTCTACATAGCTGTCAGGATTTATATTCACCAACTGCAGGTGTGAACACATGTATGTAGTATAGACAAATCAGCCTTCACAACTCAAGGATATCAAAGCCTCAACACTTTGGCATGTATTTGCTCAAATGCTTGTCACACCTGTATTTAAACGTTTGTAGAAAAATCTTGGTGACTTTGGTGAACTTTGATTCACAAATTCATGAAAATTAGCATACTGTCTTGACAGAGCTGACATTTGAGGGAATGCAGTGCCAAAGAGTCCACAATGGGGAAAGCTAAAGTATCGTAGCTGACTACCTGTTTTGATATTAGTTCACTTTATTGAAGCGGCACCAGACTACAAACAGTGAGAAGTTCATGCTATTAATATGACTGTTGACTAAATTGTGTAAAATGATTGTGCTATTATTAGCCACCTGTAGCCACAACGTCACCAAGATAACGCAAAATTGTTGCAGAAGAACACAAGGATAAACTTTGCTTTGACACTTTCTGGTGTGACCGGGGCTTAACGTTAGCTTGCACCATATTGAGTAAGGTCACAGAATTGTGTCAACGTTCGTGTCCCTTTTTGAGTAGCATAGGGCCATGCTCTCACTTTATCATGTTGAATTATAGTAGCATCCAAGCTAGAAAACTTTGTTAAAAACTGAAATGAAAAGTGATAGTCAGCTTAATGCTAACACTTAGCATAAACTATGTGGAGTAATAGGCTACTGACTCCAAAGAGGTTTAAGCACTAATTTTTTTATTCTACATTAGCTTGAGTGGTGATATGCATGGTGCTGCACCATGTTAGTAATAGCATGGCACAAAGCACCAAAGTCAAAAAAGATTTGTTTTAATCTCATGTGCACATGATATTAAAATCAATCTTCTTTTGGGACTCAATGTAAGCTGCATGCTAACATGCGACATTGGCGTCTTTTTACTGATCAACCAGTAAATCTACTACAAACTCACCAGATTCATTTAAAAACGCTCATCACTTATTAAATTGGCAAAGCCTAAAATATGTTATTATTATTATTATTATTATTATTATTAGTTCATGTATGTTGTTAGTAAGCTATGGGTTGAGACCCAAATTAGGTCTCAGGCAGGTTCACTTGAAAATATTAGAATCTAAGTTTCTAATCTTGTAAATGTTTCTACATGATTTGTTCCCTGATTTCTATATAAATATGTTAAGTAATGAGAAACTAAGAGTTGATGAGTCCCTTTACCTCAGACTTTTCTCTTAATGTGATGTAAATAAACTGTCAAAGAAAAGAATGTGAATAAAAACATGAGATGTACTTTATGCCTAGAATATAATTCAACTGTCACTTTATCTCTCTATATGTATAAGGTCATATATAACATGTATTGGTATATGAAGTATGTTGACTTCTATAAAGGACATTGTATTTGAGCCTGTATACTCCTAATAAAGTATTACTTCACCTTTAACCTCTGCTCTGCTCATGTCTGTAAGTCTGTGTATTATACATACATACAGCTTTCACACAATAGGCGTCAGCGGTGGAAAGTAACCAAGTACAATTAAGTATTTTAATTTTATGCTACTAACACTTCTACTTCACTACATCTCAGAGGGATGAAGGCTTGGGTCATGTGGATGCGCCGACGGTGTTGTTGAAACTGCGCACCATAGCTTTAGGATGATGAACTCTTTACATTTTGATGACTCTGATCTTTTCATCTATAGTGCCACCCTCAGGGCATAGCTCCACTGCTGTTAAGATAAATCATCAGGATGTAGTTTTATGTTATTGTGGCTGTAATGAACTCCTGCAGCCTGTCAGTTTAGTTAGACCTGCAGTGTTCTGTACTTAAAAATGTCCCTGATGCATATCAACTATGTTTTTTACTGCAGAGTGAAGAGAAAACAAAAAAGAACACCAAATGTGAATTTTTGCTTTCTGATTTGACGATTGACTGATAAGATGATAACAGAGTCAACACTGTTGGGTAAGAACAGAAAACACAGGCTGAGTAAACTCACCTTTGACACACACACACACACACACACACAAAGAGAGAGAAGAAGATCTCACTCTGTCCTGTTTTCTGGTTATTCGCAGGAATTTGCCAATAGTTGAGGTAATAAATAACTAATGAAATGTAACTCTCTCCAGTTTCTCAGTCAGTGTGTGCATGTGTGTTCTCTCCTCACGGTCAGGATGAAGGTATGTGTCCTCCTGATGTGTGTGTGTTGTCTCTGTTGGAGGACGGAGGCCAATTCCAGATCGTGAGTATTATTAATATTATTATTATACTGCCTAATTATCTTGTCACAGACAGTTGTAGAGTGCATTTGGACTGTTTGTGTAACTGCTGCTGTAGTGCAGTTTGTGCTTTTGTCAGATATATGCTTGTGTAGAATATTCTCAATTATTGCTAACAGGTAAGCATACATGATGCTTTAGCTCAAATGTTTCTACGTATCTGTTGGAGTCTATATGATGGAAATTGTGTGAGTCTTTGCAGACATCTGCTTGCAAGTGTACAACCGTGCAGATATTAAATAACAACAGAAAAAGTCAGATGAACACTTTTTGTAGAATATTCCCCTGCACTGTACTCCACTCAGCTAAACCGTAATCGAACATCTGTTTGCTCGTGGTGCAGAGCAGACGTGTGAACAGACTTTGTGTGGGTCAGGGGGTGAAAATGAAAGCTCCATTTGTAGTTCACAGATTCTCACGATTACCCCTTGTCCACTCTGTGAGGCAGGAGCCTGGAAGTAATTCAAATCAGGCAGTCGGCCCCTGAAGTACCTTTATGGCCAAGAATAAGGCACAAAATGTAAAATAAAAAGTCCCTATATGTCTTGGCATTGTCAAAGTAATGTGATATGTCTCCACAAAGTGCTTAGACCTTTCTTGCTGTGACTGCACTTGATTAGATTAAAGCTTTAGTGCATAACTTTTTGATATTAATGAATGTCCATTACAGTCAAGCCACTGCCAAATGAGTTGATACAAAGCTAATTCAGACTATCAGCTCCACACAACTCTCTCTGTATTTGTCAGTATGGCTATGTTCAAAAGATTGTGGCATCCGGTGACTTTCGCACGCAGAAACTTGAATGAAGATAATTACCTCTTCTGAAGAGTCCTTCATGTTTTTTTTTAATCCTCCGTGTCCCCCTTGGCGACTAGAAACTGCGTGGAGAAGGGGGGTGGAGGGGGGTTGTGCAGTCACGGAAGGTTTGCATCATGTGGAATTCCTCAAGGGGACGACAGAAACTACGCACTATAGCTTTAATGAACGATTCCTGACTGTCTCTTGTTTGATCACATGAATGATGTCCAGGTGTCTTCTCCTCCCTCAGGTATCTGATTACATTTCCTCTCTCATTGCGTCTGGATGCTGTGGAGACGGTGTTGCTGCACTTGTTTGGTTTTGAGACTGATGAGACAGTCTACGTGTTCTTGAAGACCTCCATGGCTCCAAATCATGTGGTTTTGGCTAGAGAAGTCGTGACCCTGAACTCCCTGAACAACTACCAGGCCGCAGTCGAAGTCCAGGTTAGACTGAAAGTTATCAGAACTCATCACCACTGCCAAGGAGGTGATGTTTTTGGTTCACAAAACTACTGACCCAATTTTCATGAAACTTGGTGTTGCATGAGCCAAGGAAGAACCCATTTAATTTTGGAGCAGATCCAAATCACTGGGCGGATACACAAATTATTTTTCACTTTTGATAACATTTCGCGATAGGGCATGGCCGTGGTGGAGGTCTGCTAGAAGTGCCCTTCTAGTCGTAGGATGAGGTTTTAATCAACTCTTTCTGTTTGTCTCTGTAGCTGCATCCAGAGAAGCTGGATAAGACGGCGACGGAAGTGTTTCTGCACGTCCAATCAACAGTGATCAACCAGCACGTGTCTGTGCCCATCAGCCGCACCAACGGCTTCCTGTTTATCCAGACAGACAAACCGCTGTACACCCCCCATCAGAGCGGTGAGCGTTTAAAACCACATAACAGAAGAGTCCCACAATCCACTGCACACCAGTGTTGAATCACTGTTTGTCTGTGGTGGAATGTAACTACTCAAGTACAAATTCATCAGAGCCAAAACAAACAGGCAAGCGGCACTATAATCATATTTCAAATATAGTATACAGCAGGGATACTCGCCTTTCCTTTCCTGGTGGCCACTTT
The DNA here is from genome assembly GCF_004354835.1 of Perca flavescens. Taxonomy (NCBI): domain Eukaryota; kingdom Metazoa; phylum Chordata; class Actinopteri; order Perciformes; family Percidae; genus Perca; species Perca flavescens. Next base: position 13,359,057 of record NC_041335.1, read on the forward strand.
TGCTAAATGACAAGAGGCCAGGGGTCAGTTAAACAAACAACATGAAGGCAAATTCATCTGTCCATTTTCCATTAAATTGCCTGTTTTCAACCTTTGGATGTTTGCTGTCCTCGCTCATCTTGCAAATTTCGGTCACAGCAGGACATTCTAGGCTTAGCCGGGACCTCTGTTGAGGGATCCTCCCCTGGCACTTTTTCACAACAAGCTTTGTAATAATGCTTTTTTTTAATGCACTCTGGCACCTTATTTACATTCAAAGTACAAACAAGAATTATAGTGTGAATAAATTTACTGTATTTTCATTGTAAATTAGCCTGTGGGCCACCCGGCAGCCTTTCTGTAAGTTGAGTATCACTGGTATACAGTACATACATGTAAGAAACTAAACATAAAACTTTCTCATACATTAACAGTAAACCTTTGAAAAAATAAAGTAAAATGTCTTAACAATGTGCTTGTGTGTGTGTGTGTGTGTGTGTGTGTGTGTGTCCAGTTAAAGTGAGGGCGTTCTCCCTGAACCAGGAGCTAAGACCGGCCAATCGCAGCGTGTTTCTGACCTTTAAGGTGGGTGTAATGACCTGAAGGTACAGCGGGGTGTAGCAATATATCACAAAATGTTGAAGTTATGTCAGATCAGTGAACTTGTCCCCCACAGGACCCGGATCAAATCACAGTGGACATTGTGGAGATGTTTGATGTCAACAATGGAATCCCATCGATGCAAAACCCGTTCAAGATCCCCATTAAACCAAAGTAAGACAAAAAAAACAAAACTACCTACTAAAAGCTGCAAAATAAAAGCTATACACATTCTGATTCCAGGCTGTTTATATCGTTAAAGTGATTCCAGGCTTTGCTATATCGTTAGTTTGATTCCAGGTTGTATGTAATGTTGTTAATGTGATTCCAAGTTGTATTTAGCTTTGTTAATGTGATTCCAGGTTGTTTGTAATGTTGTTAATGTGATTCCAGGTTGGGGATTTGGTCCATTGAAGCTTCTTACTCTGATGATTTCACAACAACAGCGAAAGCAGACTTTGAAGTGAAAGAATATGGTAACTACACAAGAAAACTACTTTATCAGATATGATATATGTGAAAGTGTAAAATGTAAATTATTGACTGTTCTGTGTCAGTTCTTCCCAGTTGCAACATCCTTGTGGAACCAGAAGCTAACTACATTAGCTACGGAAGCTTCAGCAATTTCCGCTTCAAGGTCTCAGCCAGGTGAAGAAACATGCGTCATGTTAAGATATCCAGAACTCAAAATTTCAATGAAATTATTAATATATATTTTTTAGCTGTGAAAACTCAAACATGTGTGTCTCTCAGGTATAATCACGGTGCTCCGGTGGTTGAAGGCGAAGTGTTTCTGCGCTATGGCTACGTTAGCGGAAAGAGTCCTCCGGTTATCATCCCCAACTCTGTCACCAGAGAGAGCGTAAGAGACATGAAAACTGATATACAGCAAGAAACGCTGTTAATATAAAGTGTTAATATACACACCAACAACTCACTGATCTACACTAAACTGAGAGTTTTCAATACAATACCTAAATGTCAGTACAATTCTCCAACTTTTTTGATATCTTAGTTTTAGGAATATTTGTCTTGCATTGCCAGACCTATCTCCACAGCGCTGCAGAGTAGTCTCGGGAAGGGAAGTTTTGGTGAAAAAAGAAAGAAAACACCACACACAATATTAAATGAAATTAACTATTCACACAATACAGTAATGTGAGCTATATAAATTAGCTGGATACATGGTTAAGCCTAATTTGCTTTTACCAGTGTATTGCCGTGTGTATTTTGTTCACAGCAATCCCCGCCAACGGTCCCAAAATGTGTCAGTTAGATTGTAAATGCCGTGAACATATTCTTTGTGGATCTTTACAATCGTTCCTCGAAAGAACCAAGCAGGCCTGCCTTGTTGCATAATCCAAATTTTCTTGAAAAATGTGCCATTTTCAGTGTGTAATGTTAGCTTGCTAGCTCAGAAGTTCCGGTTGCTGTTCCTGTTCCTCAACATATGGGACAAATGGCATATGGCAGAACTTTTGCTGCCGCTGGAACTATCTGAGGAATATAAACAAATCCCACTTTTTACTTTTCTCATCTTTAAAAAAAACTGTTTCTACCAACAATCACAGTAAGAGTGAGAAAAGGATAGTTTATTTAAAAAGTATCTAGTTTGTCTTTTTATAATTCTAATTTTGAATAATAATCTTGTCAGGACTGAATGCAGCCTGAAGAAAAGACAATAAAGACAATTGGGGCCAAAAGAAAAATTACTTGCAACCTTTTCCGCAATGTTTTTTATCAAAGTTCGGATTTTTCAGGCAAAAGTGTGGGATATAATATTATCCTTAAAAGAGTGTCTCTGAGTGGTCATAGAACCCTTGTTTTCATGGATGCAAAAAAACGCAGAAAATCAACCGAAAAATGAAAATTTTAGTTACGCATGTACATTTCCTAGTCAATGGGTAAAGGCGAGGATCAATTTAAAAACATGCAACAGTTTCGGACAAAATATAAGGACTACTATGATATTTGACACTTTCTGATATTTGATGCAGCAGTCAGATTTCAGTCAGTGTTAACAAAGAAATATATTAAGGTTTAATACCAAGCACTAGATTATGTGTTAACAAAAAAATTATTTCACTGTTTATCCTCTCCTCAAAAACAGAATGTAGTTTCACGTTTTGTTGTTAGCAGTTGTTGTGTCTTTCAGTTGTCCCTGACAGGTGAAGTGGACGTGACTGTGAACATGGAGGAGGTCCTGTCCAAACACAACGGACCAAAAGACCTCAACAGTCTGGTGGGGAAGTACCTGTACATTGCTGTCCTGCTTCAGGAGAGCACAGGTAAACACATTTCACCTTCCTACCAGTCTTAAAGCTGACATTACAAGATAAAGACTTTGGCTGTATTACAAACTGCCTACTGCATACTACCGAGGAACGCAGTGTGTATATTGCATACTGCATTTGTCAGTGGTATGCAGTCTGAAACTGAAAAATCTATTTCATTTTGCAGTATGCTGGCCAGGCTTATTAGGTTATAGAAAGCTGAAGTAAAGAAGTTGTTGAGACCGTTTCAGCGCTTTGCATTGACTGGTCCAATGCATGCTGGAGTTTTTTTTCCAAATCAGTACAACATCTGGGTATTTTTGGCATACTACAGATTTTGGTTTTGTTTGCATACTGCATGCTACATTTTTGCCAAATCAGAACGTACTGGTGGTATAGTAGGCGGTTTCGAATACCCCCTTTGTCGCATAGTGACAGGATATCATGTTTACACTCACGGGTGTTCCCCCTCCTCACTACACTCTTCTCTCTCTCTCAGGTGGGATCACTCAGGAGGCGGAGTTTGCTGCAGTGAAGTTTGTTGAATCACCTTACAGGCTGAGCCTCGTGTCCACGCCCCCCTTCATCAAACCTGGACTTCCTTATAACATCCAGGTGTGTGTCTGCATCGTCACACTCACACCTGTTCAACTGTAGGTTGGTCAGGAATGAACTTTAATTTAGTGATTTCATGAAATCTCTTCAGGTGCTGGTGAAGGATCACCTGGACAAACCGGTGAACCGGATATTGGTTCGTATGGTGGAGCGACAGCTGTTCAAACAGGGGAGGGAGCCCGAGGTCGAGCTGAATCTCGACCGCTCCAACAGCCAATCAGACGGCATCGCTTTCTTCATACACAACTCACCAAAAGAAGCAGTCCGAGTGGTGCTAAAGGTGAAGAGGAGGAAGCCGTCTTTCTGTTGATTACTCGTTTTCATGTTATTTATGTTTTGTTTACTTTTCGTTTTTGTTGCTTGTTTACTTGCAGTTGTCATCTTCTTCCTGTTTACCTCTTTTAGTACTTTTCTTTACTTGCTGTTGTTTACTTGTTTATGTGTTGTTCTTTACTTGATGTTTACATGTGTCAGCATGTTATAGTTTGCTTGTTGTTCATGTGTTGTTTGTTTGTTTGCTGTTTTTAATTGTGAAAGTTAACTTTTGATTTCATTGTTTACATGTTGTAGTTCTTGTTGTTTATGTTTATGTGTTTTTTTGTTTTACTTGTTTACACATTTAGGTTTAGGTGTTGTTAACTTGTTGTTGTTTACTTGTCAGTTTGAGACGGCAGACTCCAACCTCCCAGCAGCCAGTCAGGCCAGACTGACTCTGGAGGCGGAGTCCTATCGCTCCCCGAACCAGCGTTACCTGTACATTGACCCCCCGCTGCCCGGCCAAGGCCTGGAGGTGGGACAATTCTCCAACATCAAGGTGTACTCGTCCATGCCCTCCTACGTGCCCATCAGAGCTCTCAGCTACCTGGTGAGGAGACATCTGATCATGTACGTCGTCTGTGTTGTCCTGTTTCCATAGTTACTGATGACCACTAATGATCACTCCTGTGTCCCCTCAGGTGCTCTCTAAAGGGAAGGTGGTGCATTTCAACAGTCAGAAGTTCGTCCACAGCGGCGATAACAAACATACTCTGAGCTTCGAGGTGACGACCTCCATGGTCCCGTCCATCAGAGTGCTGGTCTACTACATCGTGTACGGAGAGGGGGTGTCCGAGCTGGTGGCCGACTCCGTCTGGCTGGACGTCAGCGACAAGTGTGTCAACGGACTCAAGGTACAACAAGACTGTTGTCTTTTATTCTGTTACTTCTCACTTGATTTATTACCTCAACAAACATTTTCATAACAAGTTTATATCAATCGTTAGTTTCAAGTCTTCTTAACTACATATAGCAAATTATGGTCCCAGGGGGCGTGGCTACATGTTGACCTATTAATCAGGACAGAGGCTTAGTAATGTGTATCCATGGCCCTGTATACATTAAAATACCCGTGAACTTGTTTTTGGGTGTTGTCCGTGTTTACGTCTTAAACTTTGACCCTCTCACTGTGTGTTTTCACTTCATCAAGTTGATTGTAACATTTTGGTTGCCTAAAAATGTCTTGTTTAGTGTTCTGCCAACCAAGCTAGCTAGCTAACGCTAGCTTCCCTAGTAAAAGTACAAGTAGGCCTATCTTGCCAGAATATTACTTCACTAGAAGTTAAAACTCACCGCTAGAGACCTCCGCTGGCCAAGCCGGTTGGGCGTTTAGCATTCCTGCTACTATTAATGGATTATTGGATTAAATGATTTAATTGTGCAGCTCTTACTTTCCAAATGTTATCAGACTGAATGGATCAATTTCTGATAGTGAAATAAGTCATTTCGTGGGGGTTGTGACGTTCAAAAAAACATATCTACTGATTTACAGATGTCTCTATCGCCATGTTAGTTTATGGGAAAGAGTCTTTTTGGGCCCCATGACATCACGTGACGGACACGGAGCTTGTTATTCCCCTGTTTGGGCGCTATGTCAAGTTGACTTTAAAGTCGGCGCACTTCCAGGGGGTCTGCTTTGATCGAAACTATGTAAAATCAAAGATTCTCTGTAACTAAAGATACCGTATTACACGCTGCCGCGCTGTGAGCTCAGGCTCATACGGCAGGGGCAGAGTACGCGCTGCGGGGCAAGGAAGCATTAGATTGTTTTTTTTTCAAAGACAACTGCAAGTCAGTGATTGGTGGCCGTTTTTACAGGATAACAGCAGCTACAGATAAGGGATCTTTTTTACTCCTTTTTAGAGCCTGTATTTATTGCTGTCGGGGTTTAAAGACCATTTCAAACAATATATTAAAGAAGTGTATAGAAAATAGTCACCAACCCTGCCTTTAATGGATGGTTAACATGAGTCAGGCTCATAGACTGTTAATATTAATGGACAAAGCATTCGGTTCGGCAAAGTGCTGCAAATGCGGAAGTGCCTTAAACCTGCATTCTATCTGAATTCCAGCAGGGGGCGATACGTGCGGTTGCAAAAAGGAGGTCGGTTTCTGTAGAAGTCTATGAGAAAGTGACCCACTTCTCACTTGATTTATTACCTCAGTAAACATTTTCATAATGAGTTTATGGTCTCAATCGCTAGTTTTAAGTCTTCTGCAATACAGAATGATGTTCATTTTTTTAATTATGGTCTTGTTGATTTTAAAATCGGCGATAAAGCAGGGGGTGTTTTAGGGCGTGGCTATGATGCGATTGCCAGTGAAAGTGTGTAACGTAATGTAGAGTGTGAGGGCTCCTCCCTCATTCCTCCCTCTCACCTAAAATCGTCACATCCGCCACCAGGATGGCTACGCCTGTAACGACAAACTCGACCACTCATAGCAGATCTCTACAAAGCAATGGGTGACGTCACACATGCGCTGTCCATTAATATACAGTCTATGGTCAGGCTTCATATCATATCTTCACAGTATGTACACTTTGAATTAAGTATGTTTTGTATTGTATTGTATTGAATGTGTGTGTGTGTGTGTGTGTGTGTGTGTGTGTGTGTGTGTGTGTGTGTGTGTGTGTGTGTGTGTGTGTGTGTGTGTCAGACTGATCTGTCGTATCCTACTCAAGTCTACAAACCAAAGCAAAACCTCCGGCTGGACATCAAGACCAATCAGGAGGGTCTGGTGGCTCTGTCTGCTGTTGACTCCGCCATCTACACGCTGCGACCCAACTACAGGGACCCCATTAACAGGGTAACCGAGTAAACATACCATTTCACCTCAGAAGACATTAGTTATAGTAATAGTTTGTGAATATTATTTGAAGTTCTATGAAACAGCAGTAATAGGAAGTATGGTGGCCTGCAGGTTATGCGTCATATCGAGCACAGTGACCAGGGCTGCGGGGGAGGCGGCGGCATAGACAGTGCAGATGTATTCCGATTGGCTGGCCTTACCTTCATCACCAATGCTAACGCCCAACCGTTAAAAAGCGGTACGTCATTCAATCAATCAATCAAACAATTACAGTGTTTATGAAGTGATTTGAGTTTGTGTTGGTGTTTGTGTGTGTGTGTGTGTGTGTGTGTGTGTGTGTGTGTGTGTGTGTGTGTGTGTGTGTGTGTGTGTGTGTGTGTGTAGAGGCGTGCACAGCAGTCGTGCGTCCAAAACGAGCTCTGACGGATGAGGAGAAGACAAAGAAAGGTGAGACTCCACCTTTCAACATTTTTTAATGAAACCAGTATGACTGATTCATTCAAAAACACATTTGCTGTATTAGTTTCAGAACCAAACAGGTAGATAACAGTGTCTCTGCCTTTCTGTCCAGCGGAGAGTTACGGTCGACTGAAGTCCTGCTGTAAACAGGGCATGAAGTTTATCCCAAAGAGTGTGACCTGCCATCAACATGCCCTGCAGACCTTCAAAAAAAAGCAACACGCTCCCTGCAAACAAGTCTTCATTGACTGCTGTGAGTTTGCCCAACAGAACCTGGACCAGGACCAGAACCTCATCCTGGGACGCCACGGTCAGTCTGGACTCATCACACCCTGATCACACACCAACACACACTGACACAAAGATAGATTACGGATGTCACAGCACAGGAAGTCTACATAAAGTGGAGTTACCTCCTGTGGTCGTTAGAGGGTGCCAAAAACCGGAGGGTTGTGGTATTGTGTAGCTATGCAAGATTGATTGATTAAAAACACAAATACCACTGTACTGGAGTCATTACATACATAAAAAGGATACAATCACAATAAAGTCCAAAGGCTATTTTCCATTGTGGTCCTCTATAACACTTAACAACCCACAAGATTAAACAGCACAACAACAAGACAACAAGTGCAGAAAATACAATCAATATATAAATAGCAGCGGGGTTGCTATGTCAACATGCTCTTTCTTTCTTGGCCATGAAAAAATTTGAATTAAAATTAGATTTCAGGTTTGATTCCACTCTAATGCTAGCCTAGAAATCTAGACACACCCTAGCGGCAGCAAATGTAATTTGCAGATGTGGGTATGGCTTGTCAGGCTACTGTAAGGCTACTGCCCTGCAGAGAAATGTGTTTATGCCCATTAGACTGTTGAATCAAAAAGAAATGAAAGTAGCTATAATTCACTTTTAGTAGTGAAAAATAATGAAGTACTTTGGTACCAAATTTTTCATCAATTTTGTAAGTGAGCAGCATCTTCATATAAATAAATATAAAGATTACATTTATACTGAAGAAAGCTTAAAACATTAGTGTGTTGTCTTTATGTATGTGTGTTAACGTTTCACTGAGTTATGAAGAAGAGAAGGACAGAGAGTATTGACTCTAATTTATCTTTCAATTTTATTTATATATCAATATCAAATCATAACAAGTTATCTCAAGACACTTTACAGGAGTAGGTCTAGACCACACAAAGACCCAACAATTCCAGTAATTCCCCCAAGAGCAAGCATTTAGTACGACAGTGGCAAGGAAACACTCCTTTTAGGAAGAAACCTCGAGGGGTGAGAAAAACTTCCTTTTAGGGAGAAACCTCGGACAGACCCTGACTCTAAGCAGTGTCTGACGGTGCCGGTTGGGGGTGTGATGAACAATGGCAATAATAGTCATAATAAAGATACCAGAAATAGTAGTGGTAGTAGTTCATGGCATAGCAGGGCACTGCAGGGTGTCACAGGACTTAGCAGAGCATAGCAATGCGTAGCAGGACATAGCAGGGCATAGACGCAGCAGGACGTAGCAGGGCACTGCAGAGTGTAGCGGGGTGTTACAGGGCATAGCAGGGCGTGGAGCAGGACCACCGGGACAACTGCAACCATGATTTAGGTGCCACACTAGTCCAAGGAAACATGCTGGACAAAAGAAACACATAAGGACTCCGGGGAATAAGCTCCCCAGAGCTAAGTTAGTAACAAGCATTTCTGGGACAAGGATGCACACAGATGGAAAGAGAGAGGAGAGAAGCTCAGTGTGTCAAAGGAAGTCCCCCAGCAGTCTAAAACTATAACAGCATAATTAAAAGACAGCTTAAGGAGAGGAGCCTGGTCAGGCTAGAACTCTCCCCTGCCGGATCGGGCTGTACTGGCCTGCCTCCCTCTACTTTGATTATATCATTGATTATATGGTAGATTAATCTGACGACTATGAAGAGAATAGGAGAAGAGAAGGGGTGCCGTGTCTTTAGGTATATACCCTCCCCCGCCGGTCTAGGTGAACGCTGCAACTCCTCACTCCCTAACTATAAGCTTTATCAAAGAAGAGAGTTTTAAGTTTTTTCTCCCGAACACAGACCGGGAGCTGGTTCCACACGAGAGGAGCCTGAAACCGAAGGCTGAGGGGAGACTCTTTGCCTCCCCTTCGGCTCTGCGGCGCCCCCCTGTGGAGGCTTTTGTTCTTTGTAAAGCTGAATGTCCATGTCTATTACAGTCATGGTGACATAACCATGACATGTCAGGACTCCTGTCCTGAACAAGGACTTAAATTAAAGAGGAGCATGTGGCTGGGTTGGCTCAGTAGGTAGAGCAGGCGCCCATATACATAGTGGTTTATACCTTGACGCAGTGGTCCAGGGTTCGAGTCTGACCTGTGACGATTTCCTGCATGTCTTCTCACCTTTCTCACCTAGCTGTCCTGTCAATTAAAGGTGGAAGAGCCCAAAAAAATAATCTTTAAAAAAAAAATAATAATAATTAAAGAAGAGCACAGTGAAGGTTTCATCCCCACCTCCTCCTGTGATGTTCATCAGGTCTGATTGAAGCTGAAGTAAACCTGACTGTGTGTATGTGTGTGTGGGTGCGTGCGTGTGCAGCAATGGGTGCAGACTTCGATGTGGCTCCTTCTCTGGTGCGGAGCTACTTTCCGGAGAGCTGGATGTGGGAGGTGAAGCCCATCAGGTGACACAAATCAAACTACTACTACTACTTTATCCTTAAGTTTACTACATCTCCGAGGCAAATATTGTTCTTTTTATTCAACTACATTTATCTGATAACTTTAGTTACTTTACAGATTCAGTTAAAACAAACTAATCAATGATGATGTATTATTATAGATTAAACTACCCAGCAGTGCACAAAGTAATTAAATGAGTTCCAACTTTATCAGCTGCAACATTAAAGTGATGAACACATACAGATACAGTATATGCATCAATAATTCTAACACAATGATATATAATATATATTATTCTTCATAATGAGTATGAGTATTTTTGGTACTTTAAATATATTTGGATGCTTTTGTACTTTTACTTAGTAAGATTTTCAATGCAGGGCTTTTACTTGTAACAGAGTATTTCTACAATGTAGTGTTACTACTTTTACTGAAGTAATGATCTGAGTACTACTGAATAAAAACAAAACCTCTACTAAATTAGGGGAGGAGTAAAGTAATGTTCACCAAAGATCGTCACCATACTCATCTAATTAAATTAGATGAGTCTGGTGTCGAGAACATTTCCTGTTACACTGAAGTCAACCGGATGGATTTTTAAACTGCTTTTATGAGTTATGATCTATAAGTTAAAGAAGAATGCTGCAGGGATACCCATTCCCCCTTTTCAATACAGTGGACTTTTCTGAATGTGTTTTTATTTGGTTATATTAGTAGTTCAGATCGATTGCTGATCAACAAGCGTCTACCAGACTCTCTAACCACCTGGGAGATCAGGGCTATCGGCATGTTCAAGAACGGTGAGATTCTTTACCTCCTTAATGTTCAACATCACTTTCTCTTCTAATACTAAATTTAATCCATTCATTAATGGGAGAATATATCTCCCATTTGTTCATTTCCATCCATCCTTCATCCTGATAAATGTCCTACTTTTCCACTACAGGAGTCTGAACAGTTTCAAGAGCAGCTGTATGAACTCTTTAAACAGCTTGAATAGCAGGTGTCTAAACCTTGAACTGAACTTTCCTGTTTTGTTGACATGTAAACTAAAGTACACTCCACTGGGACTCAAACCCATGCATGCAAAGCACAATGGTTTAGCAGCCCATCACCTTAACCACTAGGCCACCTCGTCGTATAAGTCTAGTTAAGTCGTTCTCTAAATCCTTTTAAACATGAAAGAATATGGTCAGTTCAGTGGAGAAAACATTCTTTTTCATAAACATTACACAGCAAAATCCGAAGGAAAGCCACATTACAACACTGCAGAGGGAGTTTTTGGTGTTCACAAAAATCAAGTGACGTCGGTTAAGTCGCTGAGGGTTCAGGGTTTATAGCCTTAGCGGGGAGACTGGGCCGAGGTCTTTGACCTGTGTGTGTCTCTGCAGGTATGTGTGTTGCAGAGCCGGTTCAGGTGTCGGTCAATCTGCCGCTCAGTGTGGACGTCCCGCTTCCTTACCAGGTGATCAGGGGAGAACAGCTGGAGCTAAAGGGCTCCGTGTACAACCAGCAGCCCGACAACATAAAGGTACCAACCACAGTCTACTACATCTCCCATCATCCTCTGCAAGGAGCTGTAGTTTAGTGGTGTGTAAACACGGTGATGATTGTTTTTATCTTTGGTAAATGACAAAAAGTTTCCTTATGTTTCTCCCTCTGTTTCCTCCACCTTGTTTCCTCCATCTTGTCTCCTCCACCTTCCTTTGCTCCTCAGTACTGTGTGACGCTGACGGCCGGCCCGGCGCTGTGCTTGCAGCAGTCCCAGCCAGCTGCCGGTGGGACGGGGCTGCACTCCACCGCCTGCAGCTGGAGGTACCTGGCTGCAGGGGAGGTGGGGCAGGTGACCTTTACTGTGCTGGGCCTGGAGCCTGGAGAACACACCCTGACCTTCACCGTGAAGACATACCAAGGAGGCACAGACATCCTGGAGAAGAAGCTACGAGTGGTGGTACGAATGGATGAATGAATGAAGTATAAATTGTAGATAAACCAAATCTCAGAGTGTTGAAATATTCCACCTGGTTAACACATCATTTGGTGATTTGCAGGTCAAAAGACATATCAGTTATAACTGGACTACTGGGGTTACGTATAAATGTAGATGGTTAAATGAAGAAAAAAACATGACGTACAATGTTTACATTTTACTTAAACAAGATTGAGATTTAACAGGGTGCTGATTGTACCTGGTTTGAGTACTTGAGTTGCCTCTTCATCCCAGTCATTTCTCTACTGTCAAATGTCTACTAAAGCCATGAAAATGCCCCAAAAAATACTTAAAAAAAGAAAAAATGTTACATGCACAACCCTCGATAATGTTGCATTAACTTTAGTCTATATCCTTGACGTTCCACTTCCAGGATTGCTCCACCGGATTTCACTCATTTAGGCCGGATATCCGTTGCCTTGGTAGCCTGGTTGACACCAGACCCTTCTCAGTTGTAACTGAGAGTGGGTCTGGGAAAGGTTCATTGACAGTTCATTTCCAAAGCGGCGTCACCAACGGACGCCGCTCAAATGCCTCTGGGCGCATTGGATAGTACTTCAACCAATCAGACCAACGATCTGGGTGACGCTGCACTTCGGTGGCCGTCATGTTGAATGTAAACAAAAAGCTGCTCGCCGTCACTGCCACATCCATGGTCGCTGCGCTATCGTCGTTGCGTAAAGCCCGCCTCAACGGTTGTGATTTGTGTAAAGCCCGCCTCAGCGGTTGTGATTGGTGCCTCAATTTTGGGGACATTGGAAATGGGTTTGAATGGGCTCTTCGCCAGACTGACTTGCAGAGCAAATCTCAAATTTGCCGGAAGTTCATCAGGGTTTACCCAGGCTATTGCCTTGGTCTTTCTTTGTGTTGGCATTTTAAACTCCGGTTGATTTCTGAGGACTATGGTTAACTGCTCCTCAGATCTCTGCAGGGTAAATCATGACAGCTAGCTAGACTATCTGTCCAATTTGAGTTTTCTGTTGCACGACTAAAACAACTTTTAAAGGTACACATGTTCCACCAAAACAAGTTCCTTCCGAGCCTATTTTTCAGCGACAACGCAGCGTTTCTCTGGTGCTTAGTACCGCCCAAGACGATTGTGATTGGTTTAAAGAAATGCCATTAAACCATAGCACGTTTTCCTTCCATTCCCGAATGTTATGTGGAGTAGTCAGACTCTCCTCCCGCGTGCTTTGGAGGAGGGTCTGGCAAAGCGAGACTGCATTAACTTTAACTTACCTTTTTGTTTGCTGTTGCTAATGTTCAGTGGGACACTCGTGTATTCTTTTTTCCTTCCAAGTACCACCAACGTTAGCAAACATTACTGAAGGATACATATCGTTAGTGAAGTCTCGCATTGCCAGACCTATCTCCACACCACTGTGTCAGGGATGGAGTATGGTCTGGCTACACCACCTATCTATTCTGGGATAGGTGAAAAAACAGCTCTGGCTTGTTTGTATTTCTTTAAACAAATCACAACCGTCCTGGGCAACGCTAAGCCCCGATAGCAGAGATAGCGAGAGGGGAGGATGTCAGGCTTTATCCCAGCTATGCACATCCATTGAGCCATACTATTAGTGAAGTAACACCTGTTGCTTATCAGGGCAACAGATTAATCAAGTTTTAGGCAGTGGAGGATCCGGATTTTGCCGTCAGAAATCTACAGTTTCTGATTTCAACAGATGCATACAGCTCTTTGACTACAACTTTGCATTTAAAAAGTAAAAAGTTTAACTTTTAATTTCTTGGCATGAATTGTAAAACATCTTGCCATAGTTTTTTTTTTTTTAAAGGTTACTTCTTATTTAGTTTTAGTCTTGTTTTTATAAAAATAAATAAAAGGTAATTAACAAATATATCATTCACCATAGTTTTTGTAGTTGACAAAATAATCTCTACTTACTTTTTTGCTGTCATACCTGCTGCCCCATCGCTCATCTGAAGTCATTTAAATGACTATAACTAGCAGTAGACAGGTAAGAAACTGCGAGGTGATGTTCACCGTCGGTAAGGTAACCCTCGCCAGGTCAGAGTTATGGGTGGGAATCTCAGAGGGCGTCTGATGAACAGGTGGGGTATTTCGATGTCTAGAAAGATGCAGAAGGATCAAAGATTGTTGATTGAGTTGGACAAGAAACAATTAGAGATTAGATTAGAGATTCAGGTATTGTTAGATTTCACTAACAATGCCTGAAACAGGTGTTGAACATTTTGTGAATGTAAACCGGGAGATTTACCTTTTTTTTGTTGTTGGGCTTTCTGCCTTTGATTTTTGACAGGACAGCTAGGTGATAAAGGGGAGAGAGAGGGGGAAGACATGCAGGAAATTGCCACAGGTCGGACTCAAACCCCGGACCCCGCGTCGAGGCACAAACCTCTCAGTATATGTGTTCCTGTTCTACCACCGAGCCAACCCGGCCATAAGATTTACCTTTTTATTTGATTTTGTGTTTCCAGCCTGAAGGAGTGAAGCAGGAGGAATTTTCCGGAGGGATGCTGGACCCACAGGGACTCTATGGTACATTTCCTCTGTCTAATCAACCAGCTCTGTGTGCGATGGCACTGCTCTGACAGGAGATCAGTGTTTGTTGAAGTCATTCTGTTCCGTGCTGTGTTTTCCTGCTGCTGTAGGTACAGAGAAGAGAACAGTGCTGCTGAAGAACAAACTGCCGTCCAACATCGTTCCCAACACAGCTGTGGAGAGGATGCTGACTATCAACGGTAAGACATAAAGAGATACTGTAGTGCTGACATACAGAGCTACACTGGAAACAGTTCTGAGGACTATGGTTACCTGCTCCTCAGATCTCTGCAGGGTAAATCCAGACAGCTAGCTAGACTATCTGTCCAATCTGAGTTTTCTGTTGCACATCTAAAACAACCTTTGAACAAGCAGATGTTCCACCAAAACAAGTTCCTTCCCGAGGCTATTGTGCAGCGGCACCGTCAGGGGCGATTCTAGGATCAGACCTTTAGGGGGGCTCAGCCCCTAATAAGAATGTGACACGGACATTCTGCCTTGCAAAAGTGTTAACTCCCCCTGCTAAATTAGTCATTTCATTAGCCGATCATCTCTGAGCTAGCTACTGAACAACATCAGCTTACGTTTTTAACTAAACCTGACACTTTATAAGTCCAAGTAATAACGACCAATATGACACAATGTTCTAACATTCAGCAATTTTTGTTTCTTACGTTGCAATTTGGGTTCTAATCTCTGGGGACTACCAACGTTAAACTTTACAACCGAGCAAGACTCAACCAAAGGCGGGAGTCTGGTACAACCACCTCCGATTGGCTAAAACTACATTTCTGTTGACCCTTTTCTTGACTGGGTTACAGGTGCATATTGCATTGGCTACAGCGACACAGGATATTAAACCTGTTTCAAGCTCTTTGAACCTGTAATTCTTCACAATCTTTTACTTTAAGCACCAAAATGTATTTAAAAAACAAAAATGTTTTCTATTATTGTAATTTTTAGGGGGGCTGAGATGAAATTTAGGGGGTCTTGAAAAGGGTCTAAAGTCACCCATGGGCACCGTCATTGAGTCCGGCGCTTAGCGCAGCCCAAGACGATTGTGATTGGTTTAAAGAAATGCCAATAAACCAGAAACGTTTTTCTCCCGTCCCCGTGTGGACTAGCCAGACCTTCCTCCACAGTGCTGTGTAGGAAGGTCTGGCAATGCGAGACTAATGTGAAGTAAATTGAAGAGAGTTTATATTTGTCTTAGTCAGCATGGAGCTGTGAGTAAAGTTTCTGTTTCCTTCTTTGTTCTGGGTTAAATAGTGGAAATCGCCTCATTGGAAACTAGTTGCTAGCTAAATTGAAGCAAACTAAGGCCCTATTTTAGGTCGTTTTGTTCCCTGTGTCTGTACATTCTTTCTTCTATTTTTGGTAATTTCAAGTCTCTTTATGGACGTTTTAATCAGCAACATTTTTTCAGGACCCTTGACCGCTTGGGCCCCTGGGCCTGTGCCCGGTAGGCCCGTACAGCAATCCATCTATGCATGTGATGTGTGTGTTTTGTCTACCAGGTGACGTTCTTGGTGATGTCCTGTCGGTGATTCACAAACCTGAAGGCCTCCGACAGCTCACCAACCTGCCGACCGGGTCGGCAGAGGTGGAGCTCGGTGGCCTTCTTCCCCTGGTACTGGTGTATCAGTACCTGGAGACGACGAGTAGCTGGGACGTCCTGGGAGAAGACATCCAGAAGAACTCAGCAGATCTGAGACGGAAGATCCGAGACGGTGAGGAGACACTGAAGAGACACTGATGGTGACCTAAGGAGGTTCCCTTCCTGTATTTAATGTGTACTGTGTGTGCAGGTCTGGTCAGTATCAGTTCATTCAGACTTGGAGACTCCAGCTACAGTATGTGGATGAAGAGAGAACCCAGCACCAGGTCAGAACACAAACACCAAAAGTATTATATTATAAATAAATAAATTTGGCAATAATATATAAATAAATGTAAATATAAATATATGAGTCAATATAGTTCAATAAATAAATAAAAAGGTTTTGCTTTCATTTATTTGAATGTCACATTTATTTATTTCCCACTCTATTTATTCCCACTTCTTATATTCAAATGAAGAGGCGTGGCTATCTCAAAGCTTCAGACCAAAGCAACTAGCTACGGCCATGTGTTGTGCTGAAAAATCTGAAGAAAAAAAAAGCATAGCTTATTAGCCTGGGAACTTGACAAATCTGACCAGAAGAACCTCCTGTTTTATTTGCTTTGGCAGATGCTGGCGATGCCGGGCTACTAGGTAGTTGCTCTTTATTTATATTGTATAAAAAGGGTGCCCCTGGGTACCTGGATAGTTCAGTTGGTAGAGCGGGTGCCCATATATAGAGTTTTGCTCCTCGACGCAGCGGGTCCGGGTTCGACTCCGACCTGTGGCCCTTTTACTGCATATCATTCCCCTCTCTCTCCCGTTTAATTTCTTCAGCTGTCCTGTCAGTAAAGGCCTAAAAATGCCCAAAACATTATCTTTAAAAAAATTAAATAAAAAGGGCGTCCCATACTTCTCAAACTCAGTATGTGTAGGATTTATTTCTGCTACTTGGGTTCCATCTGATGGTCAAATTTAAGTTTGACAGTGTGGCAACAAGCAATGCCCACTCTGACACATGTCTGTCTGTCTGTCTCTCTCTCTCTCTCTCTCAGGATGACAGCCCTGATGGTGAAGACCCTGGCCTTGGTGGACATGGTGGACCCTGTGGACCATCAGAAACTGTCAGAGTCTGTGTCCTGGTTGATCCGCAGCACTCAGCAGCCGGACGGATCCTTCGCTGAGAAATCCAAAAATGTCATGGTCAGCAATTCTTCTTTGTTTGATCTTTTACTGAGTAACCCTTCCTCTCAGGGTTCCTTCCTTGTGTTTTGGGTAAAGTTAAGTGTTTTCTGATTGGCTGCAGGCTGCAGGGATGGATGCGGTCGACCAATCTGTGTATTTGACGTCCTTCGTGCTGATCGCGTTATACAGAGCCACGAGAATCAAAGACCCCATTCTGCAGCTCCGGGTGAGAACACACCTACATCTTCTTCCTCCTCCTCCTCCTCCTCCTCCTCCTCCTCCTCCTCCTCCCCCACTTTATCTTCTTTCTCCTCCTATCTTCATCCCTGTCTCATCTCTTCATCCTCCTCTCCTCTCTTTTTTCCCTCACCTCTCGTCCTATTCTCTTTCAGTTCCACGATGACAGCATGAACTCTGCAGCAGACTACATTTCCCAGCATGCCCCTGGTGTGAAGAGTGTATATGTGCGTGCGGTGGCGACCTACGCTCTGACCCTTCATGACCCTCTCAGCATGACGGCCTCCGAGCTGTTCAGAAGTCTGGAGAAACTGGCTCGAAACAAAGGTGCTCGTTTTTTGTTTGTGTTGGTCCTTTTTTAAATCAAGTGAAATTTGATGAAACTTTAAAGAACATCTTCATTGGTCACAAGCAAAGTGAAATCATTTTGGGAAGTTATATGCATATATTATGTCATTTAGTACTACTGTTAGAGAGAATACCAGAAGAAATGTTGGATAGAAGAGAGTATAACTATTTGTACATGCTTCAGCAAAGTTAAAACAATAGAGGGAAAAAAATAAAAACAACAATAAACCCCTATAAATAAAATGTTGCAAGTCTAAAATTCCAACAATAAAACCATAACATTTTAAAAGTCAATTGAATGGAATAAAATAGAAGAAACAACAGGGATAAAACAATACTGTAGAAATCAATTATTTTATATGTATATATATATATATACAGTGAGGAAAATAAGTATTTGAACACCCTGCTATTTTGCAAGTTCTCCCACTTGGAAATCATGGAGGGGTCTGAAATTGTCATCGTAGGTGCATGTCCACTGTGAGAGACATAATCTAAAAAAAAAAAATCCAGAAATCACAATATATGATTTTTTTAACTATTTATTTGTATGATACAGCTGCAAATAAGTATTTGAACACCTGTCTATCAGCTAGAATTCTGACCCTCAAAGACCTGTTAGTCTGCCTTTAAAATGTCCACCTCCACTCCATTTACTATCCTAAATTAGATGCACCTGTTTGAGGTCGTTAGCTGCATAAAGACACCTGTCCACCCCATACAATCAGTAAGAATCCAACTACTAACATGGCCAAGACCAAAGAGCTGTCCAAAGACACTAGAGACAAAATTGTACACCTCCACAAGGCTTGAAAGGGCTACGGGGAAATTGCCAAGCAGCTTGGTGAAAAAAGGTCCACTGTTGGAGCAATCATTAGAAAATGGAAGAAGCTAAACATTACTGTCAATCTCCCTCGGACTGGGGCTCCATGCAAGATCTCACCTCGTGGGGTCTCAATGATCCTAAGAAAGGTGAGAAATCAGCCCAGAACTACACGGGAGGAGCTGGTAAATGACCTGAAAAGAACTGGGACCACCGTTTCCAAGGTTACTGTTGGTATACACTAAGACGTCATGGTTTGAAATCATGCATGGCACAGAAGGTTCCCCTGCTTAAACCAGCACATGTCCAGGCCCGTCTTAAGTTTGCCAATGACCATTTGGATGATCCAGAGGAGTCATGGGAGAAAGTCATGTGTATATATATATATATATATATATATATATATACACACACACTCACACTCACAGGCCAAAAGTTTGGACACACCTTCTCATTCAATGCGTTTCCTTTATTTTCATAACTATTTACATTGTAGATCAGGGGTCGGCAACCTTTTTGATATGAAGTGCCCTTTTCAAAATTTCTTGTTTATTAGTATGCCATGTTAACATTAAGTTTTATTATGACATCACATCAAAATGTAATATCCAGGGAATCTGTAATTTTATTGCATAGCAACATTTGATAACATGTATTTCTCATAATCAGGACCTTGTAAGTATTATTATTATTATTGTATATTATTATTATGATTATGGAAACATGGTTTTAGTATGCAGTCCTGATTGGTGGAAAATGGGCTGACAAAACTATCACTGTCAAAGAGCCTGAAGGAAAAGTTGAAGTGGAAAAGCCCAGCTTTAATGATGAATGGACTGATAAGCAGGTCCTGTATGCCTCATTTTCAATGAAACGATGCTGTGGCAAAATAATAACACAACCAGCATCATTATCAACATGAACATAACGATTGCGTCATTCACGTGCATATTAAGTAGCCACATGTATTTGTTTTGGTCTTATAATGCGTCCATATTTGCCGCTCCAGCGGAGAGGATGGTTTCTTCAGCCAGCTTAAGTTTATAAGAATTTGTCCAAATTTCAAGATTCCCTGCAAACTAAGATAAACAGACTACAAACCGACAGCTTTTGTTTTAGCTTGTTTTGTAAAAATGTGCTATTTGCAGAGTATAAAGCTGTGTTTGCATAAAACAGCGCGGTGGACAAGAGTGTAGTGAGCAGACAGAGCAGATTGAAATATCGCCTCCTGCATGTTTATGCCGGTCTACACAGATGAGTGCACTGATAAGTAGTGACTTTTAACTCACGAAGGTTTAATTGTAGCCTACTTACAGTAACAAGACTAGCGTTAGTTCATCTGCCACAGCGGCAGTTGGTAATCCTCTTTGTATTGTTCCCAGTCAGAGATATGAGTCTATCAAACTACCGTAAATAACAGGTCGCGCACAGGCGCCGATTTATGTTTTCATCCGTGGGCGCTCACACGCGCACACCCTTTAAAAAAAAAAAAAAAATAGTCAAAAATGTTTGCATTTCAGAACCTTAGGAAATGGACAGCGGCCGACACGAACACACACGCCATACTAACGCCGTAAAGTAGCCTATCTTTCAACTCAGGACAGCGCCACTTCTCACAGATAGAGATAGGATTGGGGATGAGAAGTTTAATCAGCTTCGTGGGAAATTATAAATCAATGCCACCGCCATGACCAATCACTCTATGACACACGCTCCACTAAGCACCACCTGCAATGTTTAATATTAAATGAATGTAAAAATGAACTGGGAGTCTGGCACACGTGGGTGCTCAGTATTTTCCGTGGGTGCTCGAGCTCCCACGGTATCGGCACCTATGAGGTCGCGCAACTGTGAAAGATGTAATTTGGCATGCGGATGAGAGAGTGCTTCAGCATTTCAACCATGATTTCAACACATCAATAACTCTCTTGCACACATATTGCCAGCGTGCCATTGGTTAAGGTCCCGCGTGCCCATGGTGGCACGCGTGCCTAAGGTTGCCGACCCCTGTTGTAGATTCTCACTGAAGGTATCAAAACTATGAATGAACACATGTGGACTTATGTACTTAACAAAAAAGTGTCAAATAACTGAAAACATGTCATTATATTGTAGTTTATTCAAAGTAGCCACCCTTTGGTCTGATTACTGCTTTGCACGCTCTTGGCATTCTCTTGATGAGCTTCAAGAGGTAGTCACCTGAAGTGGTTTTCCAACAGTCTTGAAGGAGTTCCCAGAGATGCTTAGCACTTGTTGGCCCTTTTGCCTTCACTCTGCGGTCCAGCTCACCCCAAACCATCTTGCTTGGGTTCAGGTCCGGTGACTGTGGAGGCCAGGTCATCTGGCGCAGCACTCCATCACTCTCCTTCTTGGTCAAATAGCCCTTACACAGCCTGGAGCTGTGTTTGGGGTCATTGTCTTGTTGAAAAATAAATGATAGTCCAACTAAACGCAAACCAAATGGGATGGCATGTCGCTGCAGGATGCTGTGGTAGCCATGCTGGTTCAGTATGCCTTCAATTTTGAATAAATCCCCAACAGTGTCACCAGCAAAGCACCCCCACACCATCACACCTCCTCCTCCATGCTTCACAGTGGGAACCAGGCATGTAGAATCCATCCGTTCACCTTTTCTGCGTCGCACAAAGACACGGCGGTTGGAACCAAAGATCTCAAATTTGGACTCATCAGACCAAAGCACATATTTCCACTGGTCTAATGTCCATTCCTTGTGTTTCTTGGCCCAAACAAATCTCTTCTGCTTGTTGCGTCTCCTTAGCAGTGGTTTCCTAGCAGCTACTTGACCATGAAGGCGTGATTTGCGCGGTCTCCTCTTAACAGTTGTTCTAGAGATGTGTCTGCTGCTAGAACTCTGTGTGGCATTCATCTGGTCTCTAATCTGAGCTGCTGCTAACATGCGATTTCTGAGGCTGGTGACTCGGATGAATTTATCCTCAGCAGCAGAGGTGACTCTTGGTCTTCTTTTCCTGGGGCGGTCCTCATGTGAGCCTGTTTCGTTGTAGAGCTTGATGGTTTTTGCGACTGCACTTGGGGACACATTCAAAGTTTTCGCAATTTGTTAAAGTAATGATGGCCACTCGTTTCTCTTTACTTAGCTGATTGGTTCTTGCCATAATATGAATTCTAACAGTTGTCCAATAGGACTGTCGGCTGTGTATCAACCTGACTTCTGCACAACACAACTGATGGTCCCAACCCCATTAATAAGGGAACAAGTCCACTAATTAACCCTGACAAGGCACACCTGTGAAGTAAAAACCATTTCAGGTGACTACCTCATGAAGCTCATTAAGAGAACACCAAGGGTTTGCAGCGCTATCAAAAAAAGCAAAGGGTGGCTACTTTGAGGAATCTAAAATATAAGACATGTTTTCAGTTATTTCACACTTTTTTGTTAAGTACATAATTCCATATGTGTTCATTCATAGTTTTGATGCCTTCAGTGAGAATCTACAATGTAAATAGTCATGAAAATAAAGAAAACGCATTGAATGAGAAGGTGTGTCCAAACTTTTGGTCTGTACTGTGTATATATGTGTGTGTGTGTGTGTGTGTGTATATATATATATATATATATATATATATATATAGCTAACAACAGTCCAAATTACAGTAAAACCTAGATAAAAAAAGACAGGTCTTTAATTTCCTTTTAAAAAATACTGAGAGCTTTCACTTCTAACATCCATAGGCAGTAAGATAATAAAATTAAAGGCACTCTCGCCAGTACTTTTATGGGACACGAGGAACATTTACTAAGAAAAGCGCTGGAGGGCCTCCGTGATCTGGCAGGAACATAACATGAAAAATCTCTGATCTAAGAAGGTAACAAGATTATTCAAAGCTTTATAAACAAGTAAAATAATAAATAATAAAAAAACGGTAAGACCAACTGGATTTGAAAGGTGGCTGTAAAAATGTGTTAAAACATTTGTAAATAGAGAGATGGATGGTTTCAGTTTTAAGCAAATTATATTTAAAGTAAGGGATCTGCACTGCTGCTTTTCCCTCTCTACCTATTAAAAAATAAAACCGTGTGTGTGTGTGTGTGTGTGTGTGTGTGTGTGTGTGTGTGTGTGTGTGTGTGTGTATGTGCGTGTGCGTGTGTGTGTGTGTGTGCAGGCAACCCTGCTGTGCTCAGGTACTGGCAGGAGCCCGGCGTAAAAGCTACTTGGCTGACCCCCGACCAATCCAGTGGTCTGACGGTGGAGATGACAGCGTACGTCCTGCTGACTGTGCTGCTAAAGGTGCTGCTTCCTGTCTGCTAATTGTCTTTTTTCCCCCCCAACATCATAAATCTTGTTTCTGCTGCTCTCCAGTGGTAACCTTTCAACTTTTTGCAGTGATGTAGAAGTGTACTTTGGGGTGTGTCAGTACACTGTGACATCCCTGTGGTTTTAGGTGCAACACTTTTGAACACAGCCAGACTTTTCACCCTGGTGTTTAGTTACTTTTTAATTCAAACCGTTTTTATTTGATGATAATAAATATGCAATTTTAAATGTAGTTTTTTTTTTTTTTTAAATGTAGTGAACTGATAAGTTAAAGTTCTTTATTTGTCACATGCACAACTATAACATAGAAGCAGTCAGGCTCCCTTGAATAAGAGAGAGTAATAAGCTCACTGCAACACTTCAGTATTATATGTGAGCCTGATTGACTCGGCTAGACAGATGTAAACAAACATTACTGATCAGAATCAATGATCACATCAACTTATTATTGATTATTGGAGTTTGAAGTAAGACAATGCTGTTTTGTGTTAAAGGGGAGCCTCCCCTACGCCAACCCCATCTTGGCCTGGCTGACCCAGGATCAGCGCTACGGACAGGGTTTCTACTCTATACAGGTACACACACACACACACACACACACACACACACACACACACACACACACACACACACACACACACACACACACAGATGTTAACTGGGTGACTGTTGACCTCCATCCTGTCGGTCTGCCTGTCTGTCTGTCTGTCTCTTTCTTAGGACACAGCCTTGACTCTGGAGGCGTTGACAGAGTACAGCAGAGTTGTCCCTCGAGCTGTCCTCAATCAGGTCATCAACATCCGCTACAGCAAGAAAGGAACACTGAGACAAGTCCAGTTGAGCCAGAGCCGACCTGTCGCCACGCCCATCCTGGTGAGAGGGAGACATACTCAGGAGAGGGAGACAGGTGAAGGACAGTGAAAGAGACTCAGTAGAGGGAGACAGGTGCAGGACAGTCAGACAGACTCAGGAGAGGGAGACAGGTGCAGGACAGTGAAAGAGACTCAGGAGAGGGAGACAGGTGCAGGACTGTGAGACAGTCTCAGGACATTGAGACAGGTACAGGACAGTGAAACAAGAATCAGGAGATGGATACAGGTGCAGGACAGTGGGACAGACTCAGGACAGTGAGACGGGTGCAGGACAGTGAAAGAGACTCAGGACAGTGAGACAGCCTCAAGAGAGGGAGACAGGTGCAGGACAGTGAGACAGACTCAGGACAGTGAGACGGGTGCAGGACAGTGAAAGAGACTCAGGACAGTGAGACAGACTCAAGAGAGGGAGACAGGTGCAGGACAGTGAGACAGACTTAGCAGCCAGGTCCGGTGCTGCTTTGCTGTTGTTAATAACCTTCTAAACTGTTTCTGTCTTCCTGGGTTTTTTTTCCTCCCAGGTGACAGAGGACGATGACATCACCGTGACCACAGGTTATGGGAGGGGCGCGTCTCATGTGAAGGTAGGCGTGTTCTAATACAGTGTCCTAGTGGTTTACTGGACATTTTACTTGTTGTAAATGTCCCAGGATGCCCTTTAGCTTGCCCACGCTTTGTTCCCAGTTGAAGACAGTTTACTACGAGACCACCTCGCCCGCAAAGAATTGTAACTTTGACATCACTATAGAGGTGGCGGGCCCTGGCACCTCCGACAGTAAGTATTTGCTTATATTGCTTACAATGACACAGTGTTCCCTAATAGTGCAACCTGATAAAGATAACAAATATTCATACCATAACTGTTGAGTAAGTTGTTAAATTGGGATAAGGTATCTTGTATCAGTCTACCTACATGTCTGTCCAGCTGTCTGTCTGTCCGTTACCAGAGTCACTTTCTTCTTCTCCTTGTCAGATCCCAGTATGCGTGCTCCTCACTTGGTCGCCTGTGCAAAGTGAGAAAACTAAAACTCATTACTTAACGTCTTAACCAAACTTCACACTTTAACTTTTGCACATTTACATAGAAAGCATTATGTCACTGTAAATATAAAGACATTTGTCATTTTAACTTGACACCGTATCTGATCTGCACTTTTTTATGTGAAACTTCTATGTGCCAGTCTCACTTTTACCTCAAAGTCCTGACATCACTGTGACATTTCAGTAGCACAGTAACAAGACTGCAGCAGAAGATTACATACACAGATAGAGAGATTTATGCACGTCTTGTTTCACCCTCTACAATACATTTAGCACTTATCATTTCTTATACATTAAGGAAAATTATAGCATTATTTAGTGGTTAATTAACGTCAAAATAATTCTCTCCAAATTTCTTCTTATGTCAGATCAGTCTTTAAAAGATTACAAAAACTGACAATAATCATCTGACCATCAGTGTGATTGAGTTTAAATGATGTGTGTGTGTTACAGGTATAAACCTCCTCCTAACGAGGTGTTCACAGAGTCCAGTCTGACGGTGATGAAGATCCAGCTGCCAACAGGTGTGGATGGTTACCTGGATGACCTAAAACAGGTGAACTTCTCTTAGTTCAGGTCTGTTTAGGTTTGACCTGAGAATCAGAGCACTAATCTCACAATGTCTGTCAGTATAAGGACAGACCAGAGGGAAAATTCAATCAAAATTCTGTGTGTGTAAAAGAGTTTCCTGTCTAAGGTGTAAAAGTAGTTCTGTTCATAAAATCAGAAACAGACTAAGTGAAAAAAATTACCCTGTTTACACTTGGTTTTAAAATGCAGCGCACCTACATAATACGCTTTTTTAAATTTAAAATGTTCAATGTCTTAGCGCGCTGATGTGACTGAGCCCGACCCGAACCCAAACATCATTTCTAAATATCTGTCCGAACCCTGCCCGGCCCGTCGGGTAGCGTCGGGTCCTGACTCTGTGAAGTGAAGAGCAGAGACACTTCCCCATTCACACCTATCTCTGTCATGCGTCT
This sequence comes from Perca flavescens, assembly GCF_004354835.1. Classification (NCBI taxonomy): domain Eukaryota; kingdom Metazoa; phylum Chordata; class Actinopteri; order Perciformes; family Percidae; genus Perca; species Perca flavescens. Next base: position 13,384,685 of record NC_041335.1, read on the forward strand.
CCAGGCCCAGAAGTTCATTTGCACAGTTATTAGGTCGACACCCTTGTCAGTCACGTTAGCGGTTGCGCTGGTACAGCTGGAGATATCGCTGTCAGCTGAATTTAACACATCTTCTTCTATCTGGCAAACTGATGCAAGGTCCCACAACACTTCGTCCAAATCGTTGTAACATGGGCACGCTATTGAGTGTTGACATTCCCTTATCATGCAGCTGCCTAGACTTCCTCAATCTATAGAGACACACATACATTCATACTTGAACATAGGACAGGTTTCGTGATTAAGAATGGTCAAATGGATCTTTTCGACCACTGACCTGTGACCTACTGTAGAAGGGATCTGATGTCACCTAAGTTTTCCCCTTGTCTCATCTTAACAATGACATGGTGTTTCTGGAAATTCCACCACAGGTGTGGGTACAGAGATCATTTTAACATTCTACATTGCTGTGCTGGAGAGCATCATTAGATATGGCATCGTGGTATGGTACCCTCACAGTCCAGTTCAAATTGACAACATGGTGCAAACAGCAATGAAGGTGATAGGGAAGAAAGAATACCCGTCCCTTCACACTATCTATTCTGAAGGACCAATCACACATCCTGTTTTCTGAATCCAAACTATTACCTTCACGTAGATGTTACAGAGCCAGCAAATGTCAAAGCAACTGATTCAAACTTTTTTTCCGCCCCACATTTATAACACTTACAACAACAAGATAACATGCTAATTCTGACTGTAGCTTATATGCAAGGAGGCACTAGCCATGTTATCATCCGCGTTTTTTATGCAAATTAAGTAATGTGTTATGGAAACAGTAAAATTTGATTGAATTTCATGAATATCAACACAAAGTTTGTACGTTCGATCTCATCGGAATTTCTCTTAATTGGTAAACGGCTTATGCAATAAATGCTAATAGAAACGCTATTGTGCAGAATCAATAATGAATTGCAATTAGGTTTTAATTTGTTTTATGGTTGCAACCCATCATAAAACGAAGAAGAAGTTTTAGGTCATTTGCACTTTCTTTGCAGACATGTGAGTGTTGGCATGCTGTCCCCAAAATAACCTGCATTGATTACATATTTTCCATTTTCCATGTCGGGGACGCATTGGCATTTATTGTACACTACAAAAGACATGTGGTCAAATACATACGTCCCAGACCACTTCGCCAAATGGTTTGACTGATCGGATCACAATGAGTTTTGGTGGTCCTTTACACTTTATGTATTTCATTCATGTTTTATTTATTTAAGTCTTTTTCAGGTTTAGGCTAACTAATCTGTTGTTTTGCAGTTCATGGACACAGAGGAGCCTCTCATCTCCCATTATGAACTCCAAGGAAACACTGTGATCATTCAGATAGACTCTGTGAGTAACAGAAACACCAGGAAGAACAACAAACCTAAACAAAAGCACAAAAACCACCAAATTATAAGCCATTGCAATAGAATACCTCCAACCAAAAATTCAAATTCTTCTAATCTAAAAATCTATATATTTTTTCCTTTATTACCGTGATATTTGCCTTCATTTGTTGCTCTTTGTGTTACGATGGTTGCTAGGTTCCCTCTGAGTATTTCCTTTGCGTTGGTTTTCGCATCAGGACTGGGTTCAGGGTGGGCGGAGCCAGTGAATCCCTGTTTAGCGTCTCTGAGCCTCAGGACAAAGGTGAGAGTAAGGACCTGATGTGCATCCTGATATATGTAGTCTTTATCAAGTCTGTGTCCAGATTTGGTTGTTTATTTTTGTGTGAAAATGATTAGATATTAAGTAAAAATTATGATTGTAAGTAATACTGTGACTTTCCAAGTGATAATAATGAGCTACTTAGTCAAACATTTTACTGTTTTTGACTTCTCGTGTCATACAGTAATTATGACCATAGACTGTATAAAACAGATTATGACCCAGTAAGTCAAACATTTTAATAATTATGAGATTATAAATTGCCAAATCAAGATTCTGACTTAGTCAAAACTGTAAGTTTCTAAAACAAGATTAGAACGTTGTTAATCAGGTTTTTGATTTTCAAAGACAGATTTCTGAGAGACTAAATCAAAAAAGAGACTTACTGAATCAAAAGTATTTGATAGTAATCTATCTCTATTTTGACTTATTATCTTTACATTTGAGTGTTTTCCTTTTTGTCATGACAGCTCCAGAATGAGTTTAGTCTAGCTTAGCACAAAGTCCATAAGCAGGGTAAAACTGTTAGCCTAGCTCCAACAAAAGAGCAATAACTCTAAGTCTGTCTTATTATTATTATTACATTAAATTATATCCATCTGAAACATTTGACTCTGAAGAAGGATTTTATTTAAATGCTGGATTGTTCCTTTACAGTTTTTTAAACTGATACATCTTTTCTCCTGCAGGCAGTGAATGCACCACACAGTTCTCTTACCAGCAGCAGAAGCTGCAGCGCCTGTGTGTGGATGAACAGTGTCAGTGTATGACAGGTAACGTCTGCCTTTTGATTGGCTGAATTTGTTACAAGTTTTTCATCAAGCATTGTTTTTGTGTACTTTGTATGTTGTATATGCCATTTTTGAATATGTTTTTAGTTAACTCTACATTATATGTGGTTGTTTAGCTGCATGCGCTGCCTACAGAGGAAACATCGATGTGACGCTGACAACAGAGAAACGGATCAACGAGACCTGCCAGCCGCACATCAAATATGGTGAGAATGAAGAATGAATACATAAAGTGAATATTTATTACCATTTACTGGATGGAGGCTTCATACAGGACATTTTATATGTCAAGAAACAAAGTGACACCTTACAGAAAGAGAAAAGTATCAGAGATTTGTTTCAAAATATGCATTTTGCAATTGCAATTGCAAGTGCATTTCTGTCATACATTTGTGATTTAGGAACTCATATAAGACACACACTTTGGGTGGCGCTGCACAGCACACCGGGCTCTAGTGCTGCAGACTAGGGTTAGGGGTTAGGGTTCGAGAAAAATCTCAGGAGCAGCTCGACTCTGGATACGTGAAGGAACTTCGAGAGACTCTGATGACTTACACAGAAGCATTTAATGAATCTAGAGCGAGGAGAACTAGGATTAAGCAATACAATTTCAACCACAGTGTATTGTCATGTAGTGCCATTCCGATTCTAAAGCACTCTGCATTTCCAAGAGGCATTTAAACACAGATGCTCACCTAAATCTTGTTGTTTTGCAAATTCTAAATTGGGATAAGGTATCTTGTATCAGTCTACCTACATTCTTTTGTGGAATAGGCTGAGGTCTGTGTGTGGGGCACCCTATCCTGTTTCTCGGAACACAGCATTCCCTTATCATGCAGCTGCCTAGACTTCCTCAATCTATAGAGACACACATACATTCATACTTGAACATAGGACAGGTTTCGTGATTAAGAATGGCCAAATGGATCTGTTCGACCACTGACCTGTGACCTACTGTAGAAAGGATCTGATGTCACTAAGTTTTCCCCTTGTCTCATCTTAACAATGACATGGTGTTTCTGGAAATTCCACCACAGGTGTGGGTACAGAGATCATTTAAAATTCTACATTGCTGTGGCATGTAGAATGGCATCGTGGTATGGTAGCCTACATAGACATGGTGGGTGTCAACAAAGACAGATATAAGCGGACAAACAAGGAGACGATAGACTTTTTAAATGCATCTGTATCATCATAGCGATGTTTTGATAGTGTTATTGTTGTCTTATTATAGCTTGATATGTCGCTATCAGCTGGCACATAAGCATTCATCTGGCACATTTATCATCTGTAGGTAGGTAAATTTGCTATCCATTTTGGCTAGCAAACTTTGTTCGCAAATGTTTGCTTGTATGTTGTGCGATTCATTGTGAAAATGAATGGAAACACCTTAAAATGTCTCAAATCTCTTCAATATACCAATTTGACCTCAGAACAGCATGTGACTTCATCACACACAGGTTTTTATTCTCTTTAAAGCCGAAACACACTTTCACTGGCTTTATTCGCGTGAATGTTTTTAGCGAACTTCAGAAAATTCAATTGACAAGTGGATGCAAACCTAGCTACTGTTGCATTTTGTTTCAGCCATTAAGTTTAATGGTTTTATGGGTTTTATGAATTCCTTTTCTCATTTTCATAATGCCTATGTATTTTTTTATATGTATATTTACATATCTTTCGTTGTAGGTAAAGTATTACTGTCTTGGTGTACCACTGTTCTGACTTGTGGCTACTTATTGTTTTAAGTTGATTGCAGCTTTGTGTAGCTCTATTGCCCAAGCAAAATTTCCCCTTGGGGACAAAGTAGGCCTATATGTTATCTTATCTTACACACACAAAATAACAAGATATTTTTCATTGTCCTGTTTGTCTCCCTGCAGCCTATAAAGTGACGGTGAAGTCTGCAGCCGCAGAAGGAGACTTTATGACCTACAAAGCCACCGTAGTTGAAGTCCTGAAGAACACAGATAAAGGTGAAATAACATAAAATATAATCATCCTGTCAGTGTGATGCTTTCAGACTGGAACCAAACTCAACTGAGGTCTGAGTGCATTTCCTCGAATTTTTTTTTTTTTCATCTTAAATTCACTGTTTAAGGGTATTTGCATATAACTGCTAACCCCAATTTGTTTCACATGAAAATGTTCAGAACAAACTTCGCTTATGTCTAGTGCGGCCCAAATTAGTTCTAGAGCTATGCGTAAAGAGATAATGTGGCTAAAGCTAAAAAGTTGAAGTTCATTTTTTGAAATTCTTTAAATATCTTGTGAAAAAAGAGTCCACCGATTATACACAGAGAGGCGGATGATGAGCGTCACATGCTCTCTTCCCTTTCTCCTAATTTGCCGTTTGAGTGATGTATGATCTCCCAATACAAAGGACACAAAAAGCGGAGATTCTGCCAATACCGGTAATATCCAAACCACATTTCTGTGCTGTATTATTGCTGAAATATTAATAGAGACATTGAAAAAACTGTTCCATGGACGCACCATGCGTCCATCCACATCAGGAGGTTAAACATTGAAATATCAGTTTCTCATGCCTCACACTGATTGGCCAGAAATGAAGCGGTCACATCATGTCATACTGTTACCTGAAAATCCTTCACATTATGTCACGTCTCCTCTCGTCGTCTCGTCTCTTGTAGAGTTTGAAGCGGTGAGTGCCGGTACAGAGGTGGAGCTGTTAAAAAAGGTCACCTGCAGTGGTGTTGATATACAGAAAAACAAGCAGTACCTGGTGATGGGAGCCAGCGGGTCAGAGGTCACGCTCAGCCACGGCTTCAAGTCAGTGTCTTTCTACCACTCTCTCACCTGCCGTTCTTCTTCTTCCTCTCCCAGTTTGATGTGACTCTGACCTGGTATGTTTTGCCTTGAAGGTATCGTTTTCCTCTGGACTCAGAGGGGCTGGTGGAGCTCGTGCCGACAGACTGTAGTTCTCCCGAGTGTTTGGACTACAATCTCCATCTGGAAAACTTTGCTCTGGAACTGCAGTTAGGAAGCTGTCCTAACTAATCATAACTAAGCAGACCAGATTTCCACTGCTCTTTTTAATTTAATAATAAGGGGAGTTTACACAGAGTTGTGAACATAAATATGAAGAAGAAATTGTCTCTACTCAGAGATTGTTTTGAGAGTTTTGTTAGCTCATAGTTTAAATGGAAATGGATATTATTTCTTATTTTCCAAATTGTGTCATCATTTCATAAAATGCCAATAAAAGTTAAATAAATGCAGTGTGTGTAACTGATACATTACACTGGGAACACTGGGTCATTATATCCTGCTTGTGGCTCCATAATGATCCCGTTTCTTTTTAATGTTCCACAAATATTCTGCTGCTTCATCACTTTACCTACAGGCGACTGATCCACTCATCCAGTAGATAAATATGGCATGTTTTACTGCACTACATTTGTCTAACAGCTGTAGTTGCATTGTAGATTAAGATTTACATGATCAATTAAATAGTATACATTGCTATAGATGAGCAAAGTGGCTTCAATTCAACCACCTGCAACATTAAAAGGCATTAGTAATAAAACCCCAACAATAGGATTAATATTAATAATATTTAAGTAAATGGAATTTATATATATATATTCTAGATCAGACATCACTAAGCCCTTCTGCAATGAAAAATAAAAGCAAAAGCCCCTTCTCACTCTGCATGATGAGTGCTTTTGATATTTTAAGTATATTTTGACTGTTAAGTTTTTGAATGCAGGACTTTTTTACTTGTAACAGAGTATTTTTACCTTGTGGCATTGCTACATTTAGAGTACTTCCAGAAGTGCATGTAAACTTCACTAAAATATGGTCACCAGTGGTGGAATGTAACTAAGTATTGTACAGGCCTGCTGTCAAAAATTATGGACAGGGGGACAACATTTTCCAAATAGGGGCCCTCATCCAACCCACTCCAGCTCCATAGACCTTTGCATGCCTCCCCCGGCCTTGGACCAGAATCATTTATGCCCTTTGGGCTTGCTTAACTACAATTTTGAGGTACTTGTACTTAACTTGAGTATTTTCTTTTTATGCCACGTTCTACTTGTAGTCCACTACACTAACTAAGATTTAAACAGACAAAACATATACAAAGTTTATAATATCTGATGTTTTGTTATAAACTAAAGTAATTTTTCATGTAAAAACATGATTATTGTTCTTCCTTTTAATAATGTTTTGCAATGCACTATTCTGATGCATTAGTAATAATGTTGAGGTTTGGACTGTTGGTTGGACAAAACAAACATTGTGAAGGTGTCACTTTGGGCTCTGGATAATTGTGACGCCATGTCTCACTATTTTTACAAACCAAACAATGTATTAATGGAGAAAATAAGCAGCAGATTAATCCATAATGAAAATAATCAAAGTTAATACTTTAAAATGAGCTCCACCTCAACCAACTACAACAGTAAAATCCTGCTTTTACATGAATGCATGAGTAATCTAATAATAAGAGTCATAATGGACATTTTTATACTGTATTAAACTACATTTTTATGATTATACTTACTATACCATACTGTGGTATTAGTATATTTACTGCAGTCTGCATATGATGAATATTTTCTGAAACATGAACATTTTAGCCTTTAAATAATGTTTTTTTTTTTTATAAATCACAAACCATGTGTCTATCTTTCTTGTGTTTACACATACCAACTCTGTTGAGCTTCTAGAGGCCCTTCAAATAAGATAAGATAAGATAAAATAGAGTTTATTAATCCCACACTTGGGAAATTCCTGTGCTACAGCAGCTCAAAAGAAAAAAATTACACACATCAGAATAACACAAATACCCATTAAATAGACATAGGAGAAAAATATGCAGAAAGTATATAAGAAATTGGAAAATTATAATTAGTTATAATAATTATAGTACTAATACAAACATACTTAGGCTACACAATAAACACCCATATAAACAGACAGTATATATACACAGACATACAGATGAGTAAGGTGCAGATGAATAGAGATGACATATTGCACAGTTGGAGGTGACATAAAGTAATAAATAGATAAATGTGCATAGTGCAGACTATTGTCCAGTGATGGCTCATATTGCAGAAACAGCTAGCAGTGCTACATTATGATGTTGCATTAAAGAGTCTGATCATCATAAGGGTCCCCATAACAGAGTGAATGGTCGTATTTTTGAATGTAGAGTGAGCAACAAGGAAGTTGATAACGTGATAAAATTGCTGTAGCTTTTGGGCAAACATCATATAGTCACAAGGCCAGATTTCTTCAGTTTCTTCCCAGCAAAAATTAGGTTTATGGTGAACTTCAGACATTCTTTAACTATGTAAAGTTAAAAAAAAAAATTTAAAAAAAAGCTTTAAAGACTTCTCATGTTCCGAGGAACACTATACATTGCTATAACATTGCCAGATGATTTAAATTGGTTATTTATTTTATGAACTGTAAGCTGTAAGATATATTTATGTGCACATTACAAATTAACGAGAGAAAAGTCGGGGGAAAAGGTGTTATATATGCTTAAGGAATTATAGGCCTACTTTGCAATCGGATTTAGCTATATGGAAATATTCGTGATTTTAGTCCAGAATCACCATATTATCATAAGCATCCGGACTTTGAAGAGACATTAGTGAATTGGGCCTCTTCAGAAGAAAACACCATACTGATTTGGATCTTATATACTGTCTATGATTTGGATGAGGTGATAGCTTTTCTGCATCAGGAACTTCAACGCAATTGACAGATGCAAGGATCGCTGTTAAATCTACGGGCAATCCAAATTGTGTCATACTCACATACACAGAATCATGGTTTGGATGACTTTGGGAAAATAGCCTATTATTTAGCCACATGAGAGGAATCAAGTTGTTCATTAAGTTAGCTTTGCATACATCTTTTGCAAATAGCGTTAAATAACGAGCAGCAAATCTGCAACATACCTTTGATTTACCTTTGTTTGGTCAGCAAGCACGTATTACAGTTTTAACGTTGATAAAAAATATGGCACAACCTTAGTATTTACAGATGGGCACAGCAGTTAACGTTAGTCAAATAAACTGGTTGACAGGAGGCTGCCATTAGACTGCTATCGTACTCGTTTTAGGTTTCTGGTAACGTATATTTAATTAGGCCTAAATTATTTTCGTAATATAATGACTTTATTCTCGTACAATTACGACTTTATTCTCCTAATATTACGACTTTATTCTTGTAATTTTAAATTGTTTTCCCCTCAGGTGTCTTTAATACATCTTCGTACTAACGTTACTCAGTTACATTTTACCCATAGACTGTATATTATTAGTATTAACAGTCTATGATTTTACCCTATGATTTCACCACTGCTCGTAGATACCGCACACGTATTGGAACAAAAGGGAAGATTCCGAGTTTATAATGAGAACCTGAATGCGGCATCCACCTGCAGCTCGAGCTCACAGTTAACGGCTCTAAGGATTTTTAATAAAAACATTTTTTTTCTGTTTCTGCTATGAAACACACTCACGTCGTGTTTCTAAATCGAGCAAATGTTTTCCTCCAAGTCGTCGACATAAACTAACGTTATTTCAACCTGTTTGTATCAGCGGGTTCCCATGGAGACCGAGGATTAACTAACCTAACCTGGCTAACGCTAGCAAAGGTAGAGTTACCAATAACCGTCCGGCTAACCAGGCTAAAGATAATTGATAGCTTAACAAACTAGCTAGCTAGTTCAGTCAGTCTGTGTAACATCCCAGTCTGCCCAGTACGATGGTTTACTGGTTATGTGTTTTAGTTGACTCTAGCCGGTTAACGTTAGCTAACTCCTTAAAAACTAGCTAGTTTAGTGTTGAGGAGTAGCTATGCTACCTAGCTAATGAACTGACTTAGCATACATGTAATTAAACCAACGTTAGTGTAACGTTATCCTGCTGGTTAGCTAGCTAACCTAGTTAGTTAGCTAGCTAGTAACTACATTTTTCGTTATATTTAAATTACTTTTTGCCATTTTTTCGTGTAGTTAACTAACGTTACTAAAACTACAAACAATTTTGGGCCATAAAAGGAAAGAATGAAAAAGGGAAAGACATTTTTTAGAATGTTTATTTCATGGATACATGTGTTGCATACATACATTTATTAACGAGTATTTATTTAACTATGTCTTATGTATTTAAATAATACCCAACACTTATATTACTTACAATTGGGATTAGGTTATGGTTAAGGTAGGGTTGTTTGACTGTCTTCCTACCAGTCTCACCATCCTCTCTTTAAATACAGCATCACCATATTTTCTAACCTCTTGTCTGTCCTCCGCCTTTCCAGCTCTTTGGTCCACAGATGGAGGAGCAGAGGGAGACAGGAGGAGGAGCAGAATCCCAGGGGAACAGAGGAGGTAGAGGAGAAAACCTGGACTCAAAGCTTTAATAGCATATAATGGCACAGCTTTTAATAACTCATCTTCCTCTCCTCTTAGGTATCAGGTATATTACAGAGGCATTGTTGTTAAAGCAGACTGGCTGTCAGTCTCTGGCAATGGTTCGTTCCCTAAATCTGTCATCAAATGGAGACAAACGCATCAAGGTCAGAACAAATTGATACTGCAAGTATTACAGTCAATACCACTGGTATTACTGTTGACATTGCTAGTGCTGTGACTGCTATACTTATGGTGGAATATAACTTAGTACATCAACTCAGATACTGTACTTAAAGGGGTGATAGAATGATTATATAAGGTATTTTACACTGTTCCTTAAGGTCTCCTAATGGGGTATGTAACATTGGTTGGGCTGAAAATTGCCCGAATGCTATTTTATTAGGCCCTTAACTACCCTGTGAATATGGCTCTATTTGGAACAAGAGCTTTTCTTCCAAATATATGCTCATGAATATTCAGAATGAGCTACGTGCTGATTGGTTTGAGCAAACTACATAGAAACACATGGGAGACTCGACAGCAGGTCTCACTGCAAAGTTATACATTGTTTGTCGGGCTATTACGTTATTAAATTCACTTCTGAGACTTTTTTAAGCGGGAAATCAACTATATAAAGCTCAAATATGGGACATTTTACGAAAATTGATGGCTTAATGCAAATTTGGTAAGACTGTGTGTCGGAGTTCAGCTGCCGGTGCTGCCTGTGTTGCTGCCTCGCTGCACGGCTTGCCTTCCTTTACACACCCCGGCCTGCTCTGAGCTTGATTGAGCTCCGTTACGGCTTGCAGCCCACAGCACTCCATACCCGCGCAAAGTCACCGTTTTGGGGTTAATGTACCAAACGCTGCTGCGCTGACAGAGCTCCAGGGCCTGCAGCTCCCCTCTTCCTGCTAGCTAAATGGCCCGTATGTGAGAGTGATAGCGCGGTCAGCGAGCTTGTTACACCAGCAATCTCTTACAACAGTTCCAGTTAATCTTGCCGTCAGCATAACTAGCTATATTTACAGTTTGAATTTTGTCACGCCACTTATACAACATATCTCTAAAGGTCTTATAAAGCTAACAACGGTGTCCGATTTCAAGTTAATGAATTTTTGTGAACAGTGGCGGTTTCGTTAGCTATGACTGTCCCTTCAATCGTAGCTATGTGTAGCTAGCTACAAATCACGGATAGTTAGCTTCATTTTTGGCGTAATTTCTGTATATTTACAGTTTGAATTTCATCACGCCACTTATACAACATCTCCCTAAATGTCTTATAAAGCTAACAATGGTGTCCGATTTCAAGTTAATGAATATTTGTGAATTTCAAAGGAATTCTAGGAGGAGCTAGCTCTCATTGATAGAGCTACATCCAGCCGCAGGCTCTATCAATGAGACTTGCGGACAAGCGGCGTTTATTTCCCCAATCGTTTGTTTAAATAACTCAACACATTATAATTACACACATTAAAAGATTAACTGGAACCTGTGGTAACAGATTGCTGGTGCAACAAGCTCGCTGACCGTGCTCTCACTCACACACACCGGGCATTTAGCTAGCAGGCAGAGGGGAGCTGCAGGCCCTGGAGCTCTGTCAGAGCACCAGAGTTTAGTAGTCCATTATCCAAAAACCGGTGACTTTGCGCGGGTATGGAGTGCTGTGGGCTGCCAGTCGTGACGGAGCTCCAAGTACCTCAGAGCAGGTCGGGGTGTGTGAAGGAAGGCAGGCTGTGTAGCCTGTAAATGTAAATGTTGGGGCGTGACCGTTCTCTTAATACACCCATGGGCTGACAAAGGTTCCGGTTTTTGGGAGGTTGACGTCAACTTCCAGCTTTGTTGGGATTCGCCCGTTTTCAGTGGCAGTTTCAAAATATGAAATTTTCATAGTAAAGTGGTCTCAGTGGGACTTTGAGCTTCTATGTATGTCCTATTTACCCACCGAACTGTCGTTATTCAACTATGACAGGGTAAAATCGGTTTTGCATTCTATCACCCCTTTAAGTACAAATTCAAGATACTTTACTTGATATTTCCCTTTTCTGCTACTTTCTACTTCTGCTCCACTACATCTTAGAGGTAAATATTGTACTTTGTCCTGCACTACATTTGTCTGACAGCTTTAGTTACATTTCAGATGGCAGTTTTTCCTCCCCTTCCAGTCCAGTGAAAAGCATGTATCTCCAGATGTGTTGATTTTGAATGTTTGTGATAAAGTGTTCCTTTATGTGTTGAGTTAGATACATATTAATTAAACTCTTTAAAAAGCCTCTTGGATCAGCTGGAAAATGCATTTTCTGAATTCTTCTTCCACCACTGCTGTTATTACTTTTGGTGGAGTTGAGGTTTTATCAGTTTGTGTGTTTCAGTTCATAGAGAACCTACATGGCTGTCAGCGTCTGCAGGTTTTAAACTTGAACCACAACTTGATCCAAAGCATGGAGAGACTGAATGCTCTGACACAGCTGAGAGAGCTGCAGCTGGCCCACAACAACATCCAGTGAGACTCACGCACGCACGTACACACACACACACACACACACACACACACACACACACACACACACATACAGTATTGAGAACAGTTTCAGAGTAACTAGAATTCACAAACATCCTTTCAATTAATTTGATTACAATTACGTTCATGATTGTGTTATTTTATCACTGGTCATCTTAGCTTCTCATAATACTGCTTTTTGCCCATTACAGTAATATATCCTAACGTTTTGTTATTTGTTTTATAGTCTTGTATTGCCAGACCTTCCTCCACAGTGGCGTGGAGGAAGGTCTGGCTAGTCCACACAATTTTCCAGTATAGAAGAAAAACGTGCTGTGGCTTTTTTTTTCTTCATCTTGGGCGCCGAATGCAATAACGGTGCCTCTGCAAAATAGCCTCGGGAATGAACTTGTTTTAGTGGAACATGTGTACCTTCATAAATTGTTTTAGTCAACAGTCAGATAAAGCAAACTGCCCTGTTGTCCCTCTGTAACACAAAATAAACACATTCCTTTGTGCACATTTCTGCACAAACTATGCAACAACACAATGTAACGTTGTGTGTCTGTGTGTGTGTGTGTGTGTGTGTGTGTGTGTGTGTGTGTGTGTGTGTGTGTGTGTGTGTGTGTGTGTGTGTGTGTAGGCGGATTGAAGGACTGGAGCTCATGTCCAGTCTGCAGCATCTGAACTTGTCCCACAACAGGATCAACCACATTCCTGTGTGGCTGCCGAAGAAACTGCACTCGCTACACACACTCCACCTGCAACACAACCTCATCACATCTGTGAGTACAGGTCAACTGTGTGTGTGTGTGTGTGTGTGTGTGTGTGTGTGTGTGTGTGTGTGTGTGTGTGTGTGTGTGTGTGTGTGTGTGTGTGTGTGTGTGTGTGTGTGGATGAAAGATTGCGTTCAGAGCTAAATAAATGGTAGTTATTTTTTCAAACTGAGTAGGACTGCAATTTACCTGTCTGATCACAGCAGATGACTGATGGAGCTAATAGTCTCAACTTTTCCATCTTGTTTTTTCTGACCTGACTGTTACATGCTGCTTTATTCATTTATTGTAAACTGAATGTATCATCTTACCGATAACTATTAACGTGTTTTTTTTACTCTTCCCTACTTTCTGTACTGAAACTTCTGCACAATAAATTCCTTTCAGGATGAATAAAGTTCTGTTTTAATTTATAATGTGATGAATAAGACCCTGCACGTTTGGGTATCACTGTAGTTACCAGATGACAAATTTAAACACCCCAATCATTAAATATGTGGCCTTATTTGTTGTAAGTAGCCTTATTGCTCATTTTCCCTAAAGATTAATATGACTAATATAATATTTCATGAATATGTAATAATTTATTCTGCTGTTAGCGGCATACTTTAGGCAATATGAGGCACCTCTCCCTAAAAAACAACTGCGAGAAACCCTGTATTTCATCTCTTGATTATTTCTTTCAAACAACAGTAAAACATATTTGTCTAAGTCTAACATTTTCAAATGTCTTTTTCTGTCCGACCAACAGTCCGAAACCACCCCAAAGATTAATTTACTGAGATATAAAATATAGAAACAGACAATTTTAGACTAGTTGATAACATTGTTTGTTAAATGACTTAAACTTTTTATTGATTATCAGAAAAAATGGTTTCAGTTATCTGTATCTTGTCTTATCAGCTGTACGAAGTATCCAGACTGCGATCTCTGAGCAGCCTATCAGAGCTGTCGGTATCAGGAAACCCCGCCTCCTCGCTGCCACACTCCCGCTTCTTTCTGCTCTACCACGTCAGGACTCTGGACAGGCTGGATGACCTGCCAATCACCCAGGATGAGAGAAGAGACGCCCACCAACGCTTTAGCGCCGGTACGTCATTTATTATCATACAAATATGCAAAAAAACTTAAAATATCTGATGACTGTTTTTCTTGTTGTTGTTTGTGATCAGAGGAGCTGGAGCGTCTGCAGCAGGAGGTGGACAGCAGCCAATCAGAGCTGAGCAGGCTGCAGAGGGAGCAGCTGGCTGCAGTGACTCGAATCAAGCAGCAGGAGGAGACAAACCAAACACTGACTGCTCACACAGAAACACAACGTCACACACACACACTGCGGGAGCAGGAGCTACATACCAAGAGTCAGCTGGTAGGACACACACACACACACACACACACACACACACACACACACACACACACACACACACACACACACACACACACATTAGGGCTGTCAAAACTGGCCAAAAATGACGTTTGAATATTCGTTCTAAAAAAACACAGAGGTTTGAATATATTCAAATATCTATTTTGCGCATTATGTCCATAAGACGGCAAACCAACACCACGGAGACAAAACTACTTGTGTAGGTATATTTATATGAACATAAGGATGTATTTTAAAATATATACATGCGTAACGTTAGTCCTTTCTCCCTCTCTCTCTGGAGTGTGCAGGAAGTAGACGTGACGTGGATTACTCAGCACTCACGGAGCCGTTCGTAATATGGTCATAAACAACCGAGTCTCTTGCCGTTCCATTAATATGTCCAACGAGTTTGGTGTCGGCTCTTACCGACAGATTTCTCATTGTCTCTGCAGTTAAAGATATTAGCGTCTTTGTGCCGTCCTCTTTGCCCTCGCTGTTTGTTTACGGTACCAGCAGCCGCATGATAGAACGTCATCAACACGCCCACTTGCTCGCTGTGAATTCTCTTACCTCGTCCCAACCAGCTGGGCTTAATCAGACATGAAGCTGAACGTTTAGGCAGCAGCAGCCCAGGCCCATGAACTATTGTAGAATGGCAGAAGCGGTATTGCCGTTTTCTCCCTCTCCTTGAATATACATTTTCATATTCGAGTGTCTGTTACTTTTTACTATTCAAATATATATTCAAATTTTTAATATTCGTTGACAGCCCACACACACACACACACACACACACACACACACACACACACACACACACACACACACACACACACACACACACACACACACACACACACACACACATCTATCTACTGTATATTTTTCCAGCATTGGGACAGACTGAGAAATGGTGTTTGATCTCTGACCTCTAAAGTCCTCCTGCCTGTCTCTCTTCTTCTTCTCTGTCGTTTCCTGCAGCTTTTCTACAGAGCTGTCCTGTTTTCTTCTTCTTCTCCTTCAGTCGTTTCCTCTCTGCTGAAGGTAGAGTGAAAAACAACTGTTCACTGTAGGAGGGACATCAATCACACACTGATATTTACCACAAATGACTGATTAATGGCGTTTAAAAGAAAAAAAGCCTCACAGATATCTGATGTTCCGGCCTCCACACATACTCCAGGTGGCGCAGTGTCAGACAGGGAGAATCATTAGGCTTTTTTCTTATTTATGAAATAGAGATGTGGTTTTACACCGATACATAAATTCACATTGGTGGCTTGTGTAGGTTAAAAAAGAGTGGGGAGTCAGCAGTCACCGATCGTATAAAACAAAGCAGTCAATAAAATAGTTTTTCTTTTTATTGTGAATCACTGCAACCACGACAGGTCCTTGAGCATACAGCATTAAATGTGCACCAAAAGTATTAGGCTGATGGGTCCAGAAATATGCAAGATTAGCAGACAGACAGATACACACACACACACACACACACACACACACACACGTAAGACCGAAAGCATGATCCCCTCTAGGCTTACACCTGGTGGAGATAATAACTGTACTTGTCCTGTTTCTGCTTCTTCTTCTTCTTCACCTGTCTTGTACATCTAGCCCCACCCTCCTCTCTCTCTGCTGGGCGTGGTCTATCAGGTGACATCACATTAACATTCAATCTGTCATCATCCCTAGCTCCCTCAGACTCCTGCTGTGTGACCCCAGGTAGCTTCACATTGAGCAGTGTGTGTGTGTGTGTGTGTGTGTGTTTGTGTGTGTCCGTGTTTGCGCGTGTGCGCGCGTGTGTGTGTGTGTGTGAAATTGTCAGCCATATTTAGTGTGTTTTGACCTGCAGTGTTGAGCATGTTATTCAATTCTAAAAACATGCTCACTATTAAAGTGAATGTTCTTAGACATTGAATATGACCTAGAAACAGACATAAAGAAACTGCACTTTTTACTCTCTCATTTGACTGTTTTTGAATCAGTTTCGGTTTGCTGTGTGTGTAAAAAAAAATTCTGCTGTTAAAACAAACCCAAGACTTTCTGTAGCTTCTTTTACAATAAAACTTTTCTGTGTCTTCAGTTGGAAAAGACAACAGCTGAGCTGACCAGAGCCTTACACAGACTGTATGAGCTGGAGCAGGAGTTGACTTTCTACAAGATAGATGCTAAACTTAACCCTTTGCCCCCCTGCAGCGTACAGGTAACAATAACACACATATTTCAGACTGTATGTCTGGTCAAATACTGGATTTTTTTGTTGATACAGCTCAGATAACAATATATTGGATGATCTTTATTTTTATTATATAAATGTACAACTTATAAATGCATAATTTATTTAGATTTCCTTTATCA
Source organism: Perca flavescens (assembly GCF_004354835.1). Taxonomy (NCBI): domain Eukaryota; kingdom Metazoa; phylum Chordata; class Actinopteri; order Perciformes; family Percidae; genus Perca; species Perca flavescens. The sequence continues at coordinate 13,401,576 of NC_041335.1, forward strand.
GGATATCCAGTCTGAATGGGTGTTTGAGTGTTTCCCTCGCCTGTGTTGGATTCCCATAGGGTACAGATTTGATCATTGGCAAATTATCAAAAGATGTTTTATCAATATTAGTAAAGTTAGGAATATGGTTATTAATAACTTTATCAAATCGACCAACAATCAAAACAGGGCACCACCCTGCAAGTCAGGGACCAATAATCAAACTGTGGAACAGTCTCATTTCTGTGAAAATCTTTTAAAAGGAAACAAAGGAAGGGGTGATTTCGAGCACGGACCTTTTTAGCCAGCAATTATTACAACAAGTACACAAATAATCACAAGCAACTGCTAATTAAGTATAATATGATTTATTAACGTCACAATTATCAGTAGCTAATCAATAATCCTTCAATAATAAACTTCTATACCTTTTTACAATATCACAACCAAAAACAAAGCAAAAACAAGGCAGCACGGACACGTCTGTGTCCTTGTGTGTGTGCGTGTGTGTGTGTGTGTGAGAGAGTGAGTGAAAGAGGAGGGGCGGGGTCGAAGTGTAGTTCTAACACAAAAACAACTCCAAAAATGGCTACTCCTGTGAGCTGCACATAACTATTTAGCCTTAAGAGGGCGATAGTGGTGCTGGGTGCATGAGGAGGGGTTGAACAGGTAAAGGGGGGTAGCTAGGCAACCCCACGTGGTTAAACTAGCAGCGTTAGCTCGGGAGCTACATGGCTAGCTTGTGTCCGTGTGTGTTAGTAAAAGGAACAGAATAAAGGAGGAAAATACTCTGATCTTAGTTATCGATAATGGCCAGCTCCCTCAGCCACCCAGGTCTGGACCCCACGTGTAGTTAGGACAGACTGAGACTTTTGATTTACCAAGGGAAACTTTGGTCATTATAACCACTCCAGTGGCTAACAGCTGATTCACCGCAATTATCTCGCAGACAGTAACTAAACTCCGTGAAAGGAGTGGTTTAGCAGGTAGCGCTTACAGTTATACCCAGCTACTTAACACAACATCAACAGTACCATGATCTATTGATACATTCACAGAAAACAGATTAATAATCATATATGGACCATTACATGATTACAATCAGATCACATTAATGGCACAAGCGGTAGCAAACCCTTTGCTCATTAATAAAACACAGTACTTATCTCTGCCCAGACGTAAGCCTTCTTACGGGTGTGTTCAGTCCGTTTATTCCTGTCCATAGATTTCCACAGAAATTAAACAGAGCGGGTCCCTGGCGCTCGTCAGCAGCCACGGAGAAACTTCCCTCCAAAAAGGCAGCAAGGGGGCAAGTTTAGTTGATTTTGAGAAGAAAAACGTTGTTTCCTTCTCACTGCAGATATGAAAACACTGGTGCGTTTTCAAGGATCCACCGAAATAAAATCCACTTTCTCCAGAAAATGGAAGTTCAGCACAAGCGCTTGCGTGCCTCCTGTCAGCAACGTTAGTTGCAAGTGAAGACAACAGGATTTTGGGTGATCAAGCTTATTTATAGGTCAAGACTGCATGCTGTGTTTATGGTGCCGCTGAACCAATAGGAAGACTCAAAACTCTTGAAAGTTTGAAGACTACAATCTTGTAGTTCTTTGACTTCCTGCCAGCTGTGAGGCTTGTCCCTTCTGGCTGGGACTTTCGCATAGAGGTGTGAATTAACCAGGCTTTGGAGTTTACATACAGGCCACGATTCCTGTGTCTCTCTGGTCAGCTCAATCTGAGGCCTTTTGGTTAAATCAGGTTTAACCAGCTTCTTGGTCCCCAACACCTGTGTCATCAGGATGTAGTCATTGTGGACTCTGTGGCTGAGAGTCCATACATCGGCAAGGCTCGACACATCAGGAACACCATCACCTCCGCTCCCCAAAACTCCTCCTCATCCCCCTCCCTGCAGACACAGGAGGGTTCAGACCTTCACACTGACATGGGAACGTCACACCCCTTTCTGGAAGACTGCAAAACAGAGCAGAGTAAAGGTAAGGACGGAAAGATTTCTGCTTTAAAGACTTCTTTGGTCTCCTGTGGTGAGAGACAAATTGCCTGCAGAACAGCCATACATTAGGTGAGTTTGGTTGGTGCTCTGGGAGGGCAGGAGATACGCTGTTGAGTCTTACAATACAGTCAGTGGTGAGCACCTTTGCATTTTACAGGGGAATTAGCTGAAATGGTAGAGCGCTCGCTGTGAGAGGTAGCGGGATCGATGCCCGCATTCTCCACAATAATTATTTTTTCCTCTGTTTGTGGTCAGAGGCAAATATGGTTGAATTTAAGAAGACATTACTGTTTCCACCTGGTATTAAAATTCGATCCAAGTGATCGGATCACAAGTAGATACGGGGCTTTACCAGCAGTAACTTAACACAACTCTTCCAAGGGAACATAAAGGTGAAGTAAAGCAGACGGGCTCCTTAGAACACAGAGACAGATGATAATGGATAAAAAAATACAACGTGTAAAACATTCTATTGTTTCAAAGAGATTTGTTATAATTTAGAAAGTCCTCTTTTTTGACAAGTAGTTATGAAAGAATATATTAATTCGACGAGGATGGGATTCGAACCCACGCGTGCAGAGCACAATGGATTAGCAGTCCATCGCCTTAACCACTCGGCCACCTCGTCAGCTGTTTCCAGTATTAAATGTTATGATGTCTACAGAACAGCTGGGAGTAATCCCAGATCCCCTCCCAGAACGGCACCAGAATATTTGGTGTCATAGCTTTTCAGACTGTAAACTAAGTGTATTTATCAATATTCTAAATGTTGTTTTATTGTGTGTGTGTTTGTGTGTGTGTGTGTGTGTGTGTGTGAAGCTGAAGTTGACCTGCAGTTGACCCATCAGACAGAGCTGCAGACAGTAGCTGAACACAGAGTGCCCGAGGAAACCAAATCACGACAGGTAGTTTTGAGTTTTGAGTTTCCCATACCTGATGGATAATTGTAGTCAGGCTTAATGCTGGGATAATCCTGACATACAATGTCCCTCCCTTCTCGCTTTCCCTACTATCGGGGCTAAGCGAAGAAAATACAAACAAACCAAAGCGTTTTTTTCCCCTATCCCAGAATAGATAGGTGGTGTATATGCTCCATCGCTGAAACAGCGCTGTGGAAACAGGTCTGGCAATTCGAGACTAGTAATAATTGTTATATTTACGTCTTTTCATCAAAGAGGTCTGTGCTGCTGTCTTATGCCCTGTATACACGATGACGCTCGCGGGTGAAAACGAAAAAATATTTTGTTGGATGTGCCTTTTGTTTATACGCCGACTGCGACACGCAAAAAGGTGAAACCAACCTCCAGAGTGGAAATCTTAAAAACACTCCACCATCGCATTACCGGGTCACCAACCTTTTTGAAACTGAGAGCATACGAAGGGCTACCAGTTTGATACACTCTTCTGAAATGACAAATGTGCTCAGTTTGCCTTTAGTTATATATGATTATTAATGATTAATGACACTCATCTATGTGAAGACACTGATCATGTTCATGATTTCTCACAATAATTATCAACAATGACTTAACAAGATGGGAAACAGATAATATCAATATTCAATTTTTATTTTTAGAACAGGCCTGAGGGCTACTCATGTGGTCCTTGGGGGCTACCTGGTGCCCGCGGGCACCGTGTTGGTGACCCCTGGTCTAAAGGTTAAAAACACAAAAGTCTGAAGACAGCGGTGTGGAGAGAGACGAGAAAACGGCGTCCAGGTAGTCTGTTGTTACGGAGTAGGCTACAGAAATTATAGGCTAATCTAAAAGATTTTCAATGTAATGGCTCAATATTTAAATGATTTCGACAATGTGGATAAGGTTGTTATAGTTGATGACCATATGGCTATTCATTTGAGCCAGAGTAGGCTACAACATTGTGGATGAAGAGAAAGACAGAGAGCAAGTGGCAGCGGCCAGCAGGCAGAGGAGGGTCTGCTTCAGCCTCCTCTGCCCACTGCCTCTCGCTCTCAAGCAGCGGCTGAAGGGCTGCGACGCTCAGGGTATTGGTAGTGCTCCCGTGGGTGATGTGCTGTGGCTTATCAGGCTAGCCGCCTGGCATGCATACTACATCGAATGTCACACACTTTTGCATCACCATATGCACACAGATTTCCCCCCTCAAAACTCTCATCTAAACACGGAATTAAAAGTGAGAACGCCACTTTTGCGTTTTCTCTTCAGATCATTTCCGTCTAAACATAGGCTTATTTTTGACTGCCATGTTTTTAAAAACAATATTAACTGTAAATTACAATATACAAAAGAATAAAGGTTTTCTGTGGAGTGAATCTAAATCTAAAATTAACTTTTTAGTTTACATTCAAACTTCACAGGGAACCTTTTAATTATCTTTCACCTGAAAAACATAGTTTCGATGCTGTTTTCAGCCGTGTCTGAATTGACGTTTTTATCAATTCAGCAGGAGGTGCTGTGTTGTCTCTTCAGTAAACTGTCTGTCCTGGAACAGCTGAGAGACGAAGCTGACGAGACAAAAAGACAGATGGACAGACAGACAGACGAGAGCAGGAAGAAAGAGAGAGAGACAGAAGAGCTGGAGACACAACTACTGACACTGGACACCACAGACCCTCAACATGTGAGTGTTATTACAGTGTGTCCATTAGGGCTGTTGGAACGAATACCGAAAAAAAATCCATACTATTCGAATGTTGAAATTACTATTTGAATGTGACTTTTTTTATATAAATATTAGGGCCGGGACTCGATTAAAAAAATTAATCTAATTAATTACAGGCTTTGTAATTAATTAATCGAAATTAATCGCATTTTAATTCCATAAATATTTGACCTGAGAACAGTGAGAAGTAATTTTTTTCACATGGATTTTTAGTATACCATTGAATAATGAAAGGGGCGGAATACTGGTTATTTGATTGGATGAACCATCTGTCTATCACCTATGTTGGTGATAGACGGGCCAAATCAACCATCAGATCCACAAAGCGTATGAAAATACAACCACAAGCCCGCCCCTGCTGCTGCAGGCAAAGCATAGCTCGTAAGCTCAGCATGCAAGCAACACGTCGGTAAAGGATATTTGCCATTTGTGTAACGAGAATTTAGGAATAAAAGTCACCATTTCAGGTTCCCGGACCATATTCCAAAAGAAGTATCCAAGAGAAAAAAAGCATTAGCGAGCAGCTAACAGAATTAGGGCTACCGCTGGCTGATAATACTGGTTAGCTGATTGGATAAACCATCGGTCTATCACCACCTAACCCACCTCAAAACCAACGCTGATTGGCCCGGTCGTTTGTCTAACGGCTCCAAATTTTCTCTGCCTCAAGATGCCAGACTGATCTGCGAGTGGAAAACTGGAGCTTGCGAGATCAGGACGGTCTCACGAGGCTAGTGTGCTCGTGGTGGAAAATGAATGTAAACAAAGTGGCGTGCAGGTCGCCTCAAGACAAGGCTGATGGATGTCCCTCTAGTGGACAGAATGTGTAACAACAACCACATGCTTGTAGTGGCATCGACAATGCATAAGCCTGAGTAGTGTAGAACATATTTAACAGGCTGCATTTTGAGCATTAAATATTTGAAAATATTATTCGAATATTAAAAAAAATCTCAAATGGAATACGAATAGTATTATAGAGGAGGATTGACAGCTCTAGTGTCCATCAGTCTGTCTGCTGAAAACCATTTGTTCTCTGTGCTGCTGACAGTATGCATTGAAGAAGTTTATACAAACTCCTCCTGCTGGTGTTTCCACTGCAAATGTTTTGTCTCCTAAACTTTGTTTAAGGAAGATAAAATGAGAAACACCAATCCCAATGTTTTGATGTTTTTGTGTTTTATTATTATTAGCCGCTTAGAATTTAGAGAGAGATTGTCTAAGATTTGACCTCATTTACGAAACAAGAGGAATCTGGTCAGTCCAGTTTTGTGAAGAAATTTTCTTTTTCACAATCATGATAAATCAAAATCTGAAGAAGAGTCACATTTTAACACAGCAGGAGGGAATTTATTGGAAGAGTGTTTGCTGTAAATGCAGGGGAACTCAAATGTTATGTGCGTATGTTCGTGTAGATACGGACCCTACACTGCCGTACCCTACACCGTAGCCTAAATGTACAATGTCGCTGTGATTGGTCCACTTGGCTGTGGCTAGGCAGCGTCGCATTCCCTTCTACTCATTCCAAGACACTGTCCTGTGACTCCATGACTGTCCCGGGACAGTCAGACACTGTCTTGTACACCAGGGGTTCTTAACCTTTTTGACCTCGAGGCCCAATTTTTATAGTACAAAGTGGCCCGGGTGACAAGTTACTGGTTTCCAAGATGGCTCCTGCAAGTAAACATGAAGGTGACTGTCTTTATAATCTCTCTTTTTAATAAACTATCTGTACACTTACAATGTTGTCAATGCTTCGGTTCACATTTAGGGACACTCATTATGCTAACGTTATGGTGTGGTGATATTTTGAGCCTTTTTAGTGGTATTAAAGGCACCTTGCTTTGAATCAACACAGGAACTCTTTGTCCCAGCCAATGAGAGAGCACAGCTGCAAAGTGACAGGTCATCCTCTGTCCAATGGGAGTGAATTAAAACTGGGAAGACCCAGCCCCTCAGAGGGGGGGATCCCAGAGGAGGGGTCAGAGGCTCTTAAAGAGGCCACGACCTGTTGTTTCTGTAGCTTCTCTGAACATGGACAAATATTCACAACAGAACCTGAAGCCAGAGCAGCAGAGGTTTTTTAGAACCAGGAATCTCTTTTCAGCCACGTGAGCATGGAGGGGGGAGGAGAAAGGAAGGAGAGGGTTAGAGGGGATATTTTCAGTGGAGTGCAGCACAAAGGCAGGGGAATTAGCTCAAATGGTAGAGCGCTCGCTTAGCATGCGAGAGGTAGCGGGATCGATGCCCGCATTCTCCACAACACTTTTAACTCTTTCCTCTCTCTACTTCTGAGATCAGTCTGCGTTCCGGCTGGAGAATTCAAACAATGAGCTCAAAGATTCAGATCACAAGATTTAAAATGTTAACCACAACAACAAACAGGAAGCATCCTATACATAAATACAGGAATTAATAAATAAATAATGCATAAATAAATAAAATAGATACATTCTGAAACAAATAAATGCATAAATAAATGTATAAATGAACTCCAGTATAAAAAGAAATGCATCTTTTCCACTCTGACAGCAGGAGTTACTTTTTACTCAGATTCACATTTTACATATAGAATCTATGATCATCTTATGAAATATAATGTATTTGTACAGCTTAATGCTGGTATATAGTAGCATGTAGGCTTTACACAGAGCCTATGTGAGTGGCCTACGCCGTTGTAGGGATTTATACTTGTGCGCTGATGTGCAGCAGCAGTGGCAGCAAAAACTGTCCTGTCCTGTTAGTAGTGTCCTGTACACTGTCTTGTGACTCCATGACTGTCCCGGGACAGTCAGACACTGTCCTGTACAGTGTCCTGCGACTCCAAGACACTGTCCTGTGACTCCATGACTGTCCCGGGACAGTCAGACACTGTCCAGTACACTGTCCTGTGACACGCAGACACTGAGCAAGTAGTTTATTGTCATGTACTCATGAAGGGAATTATAAGTAATGAAATTCCTTGTGCCAGCTCAACTTTGAAAAAATAAATAATAATTGGATTTTTTTAGATGATTATTATAGGCAAATTTGAAAATAATTAGGCATCTTACCAAGTCTGTTTAAGTCATAGGCTATAACATTTGTTTAGGCTAGCCTATCTGTGGGCCTATCCATCCATGAGATATGCAGACTATAACAAAAAAATAAAACTGACAACTGGACAGTTTTGGAGAACACATTTTAATCCTTAGAAACATGAACATGATAAGAACAAAACACTTTGGGAACTGAAACTGGAAAACTCTCTCTCACTCTCTCTCTCTGTCACGGGACAGTCATGGAGTCATAGGACAGTGTCTGGGAGTCACAGGACAGCGTACAGGACAGTGTCTGACCGTCCCGAGACAGTCATGAAGTAATAAGACAGTGTCTTGGAGTCACAAGACAGTGTACAGGACAGTGTCTGACTGTCCCGGGACAGTCATGGAGTCACAGGACAGTGTCTGAGTCATGGAGTCACAGGACAGTGTACAGGACAATGTCTGACTGTCCCGGGACAGTGTCTTGGAGTCACAGGACAGTGTAGAGGACAGTGTTTGACTGTCCCGGGACAGTCATGGAGTCACAGGACAGTGTCTTGGAGTCACAGGACAGTGTACAGCAGTGATTCTTAACAATAAACTTGGGCCGCCAGCGCCCCCTAGAGGGCCGCAAAAAACTTTCAGTTTTGCACCTGTGGGCTACAAGGGCCGCGGGTAGTGATGGTCAAATGAAGCTTCGCGAACCAGTGTCTTTACTTTCTGAGCTCACTAGATGGCGCTCTCTGTTCAAAGAAAAAGGTTAAATGAATGGCAATTCAATGGGTTTTCAAACCCTTTGTTGAACGAGAGCACCATCTAGTGAGCTCAGAAAGTAAAGACACTGGTTTGCGAAGCTTCATTTGACCATCACTAGCCGCGGGACTGTGTGCAGCTTCCGACCATGTGTTGGCAGTAATGCATCACTCAGTTGTTTAAAAAGCGCCAATACACAGAGAAGAAGACTTTGCAGCAAAAATTGAGAAGTTTTTAAAAAGAAAAAATGAAGACGAACACCCCCACCCAAAAGACAAAGTTTTTGCGGAAATACAATCTCGACTTCATTAAATACAGTTTCGTAAAATGGAGGAACAGAGGCAGTGCCAAAAGCCCAGTGTGTGGAGTGTGCGCTAATGCTGTCCAACGAAGCCCTCAAAACTACAGCGGCATCTAGAGACCAAGCACCTGATGCTCGTGGGAAAGCCGGTGGAATATTTTAAGAGGAAGGAAAGTGAGCTGCAGACGCAGAAAAGGTCTGTTGTGTCACTGACAAGCAACTCTAAATGTGCATTGTAAGTGGCACAGAGTAAGAAAGCATTCACCATAGCGGAGGAGTTGGTTCTGCTTGCCACTGTTGATATGTGCCGTGAGCTAATCAGAGAGACCGCTGCAAAAAAGCTGCTGACCATCCCACTCTCAAACGACACTGTGAGTCACCGTATCGCGGACATGGCCTCAGACATACAGCATCAACTTACAGAAAGAATAAAAAGTAGCCCTTTTTTTTCTTTGCAATCAGACGAGTCCACGGATGTCACGAATGCTGCACTGCTGCTAGTTTTTGTTCACTATCGCTGGGACAGTAGTTTGCACGAAGAGATACTGTTTTGTAGAGAGCTACCAACACGAACTACGGCTCAGGAATGTTTCCGCTGCATGGATAACTACTTCACTGAGAACAGTCTGGACTGGCAGAACTGTGTCGGGGTGTGCAGTGATGGTGGCGCATCAATGACTGGCAGGCATCATGGTGTCATTAGACAGATACTTGATCGTGCACCAGAAGCTAAATGGACACACTGTTTTCTCCACCGTGAAAGCCTTGCAGAAAAAAAGATGTCACCAGATCTCCACCAGGTGATGGATGTAAGTGTGGAAACCATAAACTTTATTAAAAACAATGCTGTGAACTCCAGATGTTTTGCTAAGCTTTGTGAGGACATAGAAGCAGATCATGTCCAGCTGCTATATCACAGTGAAGTGAGATGGCTCTCAAGAGGACTGGTCCTCAATCGTTTGTTTGAACTGAGGAATGAGGTGTTCTCTTTTCTCACTGAGAAAAAATCTCATCTTGCACATTACTATGCTGACACAATGTTCACAGCAAAACTTGCCTACCTTTGTGACATTTTTTCACTACTGAACCCTCACTTCAAGGAAGAAACAGCAACATATTTTGTGTTGCAGACAAAGTTGAAGCTTTCAAGAGGAAACTTGCTTTGCGGCCCAAGAGGGCCCAGGAAAAGAGGATGGACATGTTTCCACTTTTTTCTGACATTTTGGAAAACTACCCTCAGGTGAAGATCAGTGACTCAGTCTCCCAGCACCTCTCACAACTGGCAGAGAAATTTGGTGACTACTTTCCTGAGGATCTCAGAGAGGGAAACATGTGGATTTTGGACCCATTTTCAGTGGATTCCACTGCAAATGATATTGCTTTGCCCTCACACCTGGAATCCCAGCTTCTGGAAGTTTCCACTGACATCACTTTAAAGCTGCAGTGGGGCAAACTGGACCTGGGCTCCTTCTGGATTGCTGTCTCAAATGAGTACCCATGTCTTGCACTGAGAGCTGTGAAACTCCTCCCATTCCCATTCACCTGTGTGAATCAGGATTCTCCATTGTGGCCACAACTAAGACCAAAGCCCGAAACAGACTCAGAGCAACAGTGGAGGCTACTCTGAGAGTGAGCCTTTCTCCCATTCCACCCAGACTGGATCTGATTATGTCTCAGAGGCAGGCCCAAGTATCTCATTAAGAGGTGAAGATAAAAAGGGATTTGTATTATTGTTGTTAATTGTTGTTATTATTTGTGTCATTGTTCATTTGTTACAGATATAAAGATTCTTCTGGTTCTGCCATGCAAATATGGAGACTGCTGAACCAATTTTCAAATGGCTTTGCAGATTATAAGGCTAGTTTCATTTGCACTTTATTTCACTTTCATTTACAGTTTATTTATTTATATTTATAGATTTATATTATTTGAATGCATTTATTTTATCACCCCCTTTTTATTGATTGAATGATTTATATATATATATATATATATATATATATATATATATATATATATATATATATATATATATGTAAAATTTATTTTAAGTAAAATCCTACTATTGGTCTTTTTTTATTATTATTAAAAAGCCTGACTTGATCCTTGAAATTTTTTCTTGTCACAGCTTGATTTGGTCCATGAATTATCAGCCTGTTCGGTGTCTTGATACAGTATGTGTGCAGGTTTATATAAACGTTTAATAAAATTCTTTGTGATGATCCCATTTTATCATGTCATTTTATCTGACAAGGTTTTTGCTTGTTAAAGGACAATTCCGGTGCAAAACGAACCTAGGGGTTTATTAACTGATGTGTACCTACTCTGTCGCTCTCTGGGACATGTTTTAATGCTAATCGAATGAGTTTGGAGCTTTGACGAGGCTACCGTGGACCACTGGTTAGCTTACAATGCTAGTATTTGGGGCATGGGGACACTCAAATTAAATCGTTATTTAATACCACTAAAAAGGCTCAAAATATCACCACACCATAACGTTAGCATAATGAGTGTCCCTAAATGTGAACCGAAGCATTGACAACATTGTAAGTGTACAGATAGTTTATTAAAAAGAGAGATTATAAAGACAGTCACCTTCATGTTTACTTGCAGGAGCCATCTTGGAAACCAGTCACTTGTCACCCGGGCCACTTTGTACTATAAAAATTGGGCCTCGAGGTCAAAAAGGTTAAGAACCCCTGGTGTACAGGACAGTGTCTGACTGTCCCGGGACAGTCATGGAGTCACAAGACAGTGTACAGGACACTACTAACAGGACAGGACAGTTTTTGCTGCCACTGCTGCTGCACATCAGCGCACAAGTATAAATCCCTACAACGGCGTAGGCCACTCACATAGGCTCTGTGTAAAGCCTACATGCTACTATATACCAGCATTAAGCTGTACAAATACATTATATTTCATAAGATGATCATAGATTCTATATGTAAAATGTGAATCTGAGTAAAAAGTAACTCCTGCTGTCAGAGTGGAAAAGATGCATTTCTTTTTATACTGGAGTTCATTTATACATTTATTTATGCATTTATTTGTTTCAGAATGTATCTATTTTATTTATTTATGCATTATTTATTTATTAATTCCTGTATTTATGTATAGGATGCTTCCTGTTTGTTGTTGTGGTTAACATTTTAAATCTTGTGATCTGAATCTTTGAGCTCATTGTTTGAATTCTCCAGCCGGAACGCAGACTGATCTCAGAAGTAGAGAGAGGAAAGAGTTAAAAGTGTTGTGGAGAATGCGGGCATCGATCCCGCTACCTCTCGCATGCTAAGCGAGCGCTCTACCATTTGAGCTAATTCCCCTGCCTTTGTGCTGCACTCCACTGAAAATATCCCCTCTAACCCTCTCCTTCCTTTCTCCTCCCCCCTCCATGCTCACGTGGCTGAAAAGAGATTCCTGGTTCTAAAAAACCTCTGCTGCTCTGGCTTCAGGTTCTGTTGTGAATATTTGTCCATGTTCAGAGAAGCTACAGAAACAACAGGTTGTGGCCTCTTTAAGAGCCTCTGACCCCTCCTCTGGGATCCCCCCCTCTGAGGGGCTGGGTCTTCCCAGTTTTAATTCACTCCCATTGGACAGAGGATGACCTGTCACTCTGCAGCTGTGCTCTCTCATTGGCTGGGACAAAGATTTCCTGTGTTGATTCAAAGCAAGGGGAGAGAGGAGGAGAGGAAGGGAAGTTTATAACGGAGAGAAGAACAGAGAGATGAAGAAGTAAATGTGTTTTGGAACTGAGAGGAGGAGGTGAGATGTTGTTGTTTACTGTGAACTGATAGAGTTAGAGAAATGGAGGAGGGGTAGGAGGAAGGACATGATGTTACCCAGCAGCCGTGTGTGGTCTCTGGGGATGAGACTGGTAGACTGAACTGATTGTGTGAGTACACAAATACCTCTCTGTGTCTGTATTTTGTTCACACTGGTAAAGTGACCAAACAAAGTATCTTCAAGTACTCAAAGACCTCAGATTAAATCCACTTGTTTTTTCTGATTGTGTCGTTGATGGACACTGTTGTCCCACAATGCAGTGCAAAGGAAATAGAGGAGCTTCTCCCAGCTGGAGACATGAAAACAAATTGTCGATGTTGGTGAAACAGATCCAGGAACATCTTTAAAAAACTTGTAAATAATGTAGATAGAATATACTGTACTGTATTAGCACATAGTGTGGAGCTGAGACACATCCTGATAAACACTGGTGCCCCAGTTAGGTAGACAAGGCTTACATAGTTTCAGTAACAGTTCCACCTTATTGTTGGTCCAAGCAAATATATCCCATGTCTTACTTTTTGCCATTTAAATTCTTTTAATGTGTTCAATGCTTTGGTGTATGTCCCATAGACATTATATAAACTGGACGGAGACCAGTGAAGTCTATTAGAAGCACTTTTCTGGTGATGGCTGAGTGTTACTGCGCAGCCTCCAACTGAGAGAGACGACGTAAATGTGATGTGAGCAACCTGTCTTAAAGTTGGAAGTCTTCTGGTAGCTGTGCCAAGAGAAATCTCAATCATTCCGAATCTTACAGAGACGGAGAGCGTAGGTATAGGTGAGATAACATAGGCACAGGCTAATTATTGCTAACTAAAATGCTAGTTAACATTAGTATTTAAACTTTAACAGCTAATGTAAGTTGAAACTGCCTGCGATCTTCTCCTGTACTATACGGTAATTCCTCTACTATGCGACACTACGTTGCGTGGTTATGACACAATCGTTAGCCTATTTTTACAAAAACGTCTGCTACGGAGCCATAACGTGAGATACATTGTTGTGTTTCTTTAGAAATAAACAATGGACGAATAGAGTTTTTAAATGCTTCAGATGTAAAGTTATTCGCTGCTTGTTAGCATCAGTATGGCGCCATAAGACCTACGGGTTGTTGACAGACGCTTAGCCCCTTGGTATGACCAAACAGCTACTTCTGGCCCTGAAAAATGAAGCCAATGCGGAAGTGCCTTAAACCTGCATTCTTTCTAATGGCCAGCAGGGGACAATGGGAAAGGAAGTTTAAGCTAATTACATGTGTCTGATCCAGAACAGGTGAGCAGAGTGTGAACGAGCCGGAAGGGCAAGCGAGAGGATTTTGGATGGAGCCCAGAGCGGGTGTTTATAAAAATTTGGAGCGTCGCCTTAGCTTTGCCTTATCTTCCTTAGGTTTAGTACTGCTCACACCATGAGTTCTAAGCAATCTGTGTATTGCGCACAGCATACACAAAAATTGGCTATTAAGGCAAGCTCGACAATGGAGAGTCTTGGATGCCCGGCTAGTTTTTAGCTAAAATAAAACTAAAACACAACACCGCTTTTTTTCTTTTTTGGAGAGAGTGGTGAGCAATTTCAGTAAATTGGGGTGAAATCTGAGTTGAGTGCAGAGCAATATTGTTGTTACTTGAAAGGAATTTTGGAAACGATACCACACTGATAGTGGAAGCGGAGAAGAATGCCGTGTGAAATATGCAGCCAATGCCAGGCTTATACCCACAGTCTACCTCCGATGAGTAAAGTGGGATTTATGCTTCTGTGGAGGCTCCACGCAGAGCTTTCGCTGTAGCTACGTAAGTGGCCTGAAGATTATACTTGTGCGTTGGTGTGCGCGTTGATCTCTTTAAAGCTACATTGTTTAAGAATTACTCCCATCTAGCGTTGAGATCATATTTCGCAATTAACTCTCTCTCGCCACGCAGTATTGCAGCTACGGTAGCCTTCACGCTTCAAAAAGCGAAGATGTACAAAAGGCCGTCTATCAGCCGTCATTGTTGGAGTTAATACGTTCTCTGAAGTCGGACAGTGGCGCGTACACCACCAGCGGGCATGCGCGCCACCCGATGGAAAGAAGAGAGAAAGAAAAGGAGACTGCAGCGGTCCAGAGGATAATTAACTAGTTGGGATTTGGTGTGTGCCTACAAAGTAGCTCCAATGTTCACTCTTTTTTCGGTCTCTTGCTCTTTTCAATTTTCGTTTCTTTTTCTGGGTGAAGAAGAAGACTCCTGTTCCTGAAATTTGGATTTTGAATATGTGTGGTCCTCCATGTTTCCTTCTTCAACTTGCCGAACTTGGGAAGCAACGATATCCTTTAGCAGCAGCTGTGAGTCAAAAACGCGAAAGGCGGAGCAGTATATCCTGTATGTCCCTTACCGGCTAACGTATTTCAAGATGGTGCATCATTATGGAGCGTCTACCCCAGTTCATGCAAGCGCAAATGTAAAATTCCAAGCTAATAGGAATAATTGAAATTGATGGTGGTGGTCAATGTTCATGAAAAAGGACAAGTTTGTGAAAGGCAATAGAGATTTTGATAATGAACAGCAGGGCTGGCATGTGTGTGCGTGTGGGGAGTGTGTGGTAGAGCCATAGACTGGGTAGAGCAAGTGAGAGAGTGACGGTGATATGCTTCGGAGTGAGTACCGACTCTAGAGGCATAGTGAGAGAAACTGTGTCTACCCTGGGCTTTTTGATCATGGTCGGAAAAGTGAACCCTCTCTTTGATCACATTTTATGAAGAAGGAGAACCCGGAAATGAGTAGGGGCAAATGCAACGCTACCCGGCCACGGCCAAGCAGACCAATCACAGTTGTAGCGGTCTCCATTGCCGCGACGTGTAGTTCAATTTTTTTAGAAGTGCCTGTCAGGCTAAGGCGTAGGGTCTGGCGTAGGGTCTGTAATAGGGGTGTGCAATATGGACAAAAAATAATATCTCGATATTTTTTGCGATTTTGACGATAAAGATAATTAGACGATATCCTTTAAAAATGTGTTACTTAATCACTTATGATAATAATGGAAACAATGTTGAATGAAAACAGTTCTTTATTTTCTTTAAAATCTAAGTCTTCAAGTAAAAACATGTCCTTATTGCCTTACAACCTATGGCCTTATTGAACAAATGCCTTCAAGTACTGCCCAGTACAAGATTACACAAAAATACTAAGGAAAATCTGCCCAAAAGGTGCCCTTCCAAATCAGATTATCTTAAATAATATATATATAAAAAAAAAAAAAAAAAAAAAAAAATATATATATATATATATATATATATATATATATATATATATATGTATGTATGTATACATTATTTGAAAAATGACAAAATGTAAACAAAGTCCACAATTTACAGACATATAAAAAAGTAATTATTATTACAGCACATATGACAGATGCTGGAACTTTATAGAACATTATAGGCCAACGGCTCACTGTTCACATTTACTTCAAATTATGAGCCAAGAACACCAGTCTGTCCACAGTGTCAGGTTTAAGTGCAGCCCGGTGACATGTAACCACATTTCCTCCAGTGCTGAATGCCCTTTCTGAGGGGCTGCTTGAGGCAGGGATGCATAGATATTTTTTAGCAAGTTTCCCCAGTCTGGGGAAATTTACCTCTTGTGATTTCCACCAATCAAGTGGATTAACATCACTGTCCACCTCAGGTATCAGTAAGTAGCTCTTTAGCTCCTTTTCAATGGCAGTGGCCAGTGACTCCTCTCCTCTGACTTTGTGTTTTTTGAAGTAACTCCCAAAAGACTTTTTAGTCTTTTTTGCTGCCTCCCTGGTGTCATCATCACCACCACCACTTGCTTCACCTTCCGCAGCTGTAGCCATAGCTGCAGCAGTTGAAGGGCCTGGGGTAGGGCTGTCTTCCGCTGTCATAGCCATGAGTTCAGTGGTAATTGTTGACTCAATGGCTTTAATCTTGTCATCATCATTGTAACGGTTTTTGAAGCGGGGGTCAAGTGTGGATGCCAAACTTAAGAGGTCATCCACACTGTCTTCTTTGTACTTGGTGTTCAGGTACTCAAGGATGGTTGTTTTTATTTGTTTGGTTAGGTCTGTGTCATCAGATTTCACTGCCAGGACCTCCGAGTTGAACAATGCCAAGACAGGTTTGAGGTATGACACGGTTACAAGTTGCTCACCTGAAAGAGCATCTGTAAACTCTAACAGAGGACTAAGCGCTTTGCTCACTGATTCCAGCTCATCAACATCTTGCCATGTTGGAATAAGATGCCCGCGTTTTCTGTCTGCACCCAACAAATGACAAATGGCCTTTTCTTGCTCAATAAATCTCTCAATCATGCGCTGTCTTGAGCCCCATCTTGTTGGCGATTCTGTGATGAGTTTATGCTCTGAGAGCTTCAGCTGATCTTGGGCATCACAAAGTGCTCTCTTCATTTTCAATTTCAATTTGCAAACTCCAATGGCTCTGTCTACTCTAGGATCCCTCATGCTCCTCTCTGGAAAACATTTCATATTTACAGAACAACATTTATTGTGAGCCAATTTCACAGTTTAATGATGTGATGTCCTTGTCAGATATGTTGGTCTAATAGTAGCCTACCTTTACATAAAATTTGTATGCATTTGTTTATTGCAGTTATGCATTTGTTTATATCAGTTTAATTACTTTTCATTTAATGTAGTATTTGTTCAATTGTCAATTTCATACACATAAGCTTTGCCTATTTTTGTTCCTTTTTGAAAAAAAAAAAATCTATTTGTCATTCCAACAAACAAAATAACGTTCACATCAACTGCATTTACAGAACCAATCAAAGTAGGCCTCTTACCAATGGCAATATGGAGTCTGTGCCCAAAACACAGTAGCCTCGTCCAGCTGTTAACTCGGAGTGCACTGACAACGCTGTCTGTGGTCATGCACACCATACAATCTTCCCTTAGCGACCATGATGCGAGGGCATCCTTTAGACCTTCAGCAATGATGTCGCTTGTATGGTCATCTGGGAAGTAAGATGTTTGCAAACAAAAGTGCTGAAGTAGCCAAGATTCGTCGATGAAATGCACCGTGAAGGAGATGTACGGCTTGGATGTTCTGCTCGACCATAAATCCGTAGTGGTTGCGAAGTGTGACACCTTCTGCAGTTTATTTGTCACAGTTTGGCGACATGAGTCATATAAGTTGGGCAGGGCAGTTGAGCTGAAATACTTTCGACTTGGCACTGTATATCTGGGGTCTAGGGTATTCATGAGTTCTGTAAAACCCTCTCTCTCCACCAGCTGAATCGGCGGCATTTCTTTTCCTATAAACTTGGTGATAGCATTTGTAATGTCTTGCAATCTGTTGCTTTTCTTATCGTAAGGCAGCTTTCTGCTAAACGACTCCGCTATAGTTTGCTGAGTGTGTTGTGCAGCAGGTACCGTAGCCAATGTCGGCTTTTCTTGGGCAGCGGAGTCTCGAAGCTTTTCATACTATTAACGGGAACCTGTGTTTTTCATACTAAGGTATTCCTTGCTATGGTTGGTTCACAGGTGGTGAAACAAGTTGGTCGTCGAGCTGCTTTTAACAGCAACATGTTTCCGACACACCTTGCAGAGTACCGTCTTTTGTGCAATATCAGTCTTCTCAAAACCAAACCACTTCCATTCAGGGGAGGTTGATCCACGTTTAGCAACTAAATCATCAGAGGTAGCTTGCGAGGCTGCATGTTGTCTCATTCTGTCAAATGTTTAGCTGTTTAGCCCGTTTAGCACATTAACCGGTGTTGCGGTCATGTGCGGTAAGCACCATGCCTGTGAGAGATGATGTTACCACGTAGGCCCAATAGCGATCATGTGACTTGCCCTGCTGCAGCCAAGGGGCTTCTGCTGCGCGCACCTCTGATTCAGTGAATGTGTAGTTTTAATGCGTGTTTTGAAGTGGTTTTTTTGAAGTAATTTAAATACTCGATAATGTCAATTTGCACATCGTTAACACAACGACGATATTATCGCAAACGATATATATCGCCCACCCCTAGTCTGTAACTCCACGTACCCACTGTGTCAATTTAACGCAGAAGCATAAATTGGCCTTTAGGCTACTGAAGCACATGTAAGGAGAGTGGTGAGGGGGAGGGGAGTGAACTTTGGAGTAGAGACAGGGACAGAGACAAAGTAGGTCAGAGGCTTATTTTTGGTGCTTTGCGTGTATGACAGGGGCATTAACTCAAATGGTAGAGCACTAGCTTAGCATGCGAGAGGTAGCGAGATCAATACCTGCGTTCTTCACAACAGTTTTGACCCTTTCTTCTCTCCACCTTCTGAGAGCAGAGACTCAAACATTGTTTGAAATCCCCAGCCATTGTAGCTATTCTGGCTCCTCTTTGATCCTCTAGCAGTACTGTCAGTCCCTTCATATTAAATGTTGGCATAAACCACATAACTAGTGTAACTTTAAATGGGAAGTTCTGTATTCTTCAACGTAGACCCTATTTTCCCGTGTTTTACTAATGGGGACAACAATGTTTTATTGTATTAAACGAGAAGGCTGCAAAATGCGGCTACAATGTAAACCTACGGGGCAATTACAAACTGTCAATTTATAAGTCAAGCCTTGGCCAGGCAGCGTCGCATTTCCTCCTACTCATTTCCGGGTTTTATTTTTCCATAAACAACATGAAATCAAGGAGAGGGTTAACTTTTCCTTCTACAGCTTTCCGACCGTGGTCAGAAAGCACAGGGGAGACACTATGTTTCCATCTCCACCGCCGAAGTTGGTACTTGCTCGGGGCCTAATCCCCGTCACTCTCTCACTCGCTTTACCCCACGCACACACACATACCGGCTCTGCTAGTCTCTTAAAGAAATACGCCGATGCAGACACACCAGCGCACAAGTATAAATCCCTGCAACGGCGTAGGCAACTCACATAGGCTCTGCGTAAAGCCTACATACTACCATATACCAGCCTTAATCTATACAAATACATTATATTTCATAAGATGATCATAGGTTGTATATTTAAAATGTGAATCTGAGTAGCAGAAAAGAAAAATACTCAAGTGAAGTACAAGTTAATGTAGCTTTCCATCACTGGAATGGATGCATTTAGTTTTATACTGGAGTTCATTTATACATTCATTTGTTTCAGCATTTATCTATTATTTTATTTATTTATGCATTTATTTATTCATTAATTCCTGTATTTATGTATAGGATGCTTCCTGTTTGTTGTTGTGGTTAACATTTTAAATCTTGTTATCTGAATCTTTGAGCTCATTGTTTGAATTCTCCAGCCGGAACGCAGACTGATCTCAGAAGTAGAGAGAGGAAAGAGTTAAAAATGTTGTGGAGAATGCGGGCATCGATCCCGCTACCTCTCGCATGCTAAGCGAGCGCTCTACCATTTGAGCTAATTCCCCTGTCTTTGTGTTGCACTCCACTTAACATCTGCCCTCTGACCCTCTCCTTCCTTTCTCCTCCCCCCTCCATGCTCATGTGGCTGAAAATAGATTCCTGGTTCTAAAACACCTCTGCTGCTCTGGCTTCAGGTTCTGTTGTGAATCTTTGTCCATGTTCAGAGAAACTACAGAAACAACAGGTTGTCGCCTCTTTAAGAGCCTCTGACCCCTCCTCTGGGATCCCCCCCTCTGGGGGGCTGGGCAATTACGAACTGTCAATTTACAAGTCAAGTCAACTTTATTGTCAATAAAGAAATATATACAAATAAAGATTAAAAAAAAGTAATATATAAAACAAAAAATAAAAAACATAATATGTTACATAATATGTACAAATAAGATAAAGAAAGATATGTAATATATACAATTACAAAAGATGAGTAATATGTACAGTACAGTAATACATTCTAAGTAGTGCAAATGTAAGTCAAAACAAAACTGCATAGAAAACTAAAGATAAAGATTATAAAAGTACGAGTTCCTGAGCGTCTTCTTTTTATAAAGTGGCTGGTGCTCCTCCTGAGTGGAGGGGAAGTTCAGAGTCCAGAGTTCTTGGGTGCAGAGGGGAGGGAGAGAGAGGAGGGTGTTGAGCTTCCTGACAGCCTGGGGAATGAAGCTGTTTGCCAGTCTGGTGGAACAGGCTTGGATGATCCAGTACCTTCTCCCAGGTTGAAGGCTGAAGAGGCTATGTGCCAGGTGGCTGGTCACCCACAATGCTGGTGAGGCTGGTTTGGTAGATATCCAGGAGTGAGGGGAGTGGGACACCAATGATCTGCCCGGCAACCTTCACTGTGCGCTGCAGGGTCTTACGGTTGGAGGCAGTGCAGCTCCCGTACCACACAGTGATGCAGCTGGACAGGATGCTCTCAATGGTGCCCCTGTAGAAGGAACACATGATGGGTGGGGGGGCTCTCGCTCTCTTCAGTTTGCGGAGGAAGCAAAGGCGCTGCTGGGACTTCTTGGCCAGTGATGCAGTGTTTGTTGTCCAGGAGAGGTCCTCACTGATATGCACCACCAGGAATTTGGTGTTGCTCACTCTCTCCACAGCAGCACCATTGATGGTCAGTGGGGGTTTCGGGGTGTGACCTCTCCAGAAATCAATAACCACTTCCTTGGTCTTGTCAACGTTCAGGAAGAGGTCATTACCGCTGCACCACACTATTCCTATCCTCGGTGGATCTGTTACCTTGGAATGCAAACTAATAGGGGTCCAGGGTGGGGGGGAGAGTGGATTTTATGTGAGCCATGACTAACCTTTTACAGCACTTCATGATATTGGGGGTCAGTGCACTGGGGCGATAGTCAATGAAAGTGGATGGAGAGGGCTTCTTTGGAACAGGTATGATGGTGGTGGCTTTGAAGCACGACGGAACAACAGTCTGACTCAGAGAAGCATTGAAGATGTCCGTGAAGACATCTTTGAGCTCCTTTGCACAGTCCTTCAGCAGAGATGTTGTCTGGGCCTGCAGCCTTGCGGGTGTTGATCTTGGGGAGGATTCTCTCCATGCTGGCTGCAGTCAGGCACAGATCCTGGTCGTGGGGAGGAGGGTGGTTTTCTGTGGGGGCATGCTGTTGTGTGCTTCCAACCTGGCAAAGAAGCTGTTGAGGTCATTCAGCAGAGAGGTGTTGCTGTCACAGGTCTGTTGCGAGGGTTTGTAGTCCGTTGTGGGTCTGGATACCACGCCACAGGCTCCGTGCGTCTCTGCTGTCTTAAAATGTCCGGTTATTTTTTTTGGTGAACTTGGCTTTCCTGATGCCACAGACAAGTTGGCCCTTGCTGTTCTCAGGCCAGCTGCGTCCCAAACTCTGAAGGCGGCGTTCCTGGCCCTCAATAGCCCGAGGACTCTACGTCCACTAAAAGTGCTGTATTTGACACTGAAAGACTCAGATTATTACTGTATATGTCTGACAACTTTATGGAAAGGACCCTACAAAGAAATAAAAAAATTTCTTTAGCTTTTACTCCGGTCTGTTTGTTATTGTGTCTGACTCTGGCTCACAGAGAAGTCTCGTTCTGAAATCTTGCAAGAGGTGACTTGTTGCCGTAAGACAGAGGAGTGAGTTGGATAAGAGGAGTGTACAGAAAGCGTAGCTTAGTGTTATAACGGTTTCTAGATGTCATGGCTGAATATTTAGATAATTTCAACATTGTGAATAAGAACAAGACTCTGATAAGAGACTTGCCAAAGAAAACCAGCCAGTTTTGCAGCTGTCGGCTGTTGTTGTCCTCATTAGTCACGTAGGGCCTTTTTACACCTGAAGGTCTGAACCAAGGTTCATGTTTTTGCTACATTGTATACATTTGATCTGGTTAGTTTTGGTTTCACACTGCAGTTATGCAAGCGCAATAAAGAACTATATATGACATAACTACGTCCTGTCGTCATCACATAGGTGAGCCGTGTTTCCCTTTACTCGTAATTGATTAGTTTGTCGACGGGCTTCCTCTCATATCCTCACCTATGATCCCCTCTCTGGTGTAGGAGTTTTTCCAACTGACTGCTGCTCTCCCTGTGCTACCGCGGCAGTTTGTGTTTTATTGCGTTTTTCAGAAGCAAGACACAGGAACTTTACTGGGCTTTACCTGGATTATGAGGAGCTGCCACATTTATTCAGAGACAAACTGAAACCTATACTGTACATTTACAACCACTAAACAAGTAAACTGCCAATTTATTTGTTGCTGTGATAAGCGACAGCTGTCTGCTCTGAGCACATTCACCGTCACTCTCTCTCATGTACACGCTAAGCACTCAGCTATTCCTTTAAGGAGCTTCCCCAGTCTTTCAACACAACAATAGGCTGCCAGAACTTCCTGTATTTGGTCCGAAATACAGGACCATCCAAATCCAAATGCTTTCACACTAGAAACAAACCATACCATGGTCCAGTTTGATTCGGACCGAGACTACCTCTTTTTGTCAGACACAATTTTGGCTGTTGGTCCGGACTATGGTCCAGGAGAAGGTCCGGACCAAACAAGGTAAGTATGAAAGCCCACTTAGACGTTAAAATATATAATAGGATTGAAAAATACTAAAGTTCCCCTTTAAGATGTCACCATTTTGCATTAGAGGGGAAGGCATCAAAAGTATTATGGAGAATGCGAGCATCGATCCCACTACCTCTCGCATGCTAAGCGAGCACTCTACCATTTGAGATAACTCCCCTGACATTCATTGGACTCTTTGCGCTGTCTATTTCTGAAATAAAGATCTGTAGTAGAAGTATGCAGATTTTACAAGGCATATTCCCCATTATAAGTAAAAGTCTTACTTATTATTATATTATAATAAAAGTAACCTATGTGAGAGCAGTGTCCGGTGAACCTTCTCTAATTGGCTGAGGTCTCTCTTTCTCAGGCCCATGTGACCGCCCGGCTGTCCAGTTGGAGACAGCTGTTGGACAGGATGAACGGGAAACAGAGCGAGCTAGAGGGTCGCCTCGACGACATGCTGTCACGCATTGCCATGGAGACTCAGGAGATCAAAGAGCTGGAGCAACAGCTCACAGACGGTAGACCAATTCAATTTCAATTCAGTGTCAGATCATAACATTATCATTATCTCAGGCCACTTTACAGATAAATTAGGTCTAGTCCACACTATAACAGTATATAACAATTTACAGAAACCCAACGATTCCAAATGCGTAAGCGGCGAGAAAAACCTGATATCACAGAGGCCTTTGATTGGCTGTCAATTAGGCAAAGTCCTCCTTATTCTCTCATCTCTAGTTTCCTATCCTTGTCTCCTCCTCTCATCTCGTTTCCTCCTCTGTTGTTGTTTCCCTCCTCCATTTGTCTCCTCTCATGTTTTCTCTCCTCTCTTGTTTTCTCTCCTCTCCTTGTTTCCTAATCTCCTCTCGTTTCCTCCCCTATCATTGTTTCCTCCTCTCATTCTCCTTGTTTTCTTTTCTTCTCCCTTGTTTCCTTTCCTCCTTCTCCTCTCCTCTCTTTGTTTCGTCACGCCTTGCCTTGTTTCCTTTTCTCCTCTCTTGTTTCCTCTCATGGTTTCTTCTTTTCTTCCTCCAGGTCAGATTTTGGCTAATGAAGTTCTTCAGAGGGATTTGGAGGGAATCATCTCTGGACTTCAGGAGTATCTGAGAGGACTCAGAAAGCAGGTAGAGTCTAATAAATGTCCATGCTTAAAGTCAGCGAGCACTGTGACACAAGAAATGTGAGCAGACCAATCATTATCTGCTGCTGAGACAGCACTATTGCATAAGATTTTCCCTGACCGGGAATCGAATCCGGGCCGCGGCGGTGAGAGCGCCGAATCCTAGCCACTAGACCACCAGGGAGCGTTCAATAGGAGCGTCATTTTGGATTGCCAGACCTATCTCCACAGCGCTATGGAGGAGGGTCTGGTGAGTCCACACAGCTTTCCGGGATGGGAGAAAAACGTTCTGGTTTATTGGCATTTCTTTAAACCAATCAAAATCATCTTGGGGGGGAGGCTAAGAGCCAGACACAATGACGCTGCCTCTGCAAAATCTCCTCGGGAAGGAACTTGTTTCAGTGGAACATGGGTACGTTCAAAAACTTTGATTTGATTCGGCACCCGAACACTCACGGAAATGAGTCGTCGTCAATATAGACTAATCCAGTGTTACACACTGCCAATAGAAAAATAAAACAAAAACATTACGATATATAACTGTAAAAAGCAGTAATAAGATGAATTTAAAGGATGCTTGTGAAGTGTTGTTACTGTGAAACTGTACTGCGTTTGTATTTCAGGCTCATCGTGCTCAGCAGCAGGTTGACAGTCTTCAGGCTGAAAACCAGAGTCTACAGCTCCACCTGGAGGACACTCAGGCACACTGCAGACAGCTGGAGGACACTGCCAGGGCACACAGACAGGTCAGTGTGTTTGTCTCACAAGGAAAATATTTTTGTTTTCCTGGTTAATACATGTCTTTGTCTGTTTGTCTGTCTATCTTTAGGACATGTCCGTCCAGCAGGAGAAGCTGTCTGTGTTGCGGACAGAGGCCCAGGCTCTGAGGGACAGACAGGTGGACCTGGAGGCGGAGCTCAAGCAGCTGAGGGAAGAGCTAACCCAACAGATCACAATGGGACAGGTAACTGTTCAGGTCAAACATTGTTTATTATAATTCTGTGTTCATTTTGAATGTTACTTGTTGAAGTTGTATAGGATTAAACCTATTATTATATTTAGCAGACAAGAGAGTATGTATGAACTCAGTTTCCTGCTTGTTGATTAATGGTTACTGCTTTATTGATGTGTGTGTTACTGCTGTATTTAGGTATTGTGGTGCCATCTTGTGAGGACGCCCTGTGCCTGTGCTTTTTTCTTCCCCTCTCCATCATATCTGACTATTTTTAGCTAAACAAAACAAGGTTAGCAGGTTAATACAGTAATATGCACAATTCAACAGAGCGCATCCTCACAATATGGCGCCCCCGTAACAAAATTCATACCAAAACAGCGTGAAGTCAGTTTCACATTCTTTGTTCTGTTGGGTAGTTAAATCTACAGCAATGCATCTGTGTGTGTGTGTGTGTGTGTGTGTGTGTGTGTGTAGTTGGAGTGTGATTCTCTGCAGGCTGCTGTAGACAAAGAGAAACATACCAGAAAGATCAGAGAGTCTCAGCTACAGTCAACCATCGAGACACTGCATGTCAGTATAGGCAGACACACACACACACACACACACACACACACACACACAAAAGTTCACGAACATTATTTAAGTGATATAAACCGTTAGTCTGTCTATCTGTCTCCAGGATGAGAAAGTATCTTTACAGCAAGTAGTCCAGAGACTTCAGGTCCAACGGGACCAGACCAAAGCCCAATTACACCAGGCGAGAAGCCAGTATGAAGACACCAGGACCCAACTAGACCAGACAAGAATTCAGCTAGATCAGATTACAACTGCCATTTTGGATCCTCAGGAGGTTCAGAGTGGACCAGAGGACAAGTACAGGTACCAGTGCTCAACTACTACATACAACAACATCAAGTTGTCAGGATAACATGCTGATGTTTTTGAGCTCAGTCAGTGTCAAAATCAGTAACGACGAGGATGGGATTCGAACCCACGCGTGCAGAGCACAATGGATTAGCAGTCCATCGCCTTAACCACTCGGCCACCTCGTCTCATTGCTAAGATTTTAGATCCATGTTAACTCACTCTATCGATGGGCTGTCAACACTGATCCAGACTGAAGCAACTACGAAGATTACGATGAAATTATGTTATGATGTAATTTATTTTATTTATTTACATTTTATCTAGATCCATCAGCAGGTAAAAATGTCAGTTAACCAGTAAAATCAGCATTTAATAGATGGATTCAGACACATTTTGTCAACACTCAGATGATGAATCTTAATAACTTTGGTGATCCTCTGACTTTTCATCTAGTGCCATGATCATGATTATGTGTCCAATCATTTTTTTTTTTTTCATCGGCCTCAGCTGTACTTTGTGTTTAGCGGAATTAGACCTGATAGGATTTTTGCTTTTACATATTTTATTACAGAAAGTGTATAGAACCAATGAAACCCATGACCAAAATAGTTATACACTCTGTCATTGTGTTACTTTATAGAATTATAGTGAAAATAAATGATTCCACTTTTTGCTGGTGACCCCTGACCCCACTTTGGGAACAATTGTTTTAGCAAACTGAAGCATACAGTATCTATAATCTAGGGTTGTTATAATCAAGCATATTTTGCTAATGGAAAATTGATTGCAACAAGGAAGGGATTCAAACCCATCCTTGAAGAGCACAATGGATTTGCAGTCCATCGCCTTAACTACTTGGCCATCTCATCCATGTGCTCAGCAGGTGCAGAGAGAGTCCATGATTCAGCTGTTTGTTCACTTCAATTCAATTCAATTTTATTTATAGTATAAAATCATAACAAGAGTTATATCAAGACACTTTACAGATAGAGTAGGTCTAGACCACACGCTATAATTTACAAAGCCCCAACAATTCCAGTAATTCCAGTAAAAGAACAAGCATTAGCAGTGTCTGTTGCGACAGTGGCGAGGAAGAACCCAGACTCTTGGTAGGCGGTGTCTGACAGGGCCAGTTGGTTTGTTGGGAGCACAAAAACGTACCACTACGTGAAATGATTCATACAGTTTTATACTATTGGGGGAGGACAGGCACAAATGGTCTGATTAAAGGGATACTGAACAGTGAGATTTTAAGTGGGGGCTCACATAAGTTTTAGGGGAATTAGCTCAAATGGTAGAGCGCTCGCTTAGCATGCGAGAGGTAGCGGGATCGATGCCCGCATTCTCCATTATAGTTTTAACCCTCTCCTCCTTAAAAGAGAATCTTGTTTGTAAAGAACCTCTGCTGCTTAGTGTTTCTACGTTATTGTCTAAACAGCTTGTTTACTCATGTTAAGGCTCTCACATCAGACAGTGGAGAGAAGAAAGGTTCAAAGGTCTTGTGGAAATGTAGGTTTCGATCCCGCTACCTCCATAAACAAAGTTTAATAGATAAAACATTTGCAGTGGAAACAGCAGCAGGAGAAGTTTGTATACACATATTTTTAAATGCATACTGTCGACAGCACAGAGAACAAGCGGTCTTCGCCAGACTGACTGACAATCAGTATTTGAGGTCTGAGGTGTCCAGTGTCAGTAGCGGTCTATTAATAGCAGCGTTACAGTACTCCACTGAAAACACTATATGTGTATGTGCCAGACAAGTGTCCATGTATAGTACTGGCATACATGTATGTATTTAATTTTGGCCTACTGGAGTGTTACACAAATGTTACAGGTCCGACTTTGGGACACTGATGTTGTTGGGTTTATGTAAAAGTGTCTTTAGATATGAGATCAACATTTACATAACAAGGTCTGAAAGGGACTTAACAGTGAGAAGAGTCACATTATAAAGGCAGTGTGTCCATGTCTGTTGACTGCTCTGTCCCCAGCAATCCTGTCAGTCCTGAGGACATGTTGTCCAGGAGTGTGGAGCAGCTCTATAGGGCCATCCAGCAGACCAGAACCAGCACAGAACAGCTCCAACAAGACCAGAACCACAGCCAGAAACAGATAGCCAGACTGCAGGCCCAGCTAGCCCAGGATCAGGACCATGTAACTCAGCTGAAAGCCCAGGTAACCCGGGATCAAGACCACATAGCCCAGCTGGAAGCTCAGGTGACCCAGGATCAAGACCACATAACCCAGCTGGAAGCCCAGGTGGCCCAGGATCATAACCACATAACCCAGCTGGAAGCTCAGGTGACCCAGGATCAGGACCACATAACCCAGCTGGAAGCCCAGGTGACCCAGGATCAGGACCACATAACCCAGCTGGAAGCCCAGGTGGCCCAGGATCATGACCACATAACCCAGCTGCAATCCCAGGTGGCCCAGGATCAGGACCAGGCAGCCCAGCTGGAATCCCAGGTGATAGGTGGTGTGGAGCAGGACCAGGAGCCAGACTGGAGGCTACAGGAGGAGCTGGAGAGACTGAGAGTCAGACTGCATAGGTCTCAGAGCAGAAACAGACACGTTCAACACAAACTGGTCAGTATCAGCTGAGTCTGCAACAGTCCAGACCAGAACCTCATCCTGACTCAATCCACTAATCACACCATAGACATAAAATGGATTCATAGATAAACTGGATACATTTAATTTCTATGGATCACACAGATTTAGAACTGCTTCATAAAAACAGAATTGATCAGACAACAGTCTGACAATCAGGCAACCAGGCAACCAGTGATTATTTTTGTGTGACACACAGCTGATCAGCAGTGCAGTACAACATGACCAGCCAGACTTAGAGTTTTTGATTATTTATATTAAAATTAATTGTTCATTTCAAATATGTTATTATAGGAGGGGGAACTGAAGCAGAGCGCTCTGCAGCTGCAGGACGTCCAGCAGGAGAGAGATGCGCTGCTACAACAGGTCAGAGGACGGAGGTTCATATTGTGTTTATTCTCCCCTGTATTCTATGTGTCCTTTAGGTAGAAAAGTAAACCAATTCAAATATTAACAGTGTCAGTATTGCAGTTTCAATGGATTAGGGCTGTATCTAATAGTTCAGAGCTTCACACAACGTTGACATTCAAATTCTATTCACCCAACTTTTGTATTCATGAAACAGCAAAATTTCAAAGTGGCTTGTTTGGTGCATATCTTTCCATGTAGCTCTTAGTCTCAGCCCTCCTTCGCTACCAGATGGGTCTGACCCATGAGTTTGCTGGGAGGCAGAGGGAGCACTGCCCCCCTGGTGGCTGAAACGGATAATTGCATTATTTAAAAAATGAGTAGAATAATCAGTTTGTGTGTTGAATGTTACCCAGAGTCGTTTGCTGAATGGTCTCAATGTTTTATTGTTTTATTTCATGTGAATACTAGTGTACTAGAGGATTACCTTAGTATTTGAAGTAATGCAGTAATGTAGGAAGTGTGCATTTAGTTTGGAGTGTGATGCGTCAGATGAGAAAGCAGAGGTTTAGTCACATGTCATTGCTGTAAAAAACAATGGGAATCAGTATATCTTTGCCATGCGTAAACCAGTGCAGAAGGTATTGATACATTGTTGGGGGAGGGTTATGCCTTTTTTCCAAATTGTTTTGGAGGGTCATAGAAAAATTATTACTGGCGAGGGGAGGGTCATGTCTATTTTGGCTAAAGGTCCCAAAACTCCTCCGGGGCCCCTGAAATAAATAACAAACTAATATAAAGTGACTGTGAGTTATAATAAATTGAAGTAAAACAGCACAGTATCTGTGAGCAGCAGTGCATGCTGGAACTGAGTGTGGTGTGATGTGATCCAGCTGCGCTCACAGAGCGATGGTCATCAGAGAAGCCTTGGACGTCTGAACAGAAAGCTACGGCAGCTCAGCAGGTCCATGTGTGACTCGGATCAGCTGACAGTGGAACAGCTGAAGTCAGCCTCCGAACAGCTGAGAGCTCTGAACCACATGGTGGAGGTATACACACACACACACACACACACACACACACACACACACATTGGAGACTTTTGTTTGTTTGCAGTTTGTTTTTTTGTTTTGTTTTGCAGTACAGATTGTAAAGTCCCTTGAGACAACTTTGTGATTTTGGGTTATATAAATAAAACGGACTTGGTCTGCTTCTTGCGTGTGTTGTTGTCAGAACTCTGTGGAGGAGCTCGACGGCAGCTTTCACCAACCTGAAGGAAGCTCAGAGAGACAGAGTAAACACACACCGGCGCAGCAGTCTGAACACACTCACACGGTGGAGGAGCTGAGGGCGAAGCTGGATAAAGCTCAGAGACATACACATAGACTGAGACAGAAGCTGGACCGGACCAGAACCAGAACCAGTACCAGAGATGGAGGACAGTGGTACTTCGTACCTCCTGGACAAAGTGTGAGACTTTTCAGCTTTTTAAAAAAATGTTTTTATCTCAGACAAACTGATATTTTTTTCATCTAAAGGCGCTGACACACCAACCCGATTATCGGCCGTCAGACAGTCTGGCGAGGTCAGTGACTCAAGTCTGTTCGGTGTGTTCCGTGCCATCGTCAGTCGGAGGAGCCGTTGGCCTTCATTTGGGCCAATGACAAATCTGATTGGTAGAGTGCTAACCCAGAAATGACGAGTGGGGGTTAGCCTCTCAAAATCTGCTGAAAATCTTTTAAAGGAATACGCCACCGTTTGTTGAAATAGGGTTATTCACCGTCTCCTCTATATTTATATAGGTGGGCAAATGCATTTTTGTCTCAGTGCATGCATTGTCTTAGTCCGGCGCCGCCGCCGCCGCTAGCTTAGCTTAGCGTAATGAATGGAATCCTTTGTTGCTATTAGCATTAAGTGAGTGAAAGTGACCCCAACAACAACAAAAACAAAACCTAGTTAATTCTTGTGGCCTGCGTATTCACAACCAGTAAAAATAGCAATGCAGATTAAGACTAGACGATTTCCTAGGGAGATATTGACTTGGGACTATATTGGATGGAAGTAGGGTACAGCCGAAGCACTGCACACACACAGAACGTACGCTTAAGTCGGCGTCGCTTCGTTGTGTTCTGAGGCACTTTTTTGATCAACTCGGGGCCTTTTCTGCTGACGGTCGGTCATCGGGTTTGTGTGTCAGAGCCTTAACTTCTCACTGCTTTTTCTGACTGTGAAATGTAAAGTGAATGGTTGAAGATGAGTTAGATCACTGAGACAAATAGCAGGAATTAGGTTTTGAGTTTTATTTAAAAAGAGTAAATATGTTTAATGCTGAATTTACCAGAAGGCAGCATTAAACTGACAGATGTTTGAAAGAGTTTGTAAAGAGTAACCCAAGTGCACTCTCTTAATGTACAACAACCAGTCCCTGTTTGATCTCACATACATAATTACATGTATCTTGAGTTATTTAATCATATATTGATCTTGTAAGGTTGGAAAACAAAATTCAGAGCATAATGGAAACTCTTTCTGTCTTTCTCTCACCCTCTCTCTCTTTCTTTCTCTGTCTCTCTCTCTCAGTCTCTCAGTCTGGGCTCTCTGGGGACTCAGGACTCTGGTTTGGGACTGCAGTACCTCAGTTCTCCTGAAAGGGGGCGACAGCAGGACAGACCTCCGACAGGAGGAGGGTACTGGGTCTACATTCCCCTAACACACACCGACTCTGACACAGGTAGACACACACATTTGGAAACATGTTCTGACTGTAGATCAGATGTTCAGCACTTCAGACTGATGTAAAGTGTCTCCAGCAGCAGCCGAGTGGAGGGACAGCGGAGGAGGCAGTGATGCTGACAGAAGCTCCAGAGAACAAACTCCTCCTCCCCCTACTGCCCCAGGTGCAGCTGTCTCTGCTGGGCTGTCTGACGGCCAGACTCCCCTGGTTGGGCCTGCCTGGCTCCTCTGTGGTTCACCTGCAGCTGTTGTCTACAGTCCTCCAGGAGGTGGTGCTTCGCTGCACTGTAACATCCCAGAACACAGAGACACGGTGAGCAGAGCCGTTTCTTCCTATAGGTGGACTATCATCTTAAAGGTTTAAATCCCCCCATTGTATTTTGACAAAATAGCAAAACAGCCAAACAGCATCTTGCATAGCCCAAAGCTAGAAACGGCCCTGACGTGAGCGTCTTAATTAACATTCTCTAACAGAAACCACAGAGACAAAGAAACTTGTTGCAGATAACAAAATAGATTCTCAGTTCAGTTGATCAGATAAGATAAACGTTTATTGTTCCTCAGAGGGTTGTTGCAGAAGCACAAATGTAGAAATAGTACAGATATATAAATAAAAAAAGGGTATATAAAATGAAAATAACAATAAAATAAAAAAACCTGATGTACACAAAGGTATTTGAGTTAGCCTTCAACGCTAACTTGTTCCTTCATAAGTGTGTGTGTGTGTGTGTGTGTGTTAGCAGGGAGACAGGTGTGTTTGTGAGTGTGTGCACAAAGAAGCAGAGCGACTGGAGGAAGAGAGGAAGAAACTACGTTTGGAAACCAAACAACTACGACTAACACTAAAACAACACAGGTAACACACACATACAGACACACACACACACACACACATTTTACACACCCTTTTCATTTAATATATTCTAAATGTCTCTACTTGTATGTGTTTGTGTGTGTTTTATCCTTGTGAGGCTGTACTGGCTGTACATCCAATTAAATGTTATATTTTGCATTAACATGTTTTAATCTCCCTTCTATACTTATGTTTGAATCCAAACTACAGGCACAACATTTAATACTACTGCAGTAATATTAAAACAAGCTGACTACAGTTTATAACAATATGAAAACAACAGTTTTAGTTGTTTTAGCTCTCTTTGGAGATGCAGATTTGTTGTTGTAATCTGACATCATGACCCCTCTCACACTGACCCTCTAAAAAGCAACTGTTCTGCCCAATTGTGGGTTAAAACCCAGATTAATATGTACTGTGACCTAGAAAGTGAAAACATTTTGTTCTCTGTTCTCAAATGGTTAGTGTCAAGACTTTATTTTAGGGTTTAAATTAGGGATTGTGTGATGTGTGTGTGTGTGTGGGTGTGCGTGTGTGCGTGCATGCGTTCGTGCGTAGCAGTGTGATGCAGGTGTGTGATGAGGTGGAGTGTGTGGAGAAAACTCTGCTGAAGAGACGAGCTGAACTCCGGCAGGCTGACAGACTGCTGCTGGAGGCTCAAAGCTCCATACACACCGCCAGAGACAAGGTACACACTCACACATACACACTTATAAACACACTCACTCACACACACACACACGCTCATCTACACATTATTTCACTGTCTCCTCCAGGCCAGCTCAGCTCAGCGGAAGGCCGACGTGTTACAGCGCTCAGCTCAGGAGAGTGCCATCTGTCTGCTGGAGGCCACGCAGCATGTCAGGTAATGTCTCACAGGATGACCTCTGACCTCCAGACTCACATGAATCTTCTTCATCCTCATCATATGAACTGATCTCCAGAGCGCTACAGGAGGATGAGGTGGAGGAGCTGAGGAGGAGACAGGAGAAGGAGCGGATGCTGAGGGAGGTGGAAGAGGCATTGAGGAGCAGAGAGCAGGAGTTCCAACGACTCTGCACAAAAATACACTCGGCTTCAGACAGGTACAAATAAAGTTTGAGCTTGAAGATGTGTTGTTGTGATGTTTATGTGATCATAAACTTCCATCATAAACACAAGTTACTTTATTGTGCTTATTCAGTTCATTACATTCCTGCAATGTTCTGTAATTTTATTCTTTCAAATAAAAATTATATATAAAAACATAGATTAGGGGCCCTATCTTGCACTCAGCGCAATTGACTTTGTACACTGACGCATGTATCATTCCTATTTTGCACCCGACGGACAGCGGACTTTTCCCTCCACAGACGCACGCCGGAAAATTAGGGAATGTATTTGCGCTCCCGGGGGCGGTTCAGCAAAAAGAGGAGGCGTGTTCTGGTGAAAATGTTCCCTGATGCTATTTTGCAGTTTCAGAAAACAATTCCGCCACTGACCAGGAAAAACCTGATCTAAAGTCAGTAGCGCGTTATTCAGATGCTATTTTAGGGGCGCATGCTTGGCCATGTGCGCACAACACGCAGATAGGCCTACACTTTTCTTCTCTCATCTACAGGGACACAGCCATTCCCATTTTTGCAAACCATACATAATTGCAAGGCAAAATATTACTGAAAATGCGCTTCAGGTGTTTGGATAGGTCAGGAAGCACTTTATAGTGCAGTCCTCAAAAAGTCGCAGCATTCTTTGTGGCTTGTTGTGTTTTACACAACATTTCCATGAATCATGGATGTGTTGATGACCTAAATGAGGAAATATTAGAGGACTTAAGGATACGTGATGTTGAACTACGGCGGTATTGGAGACTTGGAGGGTCAGAGAGTGGTAATGCGCGATGCACTCCTGGTGGAGCGGGTGGACGGAGATGGAGTGGGGGGAGGAGGAAGGGGCACAACAGGAGCAGGTGGTGCGTTTGGAGGCCCACGCTCCATGGCTGCAGCAATCCTCTCCAGACTTGAGGAGATGCGCCCGAGAGGCCGCAGTAACATCGCCACCCGGCCAAGACGGCCATTTATTATAGCAATAGCAATCCGCCTTGGAACAAGCGCGCCTGCTCTTAAAGGGAATGTGAGATGACGCTCTGATTGTTTATTTTCACGTTACGCCCAAACCACACCTAGCTACTTCAGACCATCCCATTTTAGATTTGCGTCGGGCGCAAGACTCATTTATCCCACCGTTATAATAGCAACAGCGCCCGAGATCCGCCTACAAAGATACTTGCGTTCTGTGTTTCATACTTGCGTTTCAGATCGTTAAAATATGGCCCTTAGACCACATTTTATCAAGCAGCACATTAGCAGTTATACATCAGACGTCTGTGCACATCTCCTGCCTGCAGCTGCTTCACAGTAAAAGACCTCAAACTGTCAGAAATAAATGTGACAAATGGCGATTATGAATCAGAAAGGTTACATGATGTTAGCCTTGAATGTTCCTTTGTGTGTGTGTGTGTGTGTGTGTGTGTGTGTGCGTGTGTGCGTGTGTGTGTGTGTGCGTGCTGTGCAGATTATCTGACGTGCTGTCTGATCTTCAGAAATCTCAGGAGCGTCTAAACTCATTCAACATTCAGGTAAACTCAGAAATTTGTGTTGTTAAAATGATGAAGTATTTTGTATTTCTTCTTGTGTTGGCTTTTAATAATGACTGTGGCACCCAAGTCTACAGAAAATGTACTTAAAATTGCAAATAAAAATGAGACAGCAGATCTGGTTTCTTGATGTCAGACAGCCAAAACAAAATTGTTTTCAGCAATCGTTAGTTGTTGGGTTATTGTTTTTGCACATAGCACATATTCGTCATACTGTGAACAATTGCAAACTCCATCTTCTTTGTTTTAAACAATGTACACCTCTCTTCATTTAAAAAAATATTTTGCATATGTTTTATTGTACATTTCTGCTTTTTATGATTCTTGACTTTTGCAGTACTTGTTTTTTGTTTGTGTTTTCCTTACTATGTTTAACGTGACTTTTATTCACCAAAATTACAAGGAAAATTCTTTGTAGGTGAAAACCTAGTTGGCAATACATTTCTGTTATCAGTCAGTGGAGTCTTAGGATTTTAAAATGCTGAGAAGAACCAAAAATGTAAAGTAAATAAAGAAGAAGAGACTGGAGCAGTGTTCTTTACTTTTGGCAGGTCAGTGAGCAACATGTAAACACTGTTGTCCTCCCTGCAGGTAGAACAGCAGGAGCAGAGGCTGGTTCAGAGAAGCGAGGAGCATCAAACAGCTGTGAACAGAGTGGAGGAGGTCAGAGAGGAGGAGCAACGACTGCAGAACAGAGTCAAGGTGACCAAAAGAGAGCAGGAGGAGATGAAAGAGACAGTTATCGTCCTTTTCCACTGTAGGAACTTCTATCCGTCGCCATGAGTTCTTCTTTTGTTTTAACTGTTTTCCGTCGACTATAGGGCGACTGCCTGAGCTCTGCTTAGGAGGTGATACTAAATCCAATTTGCAGCAACACAACAAACACACATGTAGAGTCTGGCAGAAATGGGGTTACAACACAGCCAAACGTTTTAGATAAAACAAACAAAAAACATAATGATATGATTTGAAATAAAGGATCACAAGTGAAACAAACTGATACTATGCTGTGACTTGCTGGAACCTGTCTCACAACAGCTGACTTCACACAAACAGAATAGGAAGAACTGGCTAACAGGTTTTGTTTGTGTTTGTGTAGGAGCTGTTTCAGCAGCATGAGGCGCTGTTAAGTAAAAAGAGCTCCACAGTTTCTGCTATGAGAGAGGACGAGCTGAAGCTGATCACAGTGCAGTCTGAACTCAATACACACAGAGCAGGTAATAACACACACACACACACACACAGATAAAACAAACACCTGCGCTAAAGCAGCAGGGTTTGTAATGGATCCAATGATCCATAAATTATGGAATTAAATGTTTTGTTTTATTGTTATCCAGTCAGCAGCCTTCAGCAGCAATAGCTCACCGGAGGGTGGACTGGTAGCTGGAGAGGTGCCCACCCCCTGGGCACTGCAGATGTGCCCTTGAGCAAGGCACCAAACCCCCAACTGCTCGGGACGCCTTTAATGGGCAGCCCCCTCACTCTGACATCTCTCTATTTAGTGCATGTATAAGGTCCTGTTTGTGCATGTGTGTAATGTAACAACAGAGTGTAAAAATCTAATTTCCCCTTGGGGATCATTAAAAAAAAAGTATGTCTTCTTCTTCACTGAAGGGTGTTGAGCTGCAGTCCCTCTAATGTCCACTAGTCAAACTATATTGAAGTGAATGAGAAAACCTCAAGCCCTGGTGGCTGTTAGTTCCTCATCTCACTTTGTGTCGAGTCAGTTTTATTTTTACAGCCCAAAATCACGAATGTGTCCTAGAGTGTTTCACACTCTGTACATTGTACAACACCCTATATCTTTAATTATTAGGTATCCTTAAAAATATGATTCTCTGGCCAGTGTTATAGTCGAGTCACCAACTGTCGAGTCCGGGTCAAGTCTTGAGTCCCCGTTGTTCGAGTCCGAGTCCAAGTCTGCGTCACCAAAGTAGAGTCTGGGTCAAGTCACTATTACCGGAGTTTGAGTCCCAGTAGAGTTGCGAGTCCAGAGAATAGCGACTTGAGTCGGACACATGGAAACAAAACTTCTGTTCAGAAACCTAAACCATGTTTGATCATCTCTGTCTTATTTACAAAAGTTAACGGGCTATTGATGTAGATGGTGATGAAGAGTCTTCAGCCTCTTGTCATAGATTATAACTTGGTGTGTGTGTGTGTGTGTGTGTGTGTGTGTGTGTGTGTGTGTGTGTGTGTGTGTGTGTGTCCAGAGCTAAAACAGGTTCTTCAGGAGTTACTTGTAGAGCAGCAGGATCTGGAGGTAGTGAAAACCAAACGCATTCAGACTCTCCAGCGGCTCCACAAAAAGCAGGACCAGCTGGACAGAATACAGGTCGAGGTGGACAGGGCGAAGGATGAACTGGACAGAATACAGGTCGAGGCGGACAAGAAAAGAGATGAGTTGGATGGGACACAGGATGAAGTTGACAAGAGGAAGGACGAGCTGGAAAACAAGAAGGAGGAGGTGAACAGAAAGATTGAAGAATTGGACAGGAAAAGGGAAGAGATGGCTGAACTGCAACAGAAAGTTGAGTCCCACAAAAAGGAGACAGAGATCTGTCTGAAGGAGACAAAACAACAGCAAACAGAACTGCAGGTTGGTGGAAAATATTTAAAATACAGTTTTGGGGATTCATGCAAAAACTTGCACTTCCACTGCATGGTAATTAGTTATTATCTCATAGTTTCCTAAAAGTGCACTGATGTCACTGTAAGTTTTTAGCAAGGCTCTAAGAAAAATTTGAGATTTGCTCTGCTTTACGCGACAACGATAGCGCAGCGACAGCGAGCAGCTTTTTGTGTACATTCAACATGACGGCCACCAAAGTGCAGCGTCACCCGGATCGTTGGTCTGATTGGTTGAAGGACTATGCGCCCCGTTACAACTGAGAAGGGTCTGGTGTCAACCAGGCTAAGAAAAAACTGCAATTCTTTAATCATTATAAGTCAAATGAAAACAGTATTCAGTATATACAGTATATATTTATGGTTCTCTGTTGGTTTTTCCATTTTAAGATTTTCCATTAGGATTTTTACAATTCTTCGAATTTGCTCTGGAAATCAACTTCACACTTTACTGAACTGTGTAAATATGTATATATCAGGATATGTATATCATTTATTATGTGTAGTTGTCAGAGCATTGTCGCCATTTTCTCTCTCCTTTTTTTATTGGGATAAATAATGTAACCATTGCAATAAGACTTGGAAGCCTTGACTATCCATGCTTTTAATCAAAACCGTTGTAACAGAGGATAATACAGCTGAGTAACAATTGATAATACAAAAGCAAATCATGGCCAATAAATAAAAAATACAGGAGGTATAATAAAAACAAATTACAGAAAATGAAAAATAGAATTTTATAAATAGAACTATAATGCTCAATTCACTCATTACAAGAACAAGAAAAAAGACACGCAATTCATACAAGCAATGGAAATGCTGCTGTAACCTGTCCGTCATTTTGTCAATGTTTTCCTTTGTAGATCACGTACATTTCAATGCTGTATATTTAGATTCCCCTCTTTTCACATTTTTGTTTTACATATAAATGAGTTACATTTTGTTTGCCTTTATATTTTTTTATAACATTTTTAGATGGTTTTATAGTTTGAATTCAAAATGTATGCCTCTATAAAGATGTTTAGCAGAATATTATCTATGAAAATTACTTTTTACACATTAATCAGTTATCAAATTGTTGCAGATACATTTTTTTTAACGATTGTTTAATCAACCAATTGTTGCAGCTCTAAATATTACTACTGTCATGTTGTTTACCTGTAATTCCACAAACCTTTAATGTAACAACTTTTCTAACATAAAACAATAAATCAAGTGAATAAGTAAATCAAAGAAGGCGCTCCCAGGTAAACAATGAAGATCAGTGACTTTTATTTTTCAATGACTCAATATGATGCCCTGTTATGTTATGTTATGTTTTGTGTACAGGAGCTGCAAGAGGAGCTGAGCAGGAGGAGGGAGGAGAGGCGCAGTCTGCAGGAGCAGTGTAAACATCTGGAGGCCAGACGGAGGCACGCTGACAGGTACATATATCAACATACTAACTGTCTGTAGAAATACATTACAGTCTATTCAGACAGATGTGTTGAGATAAAACCTTTTGGTGTGTATGTGTGTGTGTCAGGAGTCTGTCAGCAGTGGAGGTGGAGCTTACTAAACAGAGGGAGGAGCACAGCCACGCCCAGCTTCTCAAACAGGAAGTGGTCAGAGATACAGCAGCCAATCAGGAGGAGTTTAAAAGTACATTATCACTTACAATTCAATAATTATCACTTACAATTAATAATACAATTCTATATAATGACTTTTTTGACCTACTATAATTTTACCTTTTTTTGGCAATACTACACTGAAGATACTCTGGTGCAATGAGGATGGAGTTCAAACCCACACGTGCAGAGCACAATGGATTAGCAGTCCATCCCCTTAACCACTCGGCTACCTCGTTTGCTGATAGTCACTTTTATAGTCAACATACTATACTTTGACTTTTTTTCGACATAATATACTATGACTTTTTTCAATATACTTTACCATGACTTTTTTCAACATACTATACCATGACGTTTTTGACATCATATACTGCGACTTTTTTCGGCATGCTATACTGTGACTTTTTATGACATACTAAACTATGAATTTTTTCAACATATACTGTGACTTTTTTCGACATACTATACTATAACTTTTGACATACTATACCATGACTTATTTTCGACATACTATACCATGACTTTTTTCGACGTACTAAACTATGACTTTTTTTGACATACTATACTATGACTTTTTTTCAACATACTATGACTTTTTTCAACATTATGAACCATGATTTCTTTGGACATATCAAACTATGACTTTTGACATACTTATTACTTTTTTGACATACTATAATATTACCTTTTTTATAATATAAAAAACTGTCTAGTGGGACTCAAACCCACAAGGGTAGAGCACAATGGATTAGCATTCTATCACCTTAACCACTCTGCCACCTTATCTACTGTTAGTCATTGTCATACTATATAACGACTTTTGTAGACTATTAATGTTTTCTACGCTCTTTAATAATACTTTTGTGGACATTATACACTAAAGATAGCGTGGTGCGACGAGGATGGGATTCGAACCCACGCGTGCAGAGCACAATGGATTAGCAGTCCATCGCCTTAACCACTCGGCCACCTCGTCTGCCAATAGTCAATTTATATATATATATATAGTCAACATACTATACCATTACTTTTTTGACATCACATACTGCAAAGTTTTTCAGCATACTATTCTATGACTTTCTTTGACAAACTATACTATGACTTTTTTGATCTACTAAACTATGACTTTTTTTAACATACCATACTATGACTTTTTTTGACATTATATACCATGATTTTTTTTTAAGATACAAAACTAGGCCTTTTGACACAAGGGACACTCTAGTTGGACTCAAACCCACAAGTTAGAGCACAATTGATTAATGGAGTAATCTATTGCCTTAACCGCTCGGCCACCTAGTCATACTATATGGGGACTTTTGTAGATATATTATACTATTAACGTGCTTTAATATTACTTTTGTGGCCAGCGCAGGTATAAATAGTCACGGCGAATTTCATGATGTCACATATGCACGCGCCAGCTCGGCTGCTGTTACTGTAAAACACGC
The DNA here is from genome assembly GCF_004354835.1 of Perca flavescens. Classification (NCBI taxonomy): domain Eukaryota; kingdom Metazoa; phylum Chordata; class Actinopteri; order Perciformes; family Percidae; genus Perca; species Perca flavescens. Next base: position 13,442,295 of record NC_041335.1, read on the forward strand.
ATTAGTCATTGTCATACTATATAATGACTTTTGTAGACATATTATACTATTAATGTTTTGGAAGTGCTTTAATATTACTTTTGTGGCCATTATATGCTAAAGCCACTTAGGTGCGACAAGGATGGGATTCGAACCCACGCGTGCAGAGCACAAAAGACACTCTAGTGGGAGTGCAGAGCACGATGGATTAACTATGACTTTTGACATGCTATACTATGACTTATTTTCGACATACTATACCATGACTTTTTTGAAATACTATACCATGACTTATTTTTGACATACTATACCATGACTTTTTTGACATCATATACTGCGACTTTTTTCAACATACTATACTATGACTTTTTTTCAACATACTATGACTTTTTTCAACATTATAAACCATTATTTTTTTTCGACATACTAAAAACTATGACATTTGACACAAATTACACTCTAGTGGGACTCAAACCCACAAGCATAGAGCACAATGTTTTAGTAATCTATCGCCTTAACCGCCACCTTGTCTACTGTTAGTCATTGTCATACTATATAATGACTTTTGTAGACCTGTTATACTATGAATGTTTTTGACGTGCTTTAATACTACCATTGTGTGGGGTGGCCTCTGGCTCACCCAGTGGTGGCGTTCGCCCCACGTGGGCTGGGTCCTACAGCGGTGAGGGTTCAAGTCCGACCTGCTGCTCTTTGCTGTGTGTCGTCAACTGTCTCTCTCCCCCTTTCATGTCTATCCACTGTCTCTACTACTAATAAAGGGAAAAGCCCCAAAAAATAATCTTTAAAAAAATTATTACTATTGTGGCCATCATACGCTAAAGACACTCTGGTGCGACGAGGATGGGATTTGAGTCCACGCGTGCAGAGCACAATGGATTAGCAGTCTTGGCCACCTTGTCTTCTGACAGTTAGTCAACATACCATAACATGACTGTTTTGACATACTATACCTTTTTTGACATACTATACTATGACTTTTTTTCAACATACTATACCATGAGTTTTTTTACATACTATACTATGACTTCTTTTGACATTCTATACTTTGACTTTCAACATACTACACTATGACTTCTTTTTACATACTATACTATGACTTTTTTTGGACATGCTAAACCGACTTTTTTCGACATACTATACTACGACTTATTTTCAACATTCTAAACTATCACTTTTTTCGACATACTATACTATGACTTTTTTTTCAACATACTATACCATGACTTTTCTGACGTACTATACTATTACTTTTTTTTGGCATACTATAATATTACGTTTTTCGACATACTATAATATTACTTTTTTTCTACAAACTATAATATTACTTTTTTCGACATACTATACTATGACTTTTTTTTCAACATACTATACCATGACTTTTCTGACGTACTATACTATTACTTTTTTTTGGCATACTATAATATTACGTTTTTCGACATACTATAATATTACTTTTTTTCTACAAACTATAATATTACTTTTTTTGACATACTATACTATGACTTTTTTTTTCGACATTCCATATTGTGACTTTTTTGGCATAGTAAACTGACTTTTTTTGACATACTATACTATGACTTTTTACATACTATACTATATTTTATTTTGAGATAATACTTAATAGACTTTAAATGTAAAAAAGACAACTGGAAGTGGAAAAGAGTTAAAGGATGCAACAACATTATCTCATGTTTGTGTTTCAGAGCACTCAGAGCTGTTGTCTCTGCTCAGTGAACAGGTGGAAGAGAGGAAGAAACACCTGCAGACTCTGGAACAGGTGCACGGACACACACACACACACACACACACACACACGTAACAAGTGACATTTCTGATTAGCGTGTTTGTGTCCTGTAGGAGATGAATGTGTGCAGTCAGCAGCAGCAGCAGAGAGCAGAACACCTGAAAGAGCTGGCCAGGCAGATAGAAGACAAACAGGTAAAACACACACAATTCAACCATGACATATAGCACACAGATACACAGAGACATTACTAACACAGTTACACAGAAACATGTAGGAGCCAAAACAGAAACCGACAAGAAACACTGTTCTTGGATACTAGACAGTGAGTTTATTGACTTAAATATAACAATACAAATACATACAATAACTTAACGTGATCTAATAAAAACATTACGGTCAAACAACATTTCACATACAATATTGAGCACATAAATAAAAAAAACCTGCCACTACCTTGCACATTTATAACACAGTCAGTAGTTGAAGGCATATTCAGATTCTTTACTGCAGTAAAATTACCTATACCACACTGTTAAAATACTCTACTACTACAAGTAAAGGTCCTGCATTCAAAATATTACCTTAGTAAAAGTATGTAAATAATATCAGCAATCATAGAAGTATTCTGGTTTAAAGAATACCTTCTTACCATTTGGAGTCAATAGTTTGACTTAGGTTAAATGTGACGTCTTCAAACTTCTTGTCCCAACAACAACACAAATACAATACAAATCAAATTCCAAAGAAATTACTATTACTGTTATAAACCATATATTAATATTTCAGAAGCTGGAACCAGAGAATAGTTGATCTTCTGATCAACTGATATATCTTTTTAGCACTCTCTCTCTCTCTCCCTCCTCCTCAGGCAGTTTGTGTTGGACTGGAGGATTTTAAAGCTGCAGCGTCACAGTTGGAGGACAGGGGGCACCGTCTGACCCAACAGCAGCTGCAGCTCAACCAGATCAGTCAGTCAACACAGTGTCACTCATTTATTCTGTTCCACATACTTTCCGTCCTACAGGAGATTTAGATCTGAGATATTTTTGTGTTTTACATGAGAAAAATAAATGTATATGTGGAAAAAGTAACTTGTGTTTGATTGATTGTGATTGATCAGAGGAGGAGCTGTGGCAGAGAGAGAAACAGCTGATTTACAAGGAGGAGGAGCTAAAACAGCAGGAGGAGGAGCTACAGCTGAAAGAAGAGGGGCTACAAAAGAAACGTGAGGAGCTTCCAGTGAAAGAGGTTTTTAAGGTGATCCCAGGATACTAGTCTGTATATAAATATTGATTTATTTACCAGGGAAAGTGCACATTAATCAACTCTTTAGTTTCCACCTTAATGTAGAGTGTAAGGCCCTGACACACCAAGTCGACCATCGGTCATCGTCGGCCTAGTTTGTGCGGTGTGTCCTGCACAGTCGCCAAGTGTCGGCCTTTTTTTGGCCGATCGGCATACAGCCAATTCATCTGATTGGCTGTTCAGCTTGAAAACAAGAGTGAGGAAAACAAACAAGAGACTGTGCCGGGCACAGAAAAGGCTTTTTTAACTTTTCCTCTCATCTGATAATTCCAATACACATCAGAGCTGTCAAAACTGCCCAAAAATGACATTTGAATGTTCCTTCTAAAAACACAAGTTTGAACGATTGGAATATCTATTTTTGCACATTATGTCCATTAGATGGCAAACATAGAACGAGATATACATAACTACTTGTGTAGCCATATTTATTCCAACAATAATGTGTCTTTTAAAAGATCTCTATATACCTAAATGAACTAACATTAATATACTAATATCCTACACCGTGATATTTAATATAAAGACTGTAATAGACCTCTCTCTCTCTCTGCACCGCTGAACAATTAGCCCTATAGCAAACAAGCTAGCTTACAGCCAGCCAGCCAGCCTCTATATTAGTAAAATGTAAGAACTTAATGTAAAATTCACATGCTCTTGTTAAATCGAAGGAAAGCACATTGCTGTCACCACATAGACAATTTAGTTTGGCAAATTTTCTGTAACCAGTGTATGATGAAGGGATGCTGAGTGGAAAATTAGCAAGCCAACGTTAGCTAACAAGCCAGCAGCGGGCTGTTTGGTCGCTCCGCTCCCACTGTAGGGAGACTTCTTTGCCCGAGAGAACGGATGACAGCTAACCGGGAGAGGGGACACTCCGGTTAGCCATCTCCGAGTATCCGCTGTTTTCCCGGCGGGAAGTGAAGCAAATGGACCGTAGGCTTCTGCCACTGATCAAGCAAACGCTGTTTGTTGTGGATATCATAGCAACGTTATCTGGTTTCCCTTGTTGAATGACAAATAGATTACCACCGCCTGCTGGTACGGAGAGTTTTTTTCTCTCACGCAGGCGCAGAACGTACGTGGTACTTGACCGTCAGCTGTAGTCTCTGCAGTGTGTTCCAGTGCAAATTTTGGGCCAAGACAAAGACAACGAAGGCCGACGAGAGGCGACGCCACAGTCGGCAGTCGCCGCCACTAGTCCCCGGCCATCGGCTTGGTGTGTCAGGGCCTTAAGAGTTAGCTATTGAGCTTGTTTTCATCTCTTGTCCCTGGGCGTAACGTTATTAAGAATGGTCTAATGTTATCAATGCAAGGCTTTAGCAGGCATTACAGTACAAAACAATACAATACATTATTAAACGGCTTTTTTGAATACTCTATTGTGATTGATCAGTTACAGCTTTCTACAGTCTGCTATTTCTGAATAGCAGACCGTTGCTATGGATCCATTTCTGATCATAGACTCCGGAGGACCATTTTCAAATCAATAAAATTATTTTTCAATCAATATTTTGTTTAAAATCATTGATTTCTTGTAGCCGTGTAAAAAGCGGAGCGGGTCATCATTGCCAATCGAACCCCTACACAAAGCTCTGCATTATCCCTTACATAAAACACATTAGCATATTAAAAAAGTAGCAGATATACTGTATGCATAAACAAAACAATGAGTGTATGTAAAAGCAGTGCTAGAGATGAGGTAGTAGGTTAGGTAGTTAGTGCTCTATCTTTATTTAATAGGAAGACTATACTACTGAGGACTGTTTGCTACGTAAACCATATAAACCTGCTGTTCATTTAACAAGTTGTTTAATGTGTGTGTTTGTGTGTGTGTGTGTGTGTGTGTGTGTGTGTGTGTGTGTGTGTGTGTGTGTGTGTGTGTGTGTGTGTGTGTGTGTGTGCGTGTGCGTGTGTGTAGGACAGCAGTGAGGAGTCAGAGGAGGACGAGGACAAGTCTTTCTACCTGTCTACAGCTGGTCTGAGATCAGCCTTCAGTTCTGAGGTGAGTCCTGACAGAAAACACACCTGAACTCAGGTGACTGTATACATGTTAACACTTTAAACTGTGTTGTCTGCTTTAGGGTTTCACGGTATTACACAATGTTTATCAGTTACAATGACCCTTGTAGGAATAAAACTGCAACCCTAGTCCGCTTTATATCACAGTGATCAGATTAATTAGTGATTGTCCATAGCTCCCGTTAATGGAAGATGAAACATCTAATATTCGTTAAATATATTCGTAAAATAATGCACAATTAAAATAAATTAATATCAGTAATCTTGCTTAATATCTGCATTTGTTTAATGATTGGTCTGTATTTCTGGGTCCTGATCTCACTGTAAAAGATCACTGGACCGCAAGTCGACTCTGAGCCATAGACTTTGACTCTGAAATACATGAAAATAAATAAAGTTACATTTACAGAAATGAAGGAAACTGTATTCACGCAGTTACACATGAAGTCATTAATTCATTTCTACAGCGAATTGTTTAAAAAAACATTTATTTCTTCAATCATGTATTTAGATTTAAGTTTTAAAGTATGTGGGAAGTCCTGGGGGGCACCTCCAACTTTTTAACAGTTTAAGATTTTCAGGTACACAGTTAATCATGTCGCTGACTATGGCCTTGTTTACACAACAACGCTCGCGGGCGAAAATGACAAAATATTTTATCAGATGTGCCTTTCGTTTAGACGGCAACGGCGTTTTTAGAGCTTAAAAACGCAAAAAAGTGACACCACCCTCCAGTGTGGAAATCTTAAAAACGCTCCACTGTCGCGTTCCCGTCTAAAGGGTAAAAACATAAAAGTCTGCTGACCCACCCCATATTTCGTTACATAAATCAAAATATAGAGAGATTACTCGCCCATGGCCACTCTGTGGGTATCCACAGCCTGCCTATGCTTGGTCCACATGGCTTTCAGCTTTGATGATATCTGACTTTTACAGATAGCGTCTTTCTCGTGTGGATATGACGTCCCTCCAGGTACAGGATACTGCTGAAGAAATTCGGTCCATATGTCTATATATTTTGACTGGCAGGACTCCCAGTCCACGCCCTGTTGTGGCTTTGTAATCTAAGGTTATTTGGAGCAATAACTCCACCTCCTCTTCTGTCCAGACAAAATTGTCAGCTTTTGTTGTTCGCTTTGCCATGTTTTGGTTTCGCCCTACTAGGGAGAGGAGAGGGAGAGAGGAGGAGGAGAGGGAGAGAAGTAGAAGGAAGGAAGGACTTGGTGGTGTTGTGTGGCAGTGTTTCACACTACCACCTAGCCGCCTGGCGTGCATACTACATCAAATTTCACACACTTTTGCGTCACCATATGCACGTAGATTTCTATGGAGGAAATATTTATTCATAATTCAAATTGAAAGTCCAAAGAGAAATTGAAAGTCCAAAGGGAAAACAAAGCGAGATCAAATTAAAAATATTATTATTTTTTAAATTTTCCATTTGGCTTTTGAATTTAATATTTGGCTTTTGAATTTCAATTTATCATTGGCTTTTAATTTTCATTTAATATTTGGCTTTTGAATTTCAATTTAACATTGGATTTTAATTTTCATTTAATATTTGGCTTTTGAATTTCAATTTAACATTGGATTTTAATTTTCATTTAATATTTGGCTTTTGAATTTCAATTTAACATTGGATTTTAATTTTCATTTGGCTTTTGAATTTCAATTTAACATTGGATTTTTATTTTCATTTAATATTTGGCTTTTGAATTTCAATTTAACATTGGATTTTAATTTTCATTTGGCTTTTGAATTTCAATTTAACATTGGATTTTAATTTTCATTTAATATTTGGCTTTTGAATTTCCATTTAACATTGCCTTTTCATTTGGACTTGACACACGTCAATGTAAATGAGGAGGCGTGGCCCAAAGGCTGGTGGGAGGGTCTGAAACGAAAAGGGTGCAGAGGCACCTTATGAGCAGCAGGGGGAGCTTACTGCTGAGGAGCACACTGTTAAGCATCTGTCTGCAGATTCACCACTAGGCTGGGTCTTGTTTCACATGATAGAAAATGATGATGTAAGCTAAACACAAACCACATTTTATGCAACAACCGTGAAGATTTCATGTAGTTACTATAATTGGGCCCGTGTTAGTGAGGACTAGATTAGGACTGGATTTAAAGCTGATTCTGGTTCCCAACTTCGCCCCAGGTGTGTCTGTTTAAAACACGACTCAGACAACTTCTCTCTTTTGATGTTATATTTAATTAAACAACAGTAGAAACATGGGTGTGGGTAGCTCTGCTTACGTGTGTTTGTGTGTGATCTGATCTCGAGGACGCGCACAATCTCAACTGGATAGTCATCGTTCGAACTGCGACCTCTCCTTTTTCTTTCTCTCACTTTTTTCTCCGGGTGGTGCGCGCGGTGTGAGGTGCGTGTCCGCGCTATTCTCCAACATGGAGCCTCCTCACAACTATCATAAAAAAGCAATCGATTCTATAATCTAGATCGGGAGTTTGCCGTATTAGCAGCAGCAAACAACTGGAAACTTTTTACAATTTTCATCTGCTATTCCACCACTAAATTCACTATTGAGACTTTTTTATGCGATAAATTAACTGTGTAGAGTTTGAATATGGGCAGTTTTACAAACATTGATGGCCAACTGCACATTTTCTCCGATGTTGTCAGAAGCTTCAGTCTGACGGGACAGCCAGCTGGTGGCGGCCGGGATCGCCTCCCTGCTGGCCGGCCAGTGATGCTCACAGACACCGCTGTTAGCTGGAAGTCTGAAAAAGTAGCCTACACGGGCTGTACAAAAGGCCGTCAATCAGGAGTGATAGTTGTGAGTAGGCTCCATGTTGGAAAATTGTCACCTTTTAGTGAAAATCGCAGTTTTGAATCCAAAAATTGACGTTTTTGTCGTTCTTGTTGATCCAATTAGTTTATTTATGTATTTAAGTGCCCTGAACTGATGTTGCCCTTACATTTGTAGTAGTAATTACATAATTTTAGGGCGAGTTCTTCCCTACCCCCAATTTCCACCAACTGCGTAACGGCTGCGGATCCGCTCTGGAACGGCGGCGCAGTCAGTAGGTTTCCATTAAAGTCAGTGTGTGTATTTTCACTGACTTCACTGACATGTGTCAAGTCCAAATGAAAATCCAATGTTAAATTGAAATTCAAAAGCCAAATATTAAATGAAAATTAAAATCCAATGTTAAATTGAAATTCAAAAGCCCAATATTAAATGAAAATTAAAATCCAATGTTAAATTGAAATTCAAAAGCCAAATATTAAATGAAAATTAAAAGCCAATGATAAATTGAAATTCAAAAGCCAAATATTAAATTCAAAAGCCAAAGCCAGATGGAAAATTTAAAAAATAATAATATTTTTAATTTGATCTCGCTTTGTTTTCCCTTTGGACTTTCAATTTCTCTTTGGACTTTCAATTTGAATTATGAATAAATATTTCCTCCATAGATTTCCCCCCCAAAACGCTCATCTAAACGCGGAATAAAAAGTGAGATCGTTTCCGTCTAAACATAGCCTATGTTTGTTTTCAGGAGGAGAGGTGGAAGGTTGAACTGCAGAGAGAGAAACTGAAACAACAAGAGGACCAACTAAAGGTAAACTTTTATTTTATTATTAACTTACATAAGAAATAAACAGATTGTTAAATTGTTTGAGTTTACAGTAAAATGTCCAAACTTTTGACAGGATGAAATCAAGATGATCCAGTCTGACTTGTTATTACCAGTTGGTTTGTGGTTTGGTTGTAAGATATTCAGTATACTTAGACTATTGGCTGATTTTAATCTTGATAATTCAGTTTGAGATTCAAATATTTAAATCATCTTGTTCTATCTTCTCCAAATATTTCAGATGGAAGAAAATTAAAGATTATTATAAGTCACTTTCATCTCTGTGTCCAGTTTAGAGAGAGTTCCTGTGTTTAGCCTTCACATGTTGTGTGTTGTTAATTGATCTGGGGTAGAAGCACAGATGTAAAAAGGAGACATTGTGGTTTTAGCAGCAGTTAGCGTTGAAGCTAATTGCTGACCAACATGTTTCTTGTTAGCTAACAAGCTAGTCAGCGGTTCATCCTGTAGCCATCTAGTTTAGCTGACAGAGATCAAACTAACAACTCCTTTTGACATTTCTGCTTCTACATCAGTTCAATTAACAACATAAACATGCAAATCAGACTCAGAGCTGTTGCAATGTGGATTTAGCCTCTTATGATGGCGCTCAGCTAACAGTTTCCCTTTGCTTCCAGTCTTTGTGCTAGGCTAAACACGTCTTGTGACTGGAGAAGACAGAATAAAATAAATGTTTGAAGTGTAGTAATCAGTCCAGTGAGAGTGAGTAAAACCTGAATGAGTGTTTGTTGTTTTGCGGTTAAGGCTCGTCTGCGCTGCCGTTTGTGGAACCAGCAGGAGAATATGAAGGTGAGACGACTGGAGGCTGAGGAGAGTTTACTGGGACTGAAACACCGACTGAACCAGTTGGACTCACTGCTAACACACACTCCATAACACACACACGTGAAATTAACGGATGCCAAACAGGGTTTGTTTTATCAGGATGGACATGTCTGTCTGCACTGAGGTGAAACCTTATGCATTTATTTGTCAAAACAGTTAATTTAGTAATTTAGCAGCTGTTGGAGTGTTCTATTGTATCGGGTGGAGTTGCCCAGTTTTCTTCAATGTTCAAATGTTCCATTTTACTGAGAACTTTAAGAAAAAGACGTACGTTTAGTCGACTGAACATTAACTCCTCGTCACTGAAGACTTTTCTCTGCTGAAACCAGTGGCATAAAGTAGTTACGATGGGCCCTAGTGCACACTAGTTACTAGTTATGAAACACACAAACAAACACACACACTCACACCATTAGGCTTGCTGATGTGTGATGTGTGTCTTGACATATTTTGCGCATAAACTAGCTATCGTATATTGTATTGTCTCATCACATGATCAAATAGAGACTTGCCATTGGACGATATCAATATACATATTACCCAGCAATTATCACTGCTTATCTGTGTATGACAAACATACCAAAGAAAAGCAGAATTGATACATTTCAGGGGTGCAAAATTGTCACCTTTTAGTGAAAATCGCAGTTTTGAATCCAAAAATTGACGTTTTTGTCGTTCTTGTTGATCCAATTAGTTTATTTATGTATTTAAGTGCCCTGAACTGATGTTGCCCTTACATTTGTAGTAGTAATTACATAATTTTAGGGCGAGTTCTTCCCTACCCCCAATTTCCACCAACTGCGGAACGGCTGCGGATCCGCTCTGGAACGGCGGCGCAGTCAGTAGGTTTCCATTAAAGTCAGTGTGTGTATTTTCACTGACTGCAGAACGGCTGCGTTCCGACTCCGTCCCAGCTCCGGCGATCCGCAGCCCTCCGGAGCAGATACGCAGAGCTTCTATTTTTCCCGGATGCCCTGAGAGCTCCGCATCAATTTAGCACAGGGCAGATTGTGCGGGACAGGAAGTTGAGCACAGAAACAAAATAAAAACATCCGGTTAATTTTCTAAATAAAATACACTGTGCTCACGGCGGATCATATTTCCCTGCACTATACCTTGAAAACGTCATAATGGGCGGAGACAGGCCTGAAGTCAAGTTTGTGGGTCTGTTTATAGAAACTACATCCTGTTATATCGCGCAGTCATACGTGAAGTCGCGAGATCTCGAGGGTCCTCGTGACTTCAGCTGTCAGTCAGGGCTGCAACAAATCCGCCCCTGGTGGCTATTGAAGGACGGCGGAGCACGGAGCCAACACGCAGCGGAGTCGTTCCGCAGTTGGTGGAAATTGCGGGCTATATCGTTATGCTAAAATTGACTGTAAATCAAACAAATTTCCCGGGGCATCTGTCAACTTTTTAACCCCTGATGAGTTTGCAACCCTGTATTTAATTGTAAAGTTTTTTTTAATAGTTTATAGTTTTTTGTAATTTATGTAGAATATATATAATTTAATTTTTATTAAATTGCTAATGACTATTTTACAAAGAAAAATGCAAATTATGACGGAGACCGTTAATAATTCCCTCGAAGCACTGGCAGACACAAGTGGTTTTCTTACTACAGGTTTATTTGAAGCTTCTTCTCCAAATCCACCGTGTAAACTAAACACACAGTATAACGAGAAAATAAAGACCACATTAGCTTAATATGAACATACACTGACATGCATAGCATGTATTATAACGTTCACCAAAGTAAAATACAGACACAAAACAACATACCTCGTTGGCTGCATGCTAAACACGAGGGAATAGAGGTTTCCTTAGATCGCTGACATCCGCTATAACTACCTTAAAACTTTTATCGGAGCAATGAATTCTCCGTGCTTCGCTTGCCGTTAGCTTGCCGACTCTCTCACTCACGAACGTCCCAAGAGGCCTTGCGCAGAGACTTCAAAATAAAAACACTTTACTCTTACCAAATAAAATCACGAAATAATACTAAATGCAATTTATATAATTCTAAATTATGACATTGGTTGAAAACAAATTATACATTATTATAAGGTAATTGCGACAATTACACAGGTTTTTTTATTGAAAAACAGTTATTTAAACAGTCGTATTTCCGAGTTGGCAATCTCAACCACTCACAAGTCACTGTCACCCTGCCCAACACATTGTTGGAGGGCCCCCTCTGTCTATGGGCCCAGGGGCCCCAGTGCAACCGCACTGTCTGTTTTTGCCACTGATAGGCTCATATATTGACGACAAAAGCAGATTTAGTTGTGTAAACTGACAATATTACACCATAAACTCATATCTGGATTTAATTTGACAACACTTTATTACTTAGTCAGATATATCAGAACAAACAATGTTGGATGTTGAAGTTTTTTATTATTTTATTATAAATCAGGAACTGGTCATTAAAATAACTCCTGAATGACATGAATGCAGCATTGACATTACTGTGAGTAGGGGACAGAAACATAACTTGATATTTCTGTGTCTGTCAAAGCAACATCTGTGAGAAAACAACACTGAGCTGAAAAATGTGCCTTCATGAAAACATGTAAAAAAGATTTTGTTATATTTGACATCTGCTGTGTAAATGAAGATGATATTTATCTTTGTAATAAACACTTTGTGTTGAAGCATGTTTCCGTGTTGAATGAAACAAACACACCTGCTGGTCCTGTGAGGAAGCAGCAGCTCTGCTCTCAGTGTGACAGTCACAGTCCGACTTCCAGGTGTTCCAGGTGTGCAGCATCACCTCTCTGTCGTCACAGTTACTGTCGCTAGGCAACTGAGCCCCTCAAAGCTGCAGCATCTCCTGGACCTGCTGGAGGAGAAGTAGGCAGACAGACAGACAGACAGACAGACCATCCGATAGACAGACAGGTGAGCTGCACATTTACCAGCTGCAACATTAAAGTGATGAACACATTAACGCATCAATAATTATAATACAATAATAAATATTATTCTGCTGCTTCTGCATAATACTTTGGGTACTTTAAGTATATTTAGATGCTAATAAGTTTGTACTTTTACTTAAATACAAGCTATGACAATGGGACTTTATATCAGGCTAAAACAAAAAACATGAAGTTTGTAAGTTAACAGATGTTTTACCTCACAAAAATGTAATTATTATTACTTGAGGCAGTACGTAGACGTCCTAGTGGAGTTAAGAGAATGAAAGTAAAATGAGCAGCATAATTGACAGTGACTCATGTTGGGAGAATAGAAACGAAAAGTTATTGAGGCAGTTAAGGAAAACGAATGTTAGGTAAAGGTGACGTGTTGATCAGCTGAGGCAGCCTGTATATAAACTGTGACACAACACATCTGAGCATCACCTGTTTCCTGCCGCCGGCTCAGCACCTCGAGTCTTCTGTTCGTCTCACAGTCTCACGGTAGGAAGTTCTCTGATCAACGCTGTCAAGAAACAACCTGTAATCGTTCATTGTTCTTATGTTTTAAATGCGATATGTTTTCAGGCCACTCTCATCATGAATATAATCGTCACTTCGATGGATGGGACGCACCACACACAGACGGTGAACCCAGAGTTCTCAGTGGGCTCTCTGAAAAACCTCATCCAGGAGACACTAGGAGTTCCCTTTCAGCAGCAGAAGCTCGTCTTGGTCAACGACCAGAAGACAGTTCTCAGCGACGACTCAAAGACTGTCGCCTTCTACGGCTTACAGTCCGGCTCCCAGGTGTCCCTGCTGGTAACCGAGCCGATGGTCCCGCCGGTGGTCCCGCCTGTGGTCCCGCCTGTGGCTCCTATCCAAGTGTTGCTCAGAAACGTTGACGGGGCTACGAAACCCTACGACGTCAACCCCGACGAGACCGTGAGCGACTTCAAGAGAAAAGTCCAGAACCGAGAGGGCGTTGCCGAGAGCCAGCAGCGCCTCATCCACCAATGCAAAGAGATGAGCACCGGTAGACTGTCCGACTACAAAGTCACAGCAGGAAGCCTCATCTTTCTAACTCTCCATTTAAGAGGAGGACATGGGTTAAACTAGGCTTTCGAACATTCTTTTAATTGCCGTCTTATTTTTTGTTCCATTGTCATGTTGAAAAAAATATTCATCTATGTAACTATTTTATCTTTTTTGCTTTAACCCTCCTGTTGTCATCGGGTCAAATTTGACCCATTTTCATAAAGTTTATGTATCAGAAATTTGGGTTTCTTTCAACCAAATTTTAAAACAAAATAACGTGGATGGTAGGCTACAACGTTCTTCACAAGTTAAATAAATGATCAGTTCACTACTTGCATTGAATTTGGGTGTGTTATTCAATGTTATAGCATGTAAAGAAAAATTTATAGAATGTTGAAAAACGTAGGGAAAAAATGTCAAAAAAGCACCGAGAAGAGGCCAGGAAAAGTGACATAAACTTCGAAAAAAGTGACAAAAACATTGGGAAAAGTGAGAAAAACGTCAGGATAATATTCTAAAACGTCATGGGAAAAGCTTTAAAAAAAAAAAACGTCGAAAAAGCGCTGAAAAATATTGAAAAAAAGTGACGAAAGTGTCGAAAAAGACGACCAAAACGTTGGAATTCTTTTTTACATTTCGACCCAGAAAAACAAAAAGTTGCATGGTCGACGGGGAAGAATGAGTTATTTTGCCAAAACAAATAATGTACATAGGCCTATATGCACAACAGGTAGTTATTGTATTACAAAATACAGTCACTACTGTAGATTTGCATGCGAATTACATTTTCTTGGATCTGCATCTTGACAGTCACAAACACTACATAGTTAAAACATACATATTTTAAAAGAAACTTAATTATATAATTCAATGTTGTTCAATCGTTCCAGATGTTGGCAGTGTACTGTAAAAAAAAACTATGTTCTTATTATTGTGTCGCAGCGGCAGGTTATAAACTTAGTGAATAGGTTTATCAGAAGATATAGGCCTACGAGATAATTATTGCCGTGATTAATAAGAAGTTTACAGTAATACACTAATCAGCCTGGTGCATTGTCTTACTTCTCTGATTAATGACAAGCATCACAAAGTCACTGTGAAAAAACTTCCTGCAGATTATGGGACTCATCTGTGTTCGGACAGGATGGCAGTGAAACACACAAAACAGGCAGGCTACACTGACATCCTTTAAGGTTTAGAATGAATATAAATTTACATTTATTTTACAATTCGTTCTTTGTATTAAAGTGTTATACCGTTTTTGCATATAATAAGCTGCACAACCACAGCAGACTAAATACTATGGTACATCACATTTACAAGGGCAGCCCACCAATAGCCTACATATCAAAATAAGTCTCGCGGAGGCCTAATATTAGTCCTCCCTACGACTTTTTTTGTATCCGTATCTTGTGAGTCCCTCAACTTTATGGGTGAGAAATACCACATATCTGGAGAGCCCCTTTAATGAGATGACAGTGTTTGAAATGACCCACCTCCAGGATGAAGTGGAGAAGGAGCAGAAAGATGATATCAAATTGCATCATGGGAAATTAGAAGTCAACCAAAATAAAACAAGCATATTTGGATGTTAAGAAAGTGTAAGATTAATGAAATGTACTAAAGAAAATTCAAAGTGGTTAAAAAAAAATTGTCTGTAGACTTCTCATAAATTCACCAAACGTTTTATATAATGCCTCATTTGCATATTTCACCTAATAAATATATAACATAACATTTCAGAAAACTTGTGAGTTGTCAACTGGGGAAGATTCACGGTGATTATTAGTTAAGATTGTAAGGTTTTTCTTCAGAAGAACTAGAACTGAATGGATAAATACCGGAGCACTCAGTTGTTAACTGTGCCAACATCACTACCACATCACTAGTACACATCCCTGATTCGCCGAAGAAAAGGAACTTCCTGTTGACATCACTGGAGGAGCCACGTCTTCACACCAACGTCAGATTCATCCATCAAAGATCGGAATTCCTTAACTGAACGTTTAACTCTTACAGAAATGGTTTCCTGTATCACAAGGAGTTTCGTGTTCTTACATGTCGAACAGCACAAATAATAATCATAACAGTAATACAGGCAGAGTGAGAGAAAGTATATAACAATACCAAATAATACAGGTGATGAAATGGACAATGCTGTTTATCTCTTTTTGTTTGATTTGCACAAAGAGAAAACACACGGCTGTCATGGTAACAACATTAAGAAATGTTACTTTTACACATTCCAGCCCATAATATAAAATAGTTGCCTGAAACAAGAGCAGCAGCAGTCCTATACACACAGTTCCTGTTTGAGAAAAACTACAGTGACTAGCCGTTTGAGAAACTTACTGATCAAAGTCAATATTTATGTTTTTATAGATTTACGTCTTCAGTAGGGAGATGTTCCAGGTGTTCGACATCACCTCTCTGTCGTCACAGTTACTGACGCTAGGCAACTGAGCACCTCAGAGCTGCAGCAGCTGCTGTCGACCTGCTGGAGGAGAGGCTGAGAGGCCAAAAGACAGACAGACAGACAGGCAGGTGAGTGTCTTCAGAGAGGACAGTTTATCTGAAAAACAGACTGACAGCCGTCCAGGTGAGAGTGTCAGCGGCTAAACACACCTGCAGGTCTCCATGACAGCAGCCGTCCAGCAGTTTGAGACAGACAGACGTTTCCTTCATCAGCTTCTGTCTCACCGAGTCACTGAGCTGACAGTCTGAAGACACAGCAACCAGCAACTTCAACAGGCAACGCAGCAACACGGCAACATGACACGCCATTCTGAGAGACGGAGAACAGAATCAGTTCCTCTGTTCGGCATCCAGAAGTCAGAGTTGAGTTTCTGTTTTAGCTCCAAAGTTTTAAAACCATGTACTGGTGATTTTGTACGTTAACATTTGGTGCGGGGTGTGGTTTTTATAAATATAAGCCATTACAGTTTCTACCACACCCTCACATGTATTTTATATTTCTTCAATGTGATTTGTATTTATGTGTGTGAAACAAATAAACATAAACCATCCACCTGAACCACCAGACCAGTGTGTGTGTGTGTGTGTGTGTGTGTGTGTGTGTGTGTGTGTGTGTGTGGGTGTGTGTGTGTGTGTTTTCTGACCGTGGCCAGGCTGCTCTGGTTGTTCTCTGCAGGACCTCGAGGATCTTCAGTCGGCTCGTCTCTTCAGGGGGATCTCTGACCTCCAGGTATCCCACCACCACCCGCTCCACCTGCCGCAGGTGTCTGCACACCGCCACGGCCATCCTGACCCCGCACACAAACCAAACGCACCCTTAGAGCCCTGCTGCAACCCAACTAACTCCATCCGCTGCTCCAGCAAACATCAAAAGCTCCTACCTGTCTATGTACAGAGGCAGAGCGGAGGCGTAGACACGTCGCAGCGCCACCTTGTCCTCCGCCTCCATGCGTCTCAGGACCAGACGCAGCACGTCGTCATGGCGACAGGGCTTCCTGCGGGAGGAAGAGGGGGCGAGAGAGGAGGGAGGCTTCTCCAAAACCAACAACAGGTCCAAAAGACAGGACAGGACCGACTAGAGACAGACAGACAGACAGACAGACAGACAGGCAGGCAGACACAGACAGACAGATCCTTCATTAAAGTTTATTTATATATGTCGGCTAATAAGTAAGAACAAAATATTAGAGAGGTCTGAGGTCATTTACAATACCGTGTTGTCATTACATAGTTTCATCACGTTTTAAGTTGATATGGCTTTGTCTACAGGAAGTTGTAGTTCGGAACAAACAGAGTGTGTGTGTGTGTGTGTGTGTGTGTGTGTGTGTGTGTCTTACCTGTATGACAGCAGTCTCTGTAGTGTACAGGTGTTTGAATAACGCCTGGTAGATAACTTCTGCTCTGTTGAACTGACGCAGATCTGCAGCAGGCTGAACAGACATAATCATCGTCATCATAAAAACATGCACATTTGGAGTTTTGTCGAAATAAATATTGCTCTTGTATGTTGTACCTATTTTACAAAAGATGTTTAAAGGTCCCATGGCATGAAAACTTCACTTTATGAAGTTTTTTAACATTAATATGAGTTCCCCCAGCCTGCCTATGGTCCCCCAGTGGCTAGAAATGGTGATAGGTGTAAACCGAGCCCTGGGTATCCTGCTCTGCCTTTGAGAAAATGAAAGCTCAGATGGGCCGATCAGGAATCTACTCCTTATGAGGTCATAAGGAGCAAGGTTACCTCCCCTTTCTCTGCTTTGCCCTCCCAGAGAATTTGGCCCACCCATGAGAGAGAGACATCATGGCTTTCAAATGAGCAAAGTGGCAGTTGGTCAAGGCCACACCCCCACCCTCCACCTTGCCCCCCCTCTCTCCTCCTCAATAGCTACAGACACAGAAATGGCACATACTAAGGAAAGCTCATTGTGGGACTGGCTCTAGTGGCTGGAATTCTACACCAAGGCTGAATTTCGGGAAAGAGACTTCAGATACAGTATTAGGGGACCACTAAGGTCTATATAAAAGAGACTTCAGATACAGTATTAAGGGACCACTAAGGTCTATATAAAAGAGACTTCAGATACAGTATTAGGGGACCACTAAGGTCTATATAAAATAGACTTCAGATACAGTATTAGGGGACCACTAAGGTCTATATAAAAGAGACTTCAGATACAGTATTAAGGGACCACTAAGGTCTATATAAAAGAGACTTCAGATACAGTATTAGGGGACCACTAAGGTCTATATAAAAGAGACTTCAGATACAGTATTAGGGGACCACTAAGGTCTATATAAAAGAGACTTCAGATACAGTATTAGGGGACCACTAAGGTCTATATAAAATAGACTTCAGATACAGTATTAGGGGACCACTAAGGTCTATATAAAAGCATCCAAAAAGCACCATGTCATGGGACCTTTAAAATCATTCACAGGCTCTAATTTTCTTCAGGAGTAGATAAGAAGAGTTTCAGGTGTGATGCAGATGCAACAACCACAGCCAGATGTTTTGGTCCTGTCTGCAGCTGGAGGATTTTTGGGGGTTTTAACATCCCTTCACATGTATATTCAGGCTGCTCCCCGATCACCACTAACCAGGCTGCAGCTCTCTGCTGCTCCATCACTGATCCTCCTCAGATGGAAAAAGATGCGGGATTGTTTCATAAAAACTAACTGGAGGACAAAAACTCCTCAAACTCAGATAGAACACTTAGAAGATCTGACTTTTTCTGCTGTTTTCAAAACTGGATAAATCCCTCTTAATAGGTCTGATTTTACAATGTTCCTTTGTGTGTGTGTGTGTGTGTGTGTGTGTGTGTGCAGGCTCACCGTGTTGAGCACGATGTGGTGCAGACAGCGAACTCCCAGCATGCAGTTCTCTGGTCTGTAGTGGTCGTTGAGGAGGAGGGAGGGGGGGAGGAGGTGGGACAGGTGAGGGGTGAGAGAGGGGCGGGTCACCTGCACACACACAAACACACACACACACACACACACACACACACACACATATATATATACACACACACACATATATATATACACACACACACATATATACACACACACACACACACACACACACACACACACACACACACACACACACACACACACACACACACACACACACACACACACACACACACACACACACACACACACAGAGTTAGGAGAGAAAGGAAAGGATGTGCTGCTTTCCCACAATTCCTTGCTTCATCTATAGAGACTCACATTGTTATAATTAAGCTCCAGCAGAAGTTAATCATGTTGTGAGGTTTTTGAGATAAAAATGACAGAAAATCTCATCATTAGAGAGTAAGTAACACACACACACACACATATTCATTGGTTTACACATATTAAACACAGCGATCAGTGACAGGGTGAAAAGTTAACCTGCTGGAGCAACTCTCACATACATACAGTATACTGTCTCTGTAAGGATGAACTGAACACTCAATGCTGGATGATACAAACATTAGTTTAATGTCACTGTCAGAGACATCATATTTAATGTATAATATATTCCGTGTAAAATCTTAATATCTAAGTGTTACACATTGTCATCATTTTGTGCAATGCCTGAAGAGATTATTTAGGCTTCAAGTCTTTTTCCTTCCATTTTACAGTAACTAGTGTAGGGCTGAACGATTCAAACGATCGTTTTCAAATCGAAATCGCCATTTGAAAGAATGTGATTAGCTAATCGTGAAGACTGCGATTAAACAAATGTGAAATATTTAGTTGAATGTTTGGTGTAACATTTAATTAAAAAATGTGTATTCCTCTTTTCATTATTATATTTACTGTATTTTCATAAGATACGTACATGCTGGAATAATATTTCATATCACAACAGTGGATTTTTCATTTATTTTTTATTTCTTTATTTAATATGATCTTAGAAGGTGCAATATGTAGCTAAAAAAATTGCAAATCGAACCGTAATCGCAACATCTGGCAGAAAAATCGCAACTAGATTTTTTTTCAAAATCGTTCAGCCCTACTACAATGATTGTGCGTTTGTGACTGATCTGTCAAAACACCCGTGACCTACATTCAGTACTGCGCCTGAACGCATCCTGTATGACACTAACACAGGACTGAAGCTGCTAAGTCTGAAGAGAAATCATTTTTGAGAGATTAACTAATAAAGTTAAAATGATTAATATCTCCACATGTAGTTTAATGGACTGCTGTTTGTTTTATAACTTATTTGATGACCTCATCACTAAATAAAAGTCAAACAGACCTGCAGGAGCGTCCACGCAAACACCAACTTCACTGCTTCGCAGCGCTGCCACGAGTCCCTGCAAAAAACAAAACACACACACACACAGTTAGTTCCAACTTCCTGTAAACAAAACCAAACTATGATCTTGAGAAAATGATTCTCACTTGGTCAGTTGATGCTGTAGGATGTCCAGGATTCCTCCCAGAATTCCTCTGTTCTGACCTCCTTCCTCCCCCTCCTCCCCCTGACTCCTGTCCCCCATCAGGAGGTGGGGGGGGTCCCTCCAGCCCCCCGCCCTCAGCAGCGCCTCCTGCAGGCTCTGAGCCGCTGCTCTGGAGGAGCAGCTGGTCCATGCCTGATCCTGATACAGAAACAGATTGAAAAATTCAAAATAAATAACCTTTTCTTATGGTCCGTTATTTTACATGTTTTTGTGTGTCTGAAGAACCCCTTGAATAAAAGATTGGTTCATCATCAAATCAAAATGAGAAATTTATATAAATGTAACAGACCATTACCTTTAATAAAATGACAGTTTACTCAGGGTTTTTAACAATGTTGGAAAAATTTGGGATAATATAAGTAAACAACTCAACAAAATAAACATAAGCCGAGTCGTTTTTAGTCAACATTTTAATGTGGAAATGAGATTTTGCATGTTTGCGTGTTTTACATTTTTAAATTGTTTCCATTCATTTACACACAGAATTTAAATCAAATAAGTCAAGAAACTTGCTGGAGTTGCAGCATAGTAAACTTTCCTTCTTCTGATGTATTTGATCTTAATTGTATTTTATCGATTTATTTAAAGGGTTAAGAAGACATGCATTAATAATAATAGTCCTATTAAAATGTCATACTTTTAGTATGATTTCTGGGTGTGTGCCGGGATAATATTTTTTTTAATCTTTTATTTGTTTTTTGTAGACATCTTGTGGTATCTACTTAAAAGATAACTATTAAAGATGCAGTAGGTAAGGGCATCCGGATAGCTCGAGCTGCAGATAGGTTTCCTCCCCTTCCCCCCTCTTCACACGCACTCTATCATGCACAGCTCTCCCTTGTGGGGGGAGGGGCTTAGGAGACCATTTAGGCTTTAGTGGAAAGGGGGGAGGGACTGAGAAGTTGTCGATGTTCAAATTTTTTGGCTTAGTCCCGGATCTTCACAATCGTACCTACAGCACCTTTAAGAGGTGACACATAAGAAATCGATCACTCTAATGATTAACTGCTAGTATTTGATTTCTCTCTTTTTGTCAACCTTCTATATCTGTTGTCACGTAACAGTACAGACTGTTTAAAATAAATTAAATAAACATCAATAACCTAATGTTGACTCAAACAAGAGTTAGTTGATTTTTAAACTTGTATGAAAATGAAACCAATAAGAAAGTTTAATTTAGACCAGTGGTTCTCAACCTTTTTTGTGCCAGCGCCCCCCTATCCATTATCCAGGTCCCTAACGCCCCCCATCAATTGCCCCGAATATTAATGATTACGCCCTGATATAGGCCTAGGCCTATTATTGTTGTTACTATTGTTATCAAAAATAATTAAAAAATCAAATAATTGAATGACAAACACATGTATTAGTTTCCCAGGTATCAAAAAAGCCATGTAAATAGAAATGTTATATATTTACAGGTTTTTTTTTAAAAAATGCAACCATTTGACATTCAAATTAAAAACCAGCAGCCAATCAGAACAACTAGATATGTAACATTCAAACTATAATTAGGTATTATCAAAAGACCTGCTGCATGTCCCTGGTGTGAACCTCAGCACCTTTAGAATTTTATAATTTGAATGTCCTTTTTTGTTTGTGAAGTGACCTTGGGTGTCATGAAAGGCGCTTTAAATAAAATTTATTATTATTATTATTATTATTATTACAAACACTAACAGTAGCCAATCAGAAACAGTTTAGCAATTTAACATTCAAATCTATTTTTCATTCAAATATAAATGTTCCAACGGAAAACAAGCTGGCACTTACCAAGGGGTAAAAGCAGAAGAATAACACACACACACACACACACAACAGTATTTTGGTGATGACAAACGACTTGAAGAACGACACCTACTGCCGAATGGAAATAAGTTTACAACCTTTGAAAGTTAGTTAGAGCCCTTTTTTGATGCTTTGAATAGTCTAGGTTAGAAGAGTCTAGGTGTGCTATCGCCTGTCTTACGAGTAAATAGCAGAAAAAAAAGGTTTGGAGAAACGCAACCCCACATCGCGCTGTGTTTTGTGGAGGTGTGAGAGTCCCGTACAGTAAACGGTGACATCACTGCCTCTATCGCTTCCATAAGAAAGTTTTAAAACACCAAACACAAACCCTGAACTGGCCGGGAGTTTGGGGAACAGCTAAATGTTTGCCAAACAACAAAGCACAGTCGATATACATGGGTTTCTTGGCAACGCCATCACTGCTTGCGCACGCAACCGGGGGGCAGAAAGAAGACGTGTTTTGTGTAGCTAGCTAGCTAGTAGAGGCATAGCGTAAGTCAAAATGCCAAGGAGTTGTTGCGTAGTTAATTGTACAAACAGAGCCAGTGATTGGTGCCTGATGTTTAACATACCTAGGGGGAAGCATGCTTTTGCCAAAAACCGGCGGAGGTTATGGCTTCAAGCCATAAGAGGGGCAGTTTGGGGTCATTTGCAAGCAGTCAGGCTCCCATTGTATCAATCAGAAAAGTTGCAGCTTTTGGTTGTTCAGCTAAGTCAGTGGTTCCCAACCTGGGGTCCGGGCACCCCCAGGGGGGGCGGCAAAGATCACAGGGGGGGCGCGAGTCTTTATCTGGTTTGAGGTTGAGGTAAAAAAAAAAAAATTTGCACATGTTAAACAAATTATGATAATACACTAGAATATATAATGTATACAAAAGTCTGTATAAAAACTATATATTCTGTTGTATCCTCGTTTTTCCTGCTGCCACGGCATCACTATTTTATGAATGAAACATGGCGGAAAAACGTCACAGTGCTGATAACTGCTCTGTATCAAAAAAGAAAGTAAGGCTCTATTTCCAGAGTTACCTCAACTTCGGTTTTGGGGGGGGGCTCGGCTTTTCTTAGGCATGAGTAGGTGGGGCGCCAAGGAAAAAAGGTTGGGAACCACTGAGCTAAGTGATATCTACCTGTCAGGGCTGTGGTACTCGAATCCGGACCATAGACAATTAAAGGTCCGGACTCAAGACAAGTTTAGACAGCTAGCTAAAGCTACGCCGATGTTTTGCTAACGTTAGTGCAACAGTGTTAGCCTAGCCTACCAGGTAAATATTACGACTGCCTTCGGAGTTTACTATATCGATATAGTAAACTCCGAAGGCAGTCGTCTGCGTCCACATTGCCAAGATAAGACCTGTGGCGTTAGTGCTCATTTTGTACATAACTTTATTGAATGAAATATTAAGCTTCGCTCCTCTGAGATGGGTGGGTTTTTGTTACGTTACATACAAAGCTAACTGGCTATAGTTAGCCTACATTAGCTAACGTTGCCGAGACAGTGGCAGTAGAGCTTCGGCGAGCTAACCGAGACAGCGTTATGGCCCTCTCGCACACAATCAACCTCTGCTGCGAAAAACAATCAACCTGCAGTGATGTTTTGAAACTAACATATTGTACCTTTTCCCAGAAATCCTGGCCATTATTTTAAGGCATAAACCAACCATAAGGGTACACTCAGGAGTAACCCTGCTGTTAACACGGGCTATTACATTAGCCTAAAATGATAATTATAGCCATACATATATATCACAGTAACACTGTAAAATTAAAGACCGACAAACAGATCCAACTAAAATCATGTTTTATTGAGTCAGTAGTTATATACAAACAATAAGGAAAGCTTAAAGGAATACGCCACCGGAATGCATGTCGAAATTCTAGCCGCGATGTTTCCCCATTGGAATGAATGGCAAACAGAGCTATAGCTAACTTCTCATAACGAGAGCTCTCCAGCTCACAAAAAAGATAAAATTGTAATCGGTCAAAAACGTTAGCTTTGTAAGACCATAGAGTATGTGTTATATAAATGCCATGACGAAATGAAGGGACTGAGACAAAAATGCGTCTGCATTATCGGACCAGCTCACCAATCTGTCTTTCTGCCCCTGGTATGCGCACGCACCCTGTAATGTTTGTAAACAGGAAACCCGTCTATATCTCGCACGTCGCTTTTCTTTCTCTATCGTGAAATTAAGCTGCCTTCATGTACAGTAGTGTTCGTTGTGTTCTACAAACGATTTGAGGAAAAACTGTTACTGTGAAATATAAAGTTGTGCTACATTAGGTGGGGAGGGGCAGGGGTAAATAATAGAACAGGACGTCGCGCCGATTGCTTTTATTTATTTTATTTTTTTTAAATCTGAACGCAGCTTCACGTGGTACAGAGCCCATTTAAGATGATGCTCTGACGTCCCGTTTCCCTGAAGGCAGCACGGAGCTGCGCCAAACAAAGCTGACAGAAGCACAAAAGAGAAGAAGAGTTATGATACCGGCCTCGTCCAGTCGCAGTGCTGTAAACTAGTAGCTTTTAATGATACAGACTTCCAATTTTTTAGTAGTTTAAGTGTAAACATGTATTGTTATTGTGAATCTTTGGTTTAAACTAGCTTTCAAACAAACGCCCCCCAAGGGCACCTCAACGCCCCCCTTTCCAAAATATTGCTCCAACGCCCCCAATCATCTTCTGAACGCCCCCGTTGAGAAACACTGATTTAGACTTTTCTGTCCAGACTCACCTGGAAATGAGTGACAGCAAACACAGCCACAGCTGGAGCTACAGCAAGCAGCACACTAGTCTGACGGCCTCGGTTTCCCAAAGTTCCCAGCAGTGCTGTGAGGGTGGAGCATACTGGTCCAGCTCTGCTAGGGACGCTCTGATAGGCTGCAGCCGGCAGAGAGTCACAGTCGCCCTCACAGAGCGGCAGAGCTGCACAGCCAATCAGAACGTTGACCAGAGAGCCGTACGCATCCTGAAGCTCTGCCAACCCATTATCCTGATTGGCTGGGAACAGCCAATGGGGATCTGCTGTTTGGAAGAGCCTTTCCACACGACCAATCAGAGAGCTTTTTTCACAGTCGGTGGACGCACTAATCAGCTTCTCCTGCAGCCGAGACAGGAGCTCTGTGATTGGAGGAAGGGAGCGGGAGGGGAGGGGCTTCTCAAAGGATGAGGATGATAAATGAAGGTCATGAAGTAAAGATGAGAGCTCCATACTGAAGGGAAGAAAGAGAGGAGGGAAGAGGAGAGGAGGGCGTAGGGAGGAAGAGAGGAGGAAGGGAAGAAGGAAGAGAGAAGGAATGGTGATATACTTGGAGTTAATCATCCGAATGATCTAATTCTTGGCATTCAAACATTTTAATTATTATTTTCATTTTCAATCAGAGCCAAATGATCACGGCGCACATCCAGAAATCATAATAAAAATATTGAATTGTCATGTTGGGATGTCATATCTTCTTGGCCCTTCAGATAACTGATTAAAATTAAAAAAATAAGGTCAAAAGAAATGAGAAAACAATTAAATGCTTATTAAAATCAAAAGGCAGTTTTTTGATAATATCATTTAACTTTGCTGTGCAAAAAGATTTAGCCGGTAACGTGAACATTTCTTGCTAAGACACAAAATTAAGTCAAGATCTTTTAATTGTGTGTTTCAATAGTTATGTGGATGACAAGCAACTGTATCTCTGCTGAACCAAATCATGCTGCAGCTATAAACTCCATTAGGCCTACTATCTATCTTTTGGCAATAAATAAATGGATGAGTAATTATTGCTTTAAGTTGAACGAGAGCAAAACTAAAATCTTACTAGGAGGTAATTTATTAACAGCTAAAGTACGACGATTTCTCAATCCGAAAGATGCTGAACTGTAATGCACTTTTTTACTGGCCACTGCCGGACTTCTGTTAATTGAAAACTCTGCATGCAGCTCAGAAGGCAGCGCTGAGCTATCATTTTCTTATTCACAGTTGATCCGGCTAGCCAAATTTTCTTCTGTCTCCCAAGCAGATGTAATTTAGAGTCATCATTAAGTAACAAAACAATTGGGTCGCAGGAGCTGATTTAGGACCCTCTTCCTAATACTAGTAGTCTGGCTATCACCAGACCAAGCTCAATCTGGGTTTACCCAGTCTACGTAGAATACTAGGACACAAAGCCCTCATTTGTTACATTGCTCACACAGATTTAAATTCACAAACCGACTCTCTTGTAAATCAGATGGCTGTTTGGACTTTTTTACTAAATGTACCCCAGGTTAGTAATGTGTTTTTTTTGTTTGAGTCTGTAACGTTAGTTCAGTTTCTATTTCTTTTTAGGTTTGTTATTTTGGCCTGACGTTTTACAGCTTCTAGGCCTACTTTAAGTTGGTATACAATTTCATATCATTTTTGTTTATTGTAAAAAAAAAAAACAACAACAAAAAACATAATTGTTATACTGACTTGAGGTGTCTGGACAGTTTGCTTATTGGTGTCCTGGTTTTGCTTTTCTTTAGAGATCCGAGTAATGTTGTGTCATAAAAACGGACCTTAGATCATCAGCGGATACTGTTCTTCTTCCATCGATGTGGAGAAACAACAGATTCTTCTTTAATTTGACATAGCTTTCTTTCAGATTCGCGGCATGCAGACTGAAATCTCCGGACGTTTTACTGGGAGGGACAGTGTGTTCGGATAAATATCTCCGGTCGCATACAAGCTCCGCATTAAACGTTCCGACTCCCCGGAATGTTTTCTGATTAGTGCTTTTTTGCTGATCAATTCCATTTTCAGGCTTTACAGTTTTAGACTTTGGGATTCATTGTCCTAGTATCGATATCTATTGAAGAATATATAGGAAGTTTATTCACTTTTTCATCGTGGAAGACCGAATGAAAGGAACCTCTTTGGTCAGGCAGGTCCCTTTCATCCTATGCTTTCATCAGGCTAACGTCAACACGCCTTGCATTCAATAGATTCAGACTTTTATTCATTATATTCAGACGTTAATTTAATATATTCAGACTTTCATTCATTATATTCAGATGTTCATTCAATATATTTAGTAATTCATTTAATATATTCAGACTTTCATTCAATATATTATATAGAGAGAGATCAGCTGTCAATCGAACATTATGGGATGTACTTTGACATCTTCTCATTAGTTGTTGTGTAAATGTTTCTTTAGGTGGCCATCCTTCCTGTTTCTGTTTAGCCACGGTGGCTATCAATGCTTAATGATTATTTTTGTTAACATAAGCTGAAAATGAAAACGTCTCTGATTGATTTTTTTGTATGCTGTTGTTTCTTTTCCACACTAGCATGAGTCTGAAGAGAGAAAGCACCATATCTCCTTTATCCTATATACTTTGTTCTCTTTGTGTACATTTGTAAATAAATCTATAACCACATTTATCAGTTTTCCTTGATCATAATCAATAAGTAGATTGTGCATTATTCTCTTTGACATAAATTGAGATTCTGGTCAGACAAACTGATTGAATGGATGAAGTGAATCTGTACGTGAAATCTTTGAGCAGACTTTACTGATGGGATGTGTGAACAAAATCAAGCCTAACATGATGAATAAACAAACATGAACAAAGTATTGTCTTCTTGTCTTGTCTTCTTTCAGAGTATCATACAAAGCTGTAAAAAATACAAAATGCAAAAACTAAAATGAGATTATAACTGAGGCAGTTCTGCTCCTGAAACACCACAAAGTACATTGGAGTCAGTCAGTCTCTGTCCTTTCAACCTTCCTCACTAAAACAGCTTTGTCACAGAGAAATGAGCCGAGTTTTCTATCACTTGTTGCTTTTTACAACCAACATTTTCTCTCTGCACTGAATCAATTAAGAGGATTTATTACACAGACGTAAAAGTTCTAACACACATAAGATAACACATATTGTGTAGTGGATTTCCTAATGTTTAGACACTTTAACATAAAGCCTCAAATCTCACATTCCCAAATACTATTTACAACCTGAGAGCTGAAACTTCTCTCTCCCATCTTTCCCATAGGACCTGATCACAGCATCAGTGTTACAGGGTGTGACTCCTGTGGACAAAACGACAGAGCGTGATAAATGTCTCTTTACTGATTAAGTTTTGACATGTCTTCCTGCAGTGAATGTCACAGCAGGTTAACAAGTCAAATGTGAAAACTGATGAACGACACAAGATGGCACCTTCATCCTGGTGACAGGGAAATAGCATGCCTCAAAAATGAGAAAATGTCTCAATCTGGTGGATAGTAGAGTGCATGATTTTATGCTGAATTGGCTGTTGGATCCTAAATGGTCTGAGTATCTGTACATTGGCTACAAAGTGTATTATTACCTATTATAGAAGCTGAGGTTCAACTTCCAAAATTAAAAAAAAAAAAAAGAAAGAAAGAAAACTCACAGCCTTGCCAACGTATGCCATATGCAATTTAAAATTAAAAAGCCAAAATTTACCAAAAGCACAAATAATTATTGATGCATTCATTTGTTCATCACTTTCATGTTGCAGCTGGTAAAGCCCAGTGGAGCTCATTTTGATTACTTTATATACTGCTGGGTGGATTAATATATCATAATATATCATCATTGATTGACTATATTTTGTTTTAATAATATGTAAAGTAACTAATGTTGTCAAGCAAATGTAGTGATGTAGAAAGTAGCATAAAATATAAAAACTAAGAAAGTAAAGTTTAAAAGGTAGAATAAAAAATAAATGTGAAAAATAGACAAAATAAACAAAAGAGCAGTAAAAATAATACAATAATTATAATTATACTGAGAAGGTCATATCAAGACAGTAACAGGGAGTTAGAAGTTAATACTTCAACTAGGTAAATTGTGTAGTAAGTGGGCCTTGATTGTTTTGCAATGACGGACATTTGGGGGTTCTTTGTGTTGCTAGAGAGACAAAACAATTTTGTGAATATAAACTATAACATATTTATCCTCACTTGTGTACAATAAAGAAAGTGGGTTAAAGAAGAAATGGGGTCTGGGGACTCCCAGGAGTCCATGGCATTCTGCCAGGGGGTCTGTGAAATGTTTTCAGATTCATTTAACTTATGATCTACATTTTTTACAGAAGGCTTCCTAGTTCAATTAATAATATTTGGATTTATACATTTACAATAGATTACCTTTTAATCTAAAAAATCTATAAACCTTAGAATCTGCAAATATGTTTAATACATGTCTAATATCTTTTAAACACATTTATCTTGTGTTGTTCTTTCACATAACTAAGACTAGAAGTGTAAAAAATAGGCTACGTCAAATTATTCCAAGGGACATACATGAGGGGGTCCCCTGTATATCTTGTAAGGGGTCCTTGGCTGGAAAAACATTGACAACCTCTGGTGTAGAGGCTTGAACACAGCACAGAGCTCATAAACAACATGCTCAGACATGTTTGAGAGATCAGAGAATCTGATATCAAAGAGAGGAAATGTGACCAACAAACATCAGACAGACTGTAGTGGTGTTTGTGGTGACATTAGTGGCAGATTAAAACACATTTAAAAAATGATTTATTTCTCTTGTTTACCATAAATCAGCATCAGAGATTCAGCGTTAAAGACCGAAGTGTTTTCTCATCTGTTTACACAGACACGACCACATTAGAGCTGAAACACAACCTTTGATGACTACACACACACACACACACACACACACACACACACACACACACACACACACACACACACACACACACACACACACACACACACACACACACACACACACACACACACACACACACACACACACACACACACACACGGATAAGCTGCGTTTATTCATATTTCAAAGCAGGAGGAAATGTTTTGAAGCTGCTGTGATCTGCTGTCAGAGGATGTAATTAACACTCAGTTATTAACCACACACACATTTGGCCTAATGTTTCAGCTAGCTGCATCAAAACATCTGCTAGCTGCAAGCTAAATTACTCTTTTCTTTTTCAATATGAACACAGGCAAGTCAATGTTAAACATATTTCATACAGGCACAGATTGGCTGTCTAAATGTACAACCTAATAATAAGACCAATAAAAAGTAATAATGATTAGCAAAAGCACTGGGTGTTAGCAGCTGGTTCAGGTTAGCTGTGGGTTTATCTTAACTAATATTTAGGTTATCTCAACCAGCAGTTCATATGTCTAACATTAATGTTTAGAGTTAAGATTACTTTTTTTCTGGTACTGCTTTTATTAACTTATTTGTCATATTTTTAAATACACAGTGAGAAGACATGCAAAATGCCATTTTACCGTATTATGACAATAAATGTGATTCTGATTCTAATTCTATTTCTATTCTATTCAAGTGTTAAGGATTAGCTTGAAGTTGAGGTATGCTAGATGTTAAGGTTACAGTGACGGTTTAGGGATATTTATATATATATATATATATATATATATATATATATATGAACATGAATACAAACTGAGGTTCTTTTTCTTCTGCCAGAAGAACAAAAGTCAACAAGATGATTCATCCTGTGGAAGTAACAAGGTTTTTATTGTATTCTAACTTCTCAGAGCTAATGCTAATAATATCAGTGTTTGTGGTTCCTGTGAAATAATTTTTTATAAAAGAAAAATGTAGTCTCTGTAAGCTTTTCATCCACTTCCTGTTTACTCTTCCATCTGGCAGAGCTTCTGTCATTCCTGTCGTCATTTTCTCTGACGAGCCGCCAGGAAATTAAAGAGCAGATAAGAAGCATGTGAACAAATAAACACACACACAAGCTTTCCACCCGTATGCTTCTATCAATCTAACACTTCAGTTTAACATGTGAGCATTGAGTCCTGGTGAGCACAGACACAGACACACACAGACACAGACACACACAGACACACACAGACACACAGACACACGAACAGGTGTTGTCTAGGTTATAGAAGGTTTTAATGGTGATAGGTTAGAGGTCAGATACAGACTCAGGTTCAGTTTTACATCACTTTGGTCAAATTAAAAAAGATTAATGATGAGCAACACATGTTCCCCTAAAGCAAACTCACATTTACTTGGAAATCTCCTTACTTGATGCCAAACCCCCTAAAATAATTAAAGGGTTTGGTGTAGGAGACTTTTTTTTTTCACGATAAACAACGTCCAAATCTTAAAGGGATAGTTTGGATCTTTTGAAGTGGGTTTGTATATGGTAATTATCCATAGTCAGTGTATTACCTACAGCAAATGGCGGTCATCATGCCCCCAGTTTGGAGAAGGCAGGAGTACAGATTATATTTAGTTATTATACATTCCTGTTGTTGTCACTGTAAACTGTATATAACATTTTAGAAAACAAAGATTGACATGGGTAGCAACAACTAAGGAGGGGATGGGCTTAGTGAACAGTAATTTGGAGGCAATCAGGCATCTTTTAATGGAATTTGCATAAATATGTTCAAATTAGTAACTCTGTAAACATGCCCAAGGCATCAAAACATCTGTCACAGCCTCCATGCTTTTATAATGAAATTATTTACAGAACCCTGACTGTGTGAACTGATGATTAATCAGATTAATTATATTAAAGACATGTAAGGGGACACTGTCCCTTTAAGAAGTGTTCGATGTTGGTGTTCTGACTGTGTGAAGACAGGAAGTCTAATGATGAAGGTTAAAATGTGTTTGGTGAAGAAAACATCACAACATGGACATCATCAGGTGTGTGTGTGTGTGTGTGTGTGTGTGATTCACTCCTCCGTGTCTTCTTCACTGTAGTCGCTCAGAGGAAACTCACGACTCTCCTTCTGTGTGTTGTAGCTTTTCCTGTGCATCACACACTCCTGGTCGATGATCGCCTGCAACACACACACACACACACACACACACACACACACACACACACACACACACACACACACACACACACACACAGTTGATCAATAAACCTAACTGTATGTCTGTGTAATCTGTGTGTAATTTTGGGTTTATTGAAATGTTTCCTCTGCAGCTTTGAAGGCAGCAGCTTTTGATCTATGATCCTGATTTAACAGGAATTAGCAGTGTTGAGATCTTTAATAACATAACTGTCTGTATGGATCATAGTATTAAGGTTAAATTACATATACTAGCTTCGGCTCCGGGTAATCAGGTGTTTTATCTGCTGAACCATAACATTTGACAAACCAACCAAATTTAATTGACAAAGCACATCATGGCTACACTTCATCTGTATAATTTTTTAGTCTGATTGTTTAATATGTAAATAGTTACTTATTTCAAAATTAACCGTTAATGTTATGTAGTCTAGTCATTGTTTTCAATAAATAGTTCATAAACCTTTGTTTGACTAGCTTATTACTGAAGCCAGCCATCATGCAACGCGCCGTCACATCCTGTGCCACCCACCACCTCAAGTAAATTTTCAACCTGTGGGAGACACTGTTGCTCGCAGTGACACACAGATCATATAAGAGAACGGCACAGTTTGGATTTTCTGAATTGGGTTTGTATGATTTACTTATCCATAGTCAGTGTGTTACACCTACAGTAGATGGTGGTCATTACATCCCTCAGTTTGGAGAAGCAGGTAGAAGAACGGACACAGTAGCTATTTGCAATGTACTGCTGTGGACGGGGCAGCAGCAAAACGTATTTTAGCCACCCCCAAATAATTTCAGTTAAAGTGTACTCCATATTAACAATACTTCCATGGCATCATTATACTTCCTGTCTTCCTAGAAAATTCTGCAAGAGATTTTGACAGTGTAACTACTACTTGGTGCACATCCAAATAAAACTGGCTAACAGTAAATCTGTTGTTTGACATGTACTAAAAAGAGAGGACAACACAGCCTTCAGTAAAGAGTCTCCATGATAGGAGGTGTATGTGTAAGAACTTGTTACTATGTTGATTTCCGCAGTGAGGGAGTGGAGGAGGGAGAGGGAGACAGAATCTTCCATGGGTCAAACGTACGATTAATGATGATTATACCTCTTAAGTTTGTTCTGTAATTCAAAAACAATGGGTCCAAAAAGCAAAAAATATGATCATGTTTTTTCAATCAATTTAAATCAACGGTTTAAGGATAGGCGGTGTTGTATGTTGTTCAGATTGCAATTGTTTAAATAAAGTTGATTGAACATTAGAAAGGCAAACAAATACCTGCGCCATGTCCGAGCATACAGTATACCGCCCGGTTACTAGAAATTAATGGACACTTGCCAGCAAATGGCAATCAAGAATTCTTAGTGGCCATGGTAACTATCAACAAAGGTAGTACTATAAATTCTATATCTATGGGTAGTAACCATTGATATATATATAATGGACCAATAGACATTCAATCATTCCCAATCTTACAGAGACAGAGAGCGTAGGTATATGTAAGGAGATAATATAAGCACAGGCTAATTATTGCTAACTAACATGCTAGTTAACATTCGTAATTAAACCTAAACAGCTAATGTAAGTCGAAACTGCCTGCGAGCTTCTCCTGTACTATACGGTAATTCCTCTACTGTGTGACAGTAAGTCACTTGGTTATGACACAATCGTTAGCGTATTTTTACAAAAACGTCTGCTACGGAGCCATAACGTGAGATACAAGGTAATGGAGCCTTTTATACATTGTCGTGTTTCTTTAGAATTAAACAATGGACAAATAGAGTCTTTAAAAGCTTCAGATGTAAAGTTATTCGCAGTCAAGTGACGTAAAAAAAAAATGGCGGTCAGTGGAATGCTAACAAGAGGTGATACCTTTGTAGCAACAAAATGGCGCCATCGGAGGTTCGCGTTCTGAAGCGAAGCTTACCCCCTTGGTAGTAACTCATGTTTTTATATCTGTATTTACCATTTTCTCCTCTCTGACAGCAGGGTTACGTAACAGGAAGCAGAGTGGAGCATACAGAATGTTGATCACCCCGATAAACACCATGAGACAGGGAAAACCCACTGCCTGAACCAGAGCACCCCCTGTGGATGGTCCTGGAACAACAGACAGAGACTTGTAAACATATGTAATGTTATGTTAGTGCTAATTTCTTTTAAATTCATGCCTCATTCCATCCTGTTTCCAACATGCAACGTGTATGTTTACATGTTTGTGTTACCTATAGCAAACCCCATACACAGCGCAACATCAGCAATGGCGTAGACGCTGCCATAGACAGAGGCGTGACGGATGTCGACCAGGTAACCCATGATGGCCATCATGGAGGAGTCCACCATACCTGACGGACAAAAATCATTCAATTAAACAATTAATGAATAACAACTGTAATAATCTCATAGTTATTGTTTCCACAGTTTATATAACAAAATATCAAATCATTAGTCTACATCAGTTTACCTACAAACACCTTTGATATTAAAAATGTAAATGAGACAATGAGTGTGTTAATTATCACCTATAGCGAAGCCCAGACCTCCGTTTGGTCCAATCAGACCATAGATACTGGTGGCAAAAGGAACCTGGTACACACACACACACACACACACACACACACACACACACACACACACACACACACACACACAAATATATGAAAAGATGTCTACATGACTTACTGTAACTACAATGGATAAAACAATGATGGTTGGATGTTGTACTTACACACAGCAAACTGATGCCAACGATAAACATCCCCAACATAGAGCAGAGCCACCTGGAGACGCAGAAATACACATCAGCTACTTGTCTGTCTTACACCTGCAGGTTTACCAGAAATCTTTAGGATCAGGTCTGAACAGAACTCAGACTTTCCAGAAAAGTTAATCTGTTAATCTGCTAATTTAACTTCTTCCTCTAAGAGGTTGTATTAACTGAACACAGACAGACACACACACACACACAAAGTCGATCAATAAACATACCTGTATGTCTGTGTTATCTTTGTGTTATCTGTGTGTAATTTAGAGTTTATTAAGTAGAAATGTTTCCTCTGCAGCTTTGAAGGCAGCAGCTTTTGATCTATAATCAGTGTAATCGCTGTGTAATGACTCAATGACACACACACACACACACACACACACACACACACACACACACACACACACACACACACACACACACACACACACACACACACACACACACACACACACACACACACACACACACACACACACACACACACACACACACACACACACACACCGTCCCATCTTGTTGGCCAGAACACCGAACAGGTTTGTTCCTATCAGGTAGGAGATACTGGCAGGGAGGAAGGCCATACCTGCGACACAACATAATACAACACACTGTTAGAGAGGGAGAGGAGGGAGGAAGAAGGGGAGGTACAAATGGAACATAAGGAAGAGTAAGGAAGGAATGAATTAAGGGAAAAACATAAGAGTGAAGGAACATAAAGAAGGAAGGAAGGAAGAAGGGAAGGAAGGAAGGAAGGAAGGAAGGAAGGAAGGAAGGATGACCTTAAGGAGGAATGGAGAAGGGAAGTGCAGGAGCACAGACAGTGGAACGTACCAAGTTGCCATTTAGGGGAGCACATGGTCTGCATCATCCAGATGGGCAGAGTCGGCTCTAAGATGGCTACACCCATGTTGGCGAAACACAGAGAACCTGCAGACAGAAACATAATCTGTCAGAGACTCTACA
The DNA here is from genome assembly GCF_004354835.1 of Perca flavescens. Classification (NCBI taxonomy): domain Eukaryota; kingdom Metazoa; phylum Chordata; class Actinopteri; order Perciformes; family Percidae; genus Perca; species Perca flavescens. The sequence continues at coordinate 13,478,057 of NC_041335.1, forward strand.
TACCTGTTTGTCTTGTGTTTTGGGGGTAAATGTGGCCATAAAGGTGAGTGTGAGGAGAAATCTTCATACCTGCACTGATGAGAATGTACGGATCCTTTAACAGAGTCAGTAACGGAGTCCCTTCCACACTCTGAAACACACAAACACACAAATTGAAGCTGGTCATGCTGGTCCTGAACAAACCAAAATCTTACCAGACAGGGCCAGAACAAATCGCATCAGATCATATCACCCAGGTCAGACTGGTCTGTATCAGATTATTAGTGGTTTTAAAGTGGACTCACCCCTGGAGAGATCTTTGAAGGCTGCAGGATGAACAGCTGTAATGCTGCAACACATAAAAAAAAAATATTATGCCATTTTGATCAGATTAGTGTGACATTACCAACATGTACACAGGAGGTCACAGGTTCAAAACCCCGTCAGCAATAACATAATTTATAGATGCCGATCATCATCGTTGATTCTATAGATCAATCTATTCTGAGATAAATTAATATCCACGCTGAACACTTTATATTGAGCCTTAGCAGGTGTTATGACCACTGAGAAGATTTTATTTAAATCTTTACCTCCATCAAACATGGCCAGGAAGGCCAAAATCAGGAAGGGAGCGCGCTTCCCCACAAACTCGTACATCACACTGCCAAATGGAGCTCCAACTGAAACACAATGTACACACATTCAACACAGAACAAATATTCAAGTATATAAGTCATTTTTTTATACTTACTGACATCTGCCCTCAAATACAGTCCTACAACAGTTTTATAAATCTGTCTCTACTACAGCTGTATAACATTAGTCTATATCCTTCTATCGGTCCTTTATGAGGACTATGGTTGACTGCTCCTCAGATCTCTGCATGGTAAATTGGGACAGCTAGCTAGACTATCTGTCCAATCGGAGTTTTCTCTCGCAGGACTATTTTGCAGCAGCTCTGTGCGGAGTTTAGCACCGCCCATGAGGATTCTGATTGGTTTAAAGAAATGCCAATAAACCAGAGCACGTTTTCCTCCCATCCCCGAATGCTATGTGGAGTAATCAGACCCTCCTTCAGCGCGCTTTGGAGGAGGGTCTGGCAAAGCGAAACAGGTATAACGCCAACCCCCAAGTGAACAATGCTGACAAAACTAGCCCCTGGATGAACTGAGCAGAGGTATAGAAGAATACTCTCTTATAAAGTAAAAGTCCTACATTCAAAACATAGCTTGAGTTAAAGTACAAGTATTAGGATGAAAATATAAAAGTAAAAGTACTCATTATGCAGAGTAATATATATTATATTATTGTATTATAATAATTGATGCATTAATGTGTTCATTAATGTTACAGGTGGTAAAGGTGGAGCTCATTTTAATTTAATTATATACTGCTTTGTTGTTTAATCTATAATATTACATCGTCATTTATTAGTTGATTATATTTTATTTTAATAATTTGAAGTAACTGGAGTTATCAGATAAATGTAGTGAAGTGAAAAGTACAATATTTCCCTCTGAGATGTAGGGGAGTATAATGTAGCAGAAAATGGAAATTCTAAATAAGTAATTGAGTAAATGTACTTAGTTACTTTCCACCATTAGTGCTGTACTGGTGCTCAAGAAGTACACATTTTCATGTGTGTGTGTGTGTGTGTGTGTGTGTGTGTCTCACTCAAGACCCCCATAGCCAGTCCTCCCAGTGCGATGCCCATGGCGATTCCTCTCTCCTCATCATCAGTGTACACACTGGCCAACATACCCAGACCTAAACACACACACACACAGTCAGTTTGTTAACCTTTGTGTGGATAAGAGATCTCCGTGTACTAAATGTTTTGTGTTTCAGAGTTGACCTGCTACGGACGAGAAGGACGAGCCGATTCCCTGCAGAGAGCGAGCGAGGAACAGCAGAGCGTACGTCCCTGAGAACGCAAACACTGAGAAGCACACACACACACAAACACACACACAATTAGACATTTCTTTATAGAAAACAAACCACCATGACTGTGTGTATATGTGAGACTTACTGATAGTTGACCCAAACATGATGATGAAACCAGCAAACATGGGGATGTGATACCCAATCCTGCAGAGAAAGACAGTATGTAAGTGAACTAATGCAATAATGCAACATTTAAAGAAACACACATTCATATCTACGATGTCCGTAAGTGTTTTATAAGATCTTTACGCTTGTGGATGTTACAAATTTTCTAATTTTTTTCAGATGTATTGTGGAACTGAGGCTAATACATTTACAGTCTTAAAGCTGCAGTAGACAGTTTTCTTTTTTGGCGTCGTTGGGCACTAAACTATATATACATTTCAGCATATTGTAAGGCTTTAGAAAATGTAGACAGTGATAAGAGACTTTGGCCAATCACAGATTATTTCAGAGAGAGGGCGTTCGGCTACAAATATAGATACGGTGCACATTCCTTTAAAGGGTGAAAGCCTGATTCAATGGTGGAGAATCCTGGAGACGGGTTGAGGGGAAACCTGGGGAACGGGTTGCCGATAACATTAGGAACTTTACTGTATGTGTTGCATTTGCAACATGGACCAAAATTGTTGTTGCACCTCAAGAAAATATAAAAAAATGCGTGCCAACGACAACACCCAAACCTTCTTTTCATTTTCTTCTTTGTTTTATCGCCACAATGACTTTAAGGCAAGACAGCAAGTTGTGCAGCGTGAACAGTACAGAGATCTGACCACTTTAAAAGTTGTGTTGTGTGAACCATGGTTATTGCTTTGTCCTCCATCTTTGACCTCCAGTCAAAGTTCAACAAATGTTTTTTTCTCAAAATTAGACAAGAAGTTACTAATATTTCTACTGTGAATCAGATACCTGTTGGTGAGCGGGCCGACAAACGGGTTGATAAGCAGCTGGACGAGAGCTTTAGAGGCAAACAACAAACCAACACGAACATTTTCCTCTTCCAGAAACGCACTGTCCAGAAGACAGGAGGACTCCTGCAGGAGAGAGAGAGAGAGGGGAGAAAGTATGAACTCACCTGTAAACACTGATCCATCACTGAAAGATAAACATCACCTACTGTAGCATTAGTGGTTTCGTTGATCTGCAGCTCTGCGGTCGGGCTGCTCTGGTCTGGGGTGGGTTCGGTCAGGATCTCCTGCAGACTGAATGTTGAATTGTCGAACAGAGACACCAGAGGAGACGACTTGGGACTCTGCTCTGATTGTGTACCGTGGTACGGTGCACTATTGTTGGGCCGAGGGAGCTGTAAGCTCTGGGAGGTCTGGCTGAAGGTCCGGAGGTTTGACCTCAGGGAGGGGGACTGGGAGGGCACAGTGCCCAAGCGTGATGCACCAAGGGTGGGCAGAGGGAGCAGGGATGGCTGGGCGGTCTGGGGCTCCAGACTAGGATGCTCCATGGCGTAGAGGAAGGTTGGGATGATCGGCACTAAAGGAGGAAGATTAATTTATTGGTTGCTTTATTAAAATAAAGTTCCTCACCACAAAAAATGTCTCTGGTTACCTGAATATTTCAGTCACAGAGTGGTTAAAACTTTGTTACAGGTAGAGCAAAGACAATATGAACTCACTGATTAGACAATGTTCTCAACGACATCAGATAGAAAAACGATATAGTGAAGTGAACGTAAAGTGCATGATTTCTTAAACTAAATTTCAGGGAATCAGTCAGAAAGTAGGCAGAGAACCATGAAAACAAAAACAGAAGCCAGCTATAAGCACACCGGTCAGTCCTAGACTCAGGAACAGCTTCTTTCCACATGCCATCACCACACTGAACACACACAACCGCCCTCCCGGTTCGGTACAAGTGTATGAGTAATATCTCCCTCCACTGACAGAAATATCCCTTAAAGGCAGAACATGAGACTACATAACTTATAAATATGATTATGGTGTAAAGATGGTTTAATGCTTTACTTTATAGATTCATAATTTCCTAATAACTTCCCAAAAACATCCAAGAAGTTAACTGAAATTAACTCTTAACACTTAATTATGTTTCAAAGAACTTCCCGCTTTAAAGGAATACGCCGACTCATTGGGAATTTAGCTTATTCACCGTAACCCCCAGAGTTAGACAAGTAGATACATACCCTTCTCATCTCCGTGCGTGCTGTAAGGCTGTCTGACGGCTCCAGCGGCATCAGGCCAGCACAGAACATGCAGGTGAATGGTTCCAGTAATCCTACTGCTCCGAATAAGTGACAAAATAACGCCAACATGTTCCTATTTAATTACAAAACACAACGTAACATGAGACACAGCTGTCTTCTAAATGTAAACAAACCGGGAACTATATTCTCAGGCGGAAGAATATAGTACTTGGGCGGAGTGATATGCTCGCAGCAAGCCCGTCTGAGAATATAGTTCCCGGTTTGTTTACTGTTAGAAGATGGCTGTGTCTCATGTTACGTTGTTTTTTGTACACGCTGTGACTCTACAAATCACAACATGTAAATAGGAACATGTTGGTGTTATTTTGTCACTTTTGTCACAATTCGGAGCAGTAGGCTAGTTGGAACCAGTTACCTGCAGGATCTGTGCTGGGCTAAGCTAATGCTGGAGCCGTCAGACAGCGTTACAGCACGCACGGAGATGAGAAGGGTATGTATCGACTTGTCTAACTCTGGGGGTTACGGTGAATAAGCTAAATTCCCAATAAGTCGGCGTGTTCCTTTAAACCTAAATAATTATTAATTCATTATCCTTTTTTTCTTCTTCAACACTTTATCTCAGTTGATAGGAATTACTTGATTCAAATTGCATACATTTTCTCTATAATTAGTACGAAATTAAAAAAATGTCTGTCCAGGAACATTCTTGGAAATTATTATGTATTATGAAAATACTACAGGAGTTTTACATCCGAATGAAGCTGATTAGTGAGTGAAGATTGATGACATAGGAGGTAAAAAAAACAACAAAAAAACACATCTTAAACCCACAATGAGCCTGTTACGACATCTAAAACCCATCAGAGGAGAAATAGAGCAGAGAAAATGATTTTATCTGAGAAGAGACCAAAGGAGACAACTGTGGACTGAGAACGCAGCTTTAAAAGGTCAGGTCAGGAGGTTGAGTGTGTGTGTGTGTGTGTGTGTGTGTGTGTGTGTGTGTGTGTGTGTGTGTGTGTGTGTGTGTGTGTGTGTGTGTGTGTGGCCTCTCCAGCCTTTAGATGCAGCTCTGAGTCTAACTGCTGACGACAGCGATGAACTCCTGCTTTTTTAATTGCGTCACAAATCTGTTTTCCAGCAGCTGAGGCTCCGCCATGGAGTAACATTAGAGGACAACCTGTTACTGAACCATGTCTGGAAACACTCCCTGGACACAAGTATGTGGACAGCTGACCATATGTGACTGTGTAACATGTTCATTAAAGGAACACGCCGACTTATTGGGAATTTAGCTTATTCACCATAACCCCCAGAGTTAGACAAGTAGATACATACCCTTCTCATCTCCGTGCGTGCTGTAATGCTGTCTGACGGCTCGAGCGGCATCAGGCCAGCACAGAACATGCAGGTGAATGGTTCCAGCAATCCTACTGCTCCGAATAAGTGACAAAATAACGCCAACATGTTCCTATTTACGTGTTGTGATTTATAGAGTCACAGCTTGTACAAAAATCAATGTAACATGAGACACAGCCGTCTTCTAACTGTAAACAAACCGGGAACTATATTCTCAGGCGGAAGAATATAGTACTTGGGCGGAGTGATATGCTCGCAGCAAGCCTGTCTGAGAATATAGTTCCCGGTTTGTTTACTGTAGAAGATGGCTGTGTCTCATGTTACGTTGTTTTTGTACACGCCAGACTTACAAATCACAACATGTAAATAGGAACATGTTGGCGTTATTTTGTCACAATTGGGAGCAGTAGGCTAGTTGGAACCAGTTACCTGCAGGATCTGTGCTGGGCTAAGCTAATGCTGGAGCCGTCAGGCAGCGTTACAGCACGCATGGAGATGAGAAGGGTATGTATGGACTTACTCTGGGGGTTACGGTGAATAAGCTAAATTCCCAATAAGTCGGCGTGTTCCTTTAATGTGCTGCTCTAACAGCCTCCACTCTGCTAGATTCAGACACCAGAGCAATATGTTGCTGCCCTGGAAAACCATGTACCTCCAAAAAGTAAAAAGAAAAAACAGGCCTTTAAGCTTGTTTTTTTTGTTTTTATTGTTTATTTATCTTAAGAAGTTGATAATAGAAGTGTTTGTCTGAAAAATTAATTTGGAGATACATGTTTTTTACTGGACATGTGTATTATTTTTTTTTAAATAGGGGCAGGATCATGTCGGAGTAGTTTCTCTCTGGTTAGTGTTAGTGAAAACTCATTTTTTTCCCAGTATGTTTTAGGTTCGGTTTGTCAATTCGTTTGTTTGTTGTCCGCAGGATTGTGTAAAAAAGCCACTTTTTCTTTGGAAAAATAACTGTGTCTGAGGTCTCTGAGGTCCAACTGATCAGGTTGGCTCACAGTCTGTGGTCCATTTCATCTAAAAGGTGTTGGATGGGGCTGAGGTCAAAGTCCATGTGCAAATCAGTCAAGTCAAGTTCTTTTACAGAAAACTGAGAAAAAATGTATTTATGGAACTGCTTTGTGTCATGTTGAACAGGAAATAGTCTTCCCTAGTTAATGTTACTGCACTTACTGGTGGGTGTGAATTCTTTAGTTTAGTGACTCTGGCTCAATGTGTCAGTTTAAACCTAAACAAAGCAGCTTCTGAAACCTCCTCCTCCACCATACTCACCGACCACAGTGAGCAGCATGTTGTCGAGCAGTAGAGCAACAAACACCACCACCAGGGCAAGTCTGGGAGAACCTCGACTCTGACAAAGCCAGGCCATGTCTGCACAGAGAGAGAGAGACAGAGAAACACACACACACACACACACACACACACACACACACACACACACACGTAAACTTGTGACATGTTTTAATCTCTAACACAGCAGATTGTTCAGTCACTTTGTGTCTCTTTTTAGCAACATGTTGCATAATAAACATAATTTTAAAGGTCCCATATTGTAAAAAGTGAGATTTCCATATCTTTTTTTAATATGAAGCAGGTTAAGGTGCAATATAAATACTGTGAGTATCAAAACGCTGAATCCACATGGTGCAGACACTCTGAGAACCGATGGACAGTATATAAACTGGACCAACAGATCCCGTTGCTCTGGACCAGCGAAGGATATTAGAATCACTTTTCCGGTGAGCGCTGAGCGTTACTGCGCAGCCTCCAACTGAGAGAGACGACGTAGATGTGACGTGAGCAACCTGTCTGAAAGTTGTAAGTCTTCTGGTAGCTGTGCCAAGAGAAATTTCAATCATTCCGAATCTTGCAGAGACGGAGAGCGTAGGTATATGTAAGGAGATAACATAGGCACAGGCTAATTATTGCTAACTAAAATGCTAGTTAACATTAGTAATTAAACCTAAACAGCTAATTTAAGTCGAAACTGCCTGCGAGCTTCTTCTGTACTATACGGTAATTCCTCTACTATACGACAGTAAGTCCCTTAGCTATGACACAATCGTTAGCCTATTTTTATAAAAACGTCTGCTACGGAGCCATAACGTGAGGTACAAGGTAATGGAGCCTTTTATACATTGTCATGTTTCTTTCGAAATAAACAATGGACAAATAACGTTTTTAAATGCTTCAGATGTAAAGTTATTTGCTGTCAAAGTGACGCCAAAATGAATGGCAGTCAATGGAATGCTAACGGGAGGTGATCGTTTTGTAGCATCAAAATGGCACCATAGGAGGTTCGATTTCTGAAGCGAAGCTTACCCCCTTGCGGAGAACGCAGATACCGACCCGGAAACACTAACCAATCAGAGCAGACTGGGCTTGTTTGGGAGGAGGGCTTAAAGAGACAGGCGCTAAAACGCAGCATTTCAGACAGAGGGGGAATACAGGTATACTCAGACAAGAACATAACATGTTTTTTCAACATTAAAGTATGTAAACATGTTCTAATAGAAACCCAAATATAAGCATGAACCTGAAAATGAGCACAATAGGTCACATTTAAATGTCTGTTAAAAATGTTAAAAATGACACTTGAAAACCACTTGAAGCTGTTCAGTTACAGCTGATCCACACTTGTTCAAATATTACACAGGATTCTACAAAATATTACTACATACTACAGGAAACCATGACAGCTGCAGATTTTATTCTTTCAAAAGCAGACAATATAAGGAATATATAATATCTAGTTGGCTTACTGTATGCAGGTATAATGTTTATCTTAGCGTGTTAGCATTATTACATTACCTAATTATTAGTAAACACAGCTAAGGCTGATAAGAATGTAATTAGTTGTGCAGGTATCTGATCATAAACCAAAGTAGCCTATTGGACACATTGAAAAGTCAGAGGATCACCCAAATCAGTAGGATTCGTGGTCTGAAGACCATGACTACTGAATAAAATGTCATCTTAACCTCTGCAATAGTTGTTAAGAGTTCAGTCTGCAACAAAGTGGTGGACTTTAGCTAGTGGTGATGGCCACAGCTTTGGCCACACAGCCATCTTAAAGGCGGTAACCTCATACACTCACATTTATCTTAGTTCATGCTGTTTTCATTAAGATTGGTTTCTATACCTTTTCAAACACATTATACATTTTGTTGTAAACATTTATTTAGTTTTAAATAACGTACAGGACACTGGATTTGGTTTATATATATACTTTATTACTTTTGGATTGTCTTTCTACTATAACGGTTTTCTTTTTGAGCTTATCAGTGTTGCGGATTCCACACCCTGGAGTGAGGCATGCAGGCTGCTGGGACAAAAGGGTAGCATCTGGAACAACAGCAGCTTTATAGGGGTGGTGGCCAAATTGGACTCTACCACTACTTATGTCTGGGGGGGGTTAGTTTTATTTTTTCCCAAGATATTTGAGTTTTGATTTGTATTGTATTTAGTACATTTATTTGGTTAATGTTAATTAAGATTACATTTCTTTTGGAATAAGTGTTTAGTTGTGTTAAGTTCGGTTTGTTTGTTTGACTTCTTTTAAAGGCCCAAATGTTATCTTTATTTTATTGTAATGATTTTGTGGATAAAATAAAATCCCCTTAATTGAAATCTTCTTGTGACTCCTCATGCCTAACTGCTTGGTCCCTGATAGTGGCTAAAATTAAATCTCTACAGCGCCGCCATCTGGTCAGTAATGTTTGGCTGGCTGTAATTCCTGCCTGTGTTAGAGTCTGAAACACAGCTAAGAAACAACTGCCAGTGTAGGAAGAGTTCAACAGTTTGGGAAATCCTTAGCATGTAGTTAGCTTAGCTTAGCAAAAACACTGGAAGCAGGGGGAAACAGCTAGTCTGACTCTTTCCAAAGTGCAAAAATCCATCTACTAGCAATGGATACACTTGCAAACTAGCCTGGGAGTTTATGTTTTATTTGCTATTGGTAGATGCTTCTGGTCTCCCTCACATTCAGACAGATTTTCAGTGGCTTGAGACATGCAGGGCCAATCACAAACGTTTATCTTATGTGGGGTGTGTTTGAGACGAAGACTGCATAGGAGCACCAATGAGACGGAAACAACAAAGCTGAACTTTCTGTTAAAGCCTGGTCAGTATTGAACAAACTGGATGGTATATTTTAAAGCCTTTCTTGAGAACAATCTTTCTTCTCAAGAAAGGCTTTAAAATATATGTTTGCCATACTTTTGACAGGATATGGCAAAACAACATTTTCCTGTCGATCACGTGTTATTTTTTCCCCACCCATATTACGCTAAATTTTGCCCTAATATGCTGTGATTGGCCATCTCCAGTGGATGGACCTGGTTACTGGTCGCTCAGCGCTACGCCCCATGTTGATAACCTGTTGTGAACTGAGAGTGATCGGAGAGGTTCCAGACTCTCTGGCAATGTCAGGCTATCTCTAAACAGACTACAAAAGCAGTGTACAGTTAGAGTCTGCAGGCTTAGACTAATATCTGGAGTCTGTGATATGAACAGAGCGTCCTGTTGTTTTATTAAAGATCAGATGTGATAGGAATGAGCTCTCTGTCTTCACTGTTTCTTTATTACAGCACAGAAACCTCATGAAGCCAAATCTTTTTCTGACAAACGTGTTGAATGTGTTTAATTCTTCATAAAAGATTTGAAAAGCAGATTTTTTTGAATGCCTATATTGTTTACATCAATGTTTACTTTTTGGCAGTCCCAGCCATAGACTCTATAATATTAATGGACAAAGCATCCAGTTCGGTGAAGTGCTGCAAATGCGGAAGTGCCATAAACCTGCATTCTATCTGAATTCCAGCAGAGGGCGACACATGCGATTGCAAAAGGAGGTCGGTTTCTGTAGAAGTCTATGAGAAAGTGACCCACTTCTCACTTGATTTATTACCTCAGTAAACATTTTCATAATGAGTTTATGGTCTCAATCGCTAGTTTTAAGTCTTCTGCAACACAGAATGATGTTAATTTTTTTAATTATGGTCTCGTCGATTTTAAAATCGCTGATAAAGCAGGGGGGGTTTTAGGGCGTGGCTATGATGCAATTGCCAGTTAAAGTGTGTAACATGACGTAGAGTGTAAGGGCTCCTCCCTCATTCTTCCCTCTCGTCTAAAATCATCATATCCGCAACCAGGATGGCTGCGCCTGTAACGGCAAAATCGACAACTCATAGCAGATCTCCACAAACCAATGGGTGATGTCACACATATGGTCCCCGCTCACAACCTATGCGGCAAACTTAAAGTGCCTTAAAATGCATTCTTTCTAATGACCAGTATGGGGCGACTGGATGGATTGTGATGACATGTGGTTTATCATTCATGTTCCCCTCAGGATGAATTGTAATAACTCTGGTGATCCTCTGACTTTTTATCTAGTGCCATAATCAGGTCAAACTTTTAATAATAGCCTACTTGAACAAATACCTGCCAACCTCAGCTGGACTTTGGGTTGAAATAATCGGAAAAGAATTTGTTCCAACTGGGAAAATTCACGTGAATGCCCCCTCAAGTGAGAAAAACATCTTGAAAATGTTGGTACACAACTTGTTGACGTCATTTTACACAGAAACGTAACGTAGAAAGTAAATGTTTTGTTAATGGTAATTCAAGTATTGCATATCAATGTTTTTCTCATATGTAATTTCTAATATGGTAGTAGGTTGTAACTGTTAGTTGCTGTCCACATAGTGACCTAGTTTAGTTATAACAGTTATTATTAGCATTAACCTGATAACAAGTCAGGTAAATCAATATTTGGTGGTTTTAGGGAATGTACTGGTGCAGCAACACATCTGGGACAAATCACTAATATAAATCTTCAAACTGAAAATGAATACTGGAAACAGCTTTCAACGTGTTGTTTTAATTCTCTGAGCAATAAAATACAACACATCTTTGTAGTGTCCATGGTATTTCCGCATTATGACTTAAAGCTCATTAACACACCAAAGTCAGAATAACGACTTCCCAACTCGGGAAATGGGACCATCATCATCATCATCATCATCATCGTCATTGTCTATTCAAGGAACATTAACTCAGAGGAGCATGTAAATGCACCATTGTGTTTACTTCTAGTTAGCTAATGTTAGCATGCTAAAACGCTATACTAAAATGGTAAACATCAGTCAATGTGAGCATGTTAGCAGGATGATTTTAGCATTTAGCTGAAAGCACTGCTGTGTCTAAATGTAGCCTCGCTGAGCTTTAGCATTACTGGAGACTGTTCAACCATTTTTCTCATTTTATATATTATATATATATATATATATATATATATATATATATATATATATATATATATATATATATTTTTTTTATCTTGGTCACGAAGATAATTACAATTTGTGTAATGAAACAGATATCGATTTAGTGTGAATAAGAAATTGTGAATAAAAAATGTTTTTAGATCTTTCTTCGTAAATGTATTGACGACTGATTGGTTTAGAGGCTCTTTCCTCCCTCACTAACACAGTTATCGGTCTCTCTCTCTCTCTAATACAAACACACACACACACACACACCTTTCATTCTCTTATCTCTGTCCATCTTGTCTGTCCCTCTCTCCTGTTTGATGGAAAATTGATGTGAAATGTAATTGCCTCTGAGACTTTAGTTTGAGAAAAAAAACCTGCAGAACATCTTCAGTTTTATACAATTTACTGTATATTGTGAAACTTTTCATTACGAGTCATTTTAGTGAAAATGCTTAATTCTCTAGTCTCTGTGTCACTGTCAAAAAGTAAATAAATAAATAGCTTGGTGCTGACTAAGTAACAGATGACAATCAATGACCAATACATAAGCTGAAGCGATATATATAATCAATACATGTCCATCTGTCAAACAGCTGCAGACACACAGACCAAGTTAAACTTACAGTAACACAAAGCAAAATAAACGCATTCAAATAAAGCAAAATAAACACAATCAAATATATAAAATATAATAAAAACAAATCACATAATAAAAAACATCTTAGCATTTACTGAATCAAAATTAAGAAAACTATGAAACAGATCAATCTTAATTTTGAAAGAATAAAAGCCCATATGAAATTTAACTATTATCAAAAGAAAATAGATACATTAATATCATTGGTAAATTAATCTCATCTGAAAATTAAATATACACATAAATAAATAAAATAAATCATAACATTTTAGACAATAAAAGCTGAAATAAACCCATCTAAAATCATATAAAATTAAAACATATATGAAACCTACAATCTGAAGGACTAAAATCTACTTTTAAAGCAGTATTTAAATAAATGTATAAAAATAAAACTCACTTCATTGATTTGATTCTCCAAAGAAGAGACAGGTGGCTCCTACCTGGCAAGTGATGCTCTTGTTCTGGTTTCTTCAGCTGCTGATGGAGACACTATATATCTGACCTGAGGGGAGGAGAGAGCAGAGGACAGAGGAGACAAGGAGACAAGGAAGGACTGAAGGAAGGACGGAGGAGGATGTCTCTTCTCTTTTATTCTGATAAAAACTGACATTATGGATGCACACACACGCACAGGTCAGAGGGTGTATCATTTGCGTTGCTGGTGTGTGTGTGTGTGTGTGTGTGTGTCAGTAATTGTGAGCATCTGCTGTCCTTTTATTGAAGCCTGGAACAACCTGCAGGCTGGAGACCTTATCTCACACACACATCTACACACACACTGCAGGTCTGTTTACACTGCAGGTCTCTTTGTATGATGTGTTTCATGTATGTTTGTCCTCTCACACATGCAGTCACTTCACATATGAGCTCAAATAATCCACAAAACAAATATTCACAAATTAAAGGTTATATTTGATATGTGTGTGTGTGTGTGTGTGTGTGTGTGTGTGTGTATGTGTGTGTGTGTGTGTGAATCAGAAACCAGCTGGCCGTCTTCACGTCATCACTGATCATTTTTCCAAATCATCCATCAGTTGTTGCAGACTTCCTTCAGGCAGCTGCAGGTTTCAGGGCTGCAGATGATGTGTTGCAGGAGGTGGGGGTGGGGATCTTCTTATCCAGCTGTTTTTTGTCTGTTAATGAACCCTCAAAGTCTTGTTAAAAAAAAAAAAGCTTCCAGCGTCTTTTTCCCCCAACACTGCCTCCTAAACTGCATTTTCATTTACCTTTCGAGGGAAACATATTTTCTCCCAGATTTAGTTTGTTTCAGTTTGCAGTTTTAAACACATGGTTAACATTGTGAATTTGGACTTGGACCTGTATGGAATTGGAATATGAATATATAGTCCATGTAACAGAGAAATGCAACTACTTTATTTGAGCTGGATATTGTTGTCTTGTGTGTTTCTTGTGTGTTTGATGATTATGGATTGATTTCCAATCGGTTGTGTTTTATTTCTATTTAAACTGTAACTGCCATGTTGTCTTCACTCTTCTCCCTCAGAAAAGCTATTTCTATTTCAAGGGACTTACTGGTTAAGTAAAGGTTAAAAAAAAAAAAAATAGGTTAGACTAAGGCAACAAAATTATTTGGTTACTATGTTGTAAAGTACGGTGGCCCTGAGAGCTCAACACAATGCAAATTAAGAAAACACATGCAAATAGACATAACATAAGCAAATGAAGACACGTCTTCACTAATTTGACAACATGCGATTGACGAAACATGCGCCACATTCAGAAAAAGTGCTGCAAGAAGCTCACAACACAAGGGAAACTCTTTCTAGGGGACACTAAAAAGTGAAGCACATGGCTGGGACACGCTTGTTGTTGCCATAGTTTGTCCTTTTGGCTTATGAAGTTATTGACGTTGGCTATCTGTCTTGGTGATCGCATGATTCTGATATTATAATAATAAGCAAAAGGTTAATGCTAGGTTAGCAGATTTATGCAATAATATCTGAATCACGCCATCACAATGTTAAAATAAACCAATTTCTTTTTTAATTTTAGGATAGCCGACTTTAATAACTTCATAATCCACAAACGGTAACAAGCACTGCGTGTCCCCACTGTGTGCATTACTTTTTAGTTTCCCCTGGAAACAGATTTGTTGTCTTGCAAGCTTTTTGCAGCGCTTTTTCTAAATGCTGTGCATGTGTTGTCAAAGGGGGTGAAGATGGTTCTTTTGCTTGTTTTGTCTATTTACATTGAGTTGAGCTCTCAGAGCTAGTTAAAGCTTAATGAGTGTAATTAAGTCTATTAACTGTAATTCTGTGGTTTAATTGGCTCAATTAAAAATGCATTTTATGCATAAATTAATAAAATCACATTGCATCTAAAACAAATTTTGAATGTTCATGATGCAAACGATTCTCACAAACTTAGCTTCATCAACTCCTCCTAGAATTCTGTCCAACAATAAATATAAAACAAAATATATGAAATCAAATGTTAAAATTGGTAATATTTCCATTATCTCCCATCATTGTTTTGAAAGATTCTTTTTTAGGGCATTTTTCCCTTTATTAGATAGTGACAGTGGATAGACAGGAAAGGTGGGAGAGCGATGGGGGATGACACGCAGAAAAAGGGACTCAAACCTGGGGCCGCTGCAAAGGACTCAGCCTACATGGGGCGCACGCTCTTACTGGGTGAGCTATAGAGGTCAACCCCCATCATTGTTTTTTAAGAAGAAGAAGAAGAAGAAGAAGAAGAAGAAGAAGAAGAAGAAGAAGAAGAAGAAGAAGAAGAAGAAGAAGAAGAAGAAGAAGAAGAAGAAGAAGAAGAAGAAGAAGAAGAAGAAGAAGAAGAAGAAGAAGAAGAAGAAGAAAGGTCATTCTAGCGGAAGTTTCCTCTGGCTATGGGACTGATGTCATTCAAAGCTTCACCTAATTATGACTTAATATCTCATAATTATAAGACCCGTACCTCATAATTATGACATTTGGATCTCTTATTAAATCTGACATGAACATCCAATGAGCTTCGCCGGTAGAGTTATTTATCCAGCATTTGAAGTTCAGAGAAAATAGTAACACATTTGAAAAATAAGCTGAGAAAGATGAGATGCTTTTTTAATTTGAGTTTAACAAACTCTTATAAAACATCTACACAGCCAAAAGAGATTAAATTCACCTTTTCTCTGTGACATTTGTCTTTCTTTCACTCAAAGTCAGGGAAGCATCATGTTATGATGAAAATTCAAAACAAAATCTCCTTCAAAGGTTTGGTTTTACCTCCTTGTCTTGATCCTGAGGACCAACATGAGTTCATGGGAAGGCGTATAAATAGCACGCCACATTTCACAAACGCATTTAACGGCCTGTTCTAATCCCCAACTCGTCACATATGGACGTCTGCTCAGGGCTGGGTGTTAACATGTAGTTAACGTTGTGAATTCAAACTAGACTACTTGGTTATGTTTAGGAAAAGATCATGGTTTAGGTTAAAATAAGTATGTTTGTTACATAAATTAAGTTATGTACATAAGTTAAGTTGTCAATATAAGTAAGTAAACGTTGACTTTTAGTTTCACACGGGACACAGACATCCATCACCTCCTCCCTATGCGGATTTTGTCGCTCTTTATACCACAATGTGTCACAATCTAAGTCGGTAGAGACTGAATGGCGTGAAACGACACATGAACAGCAAAAAATGTGTAGTGATGCCACGCAAAATGACTTTAGAAATGAACATGTTCATACACCATTTTGTGAGGAAAACGAAAAAAGCAACTTAACCTAAAATCTCCTCGAAAGGTTTTTTTTTCTTTTTACGTTGACCTTTTCTTGATCCTACAAAACTGTCCTTGCGTCTCCTGGACAGCTGTGTGATTGGCCGCGACACCTGTCAGTCACACAAACACACCTGGACATACTTAAAACTTCTCTTTACTATTGATTGTGTTGGATTCGTGTGTTCAGAGAGCTGAGATGACTCTTCAACTGTTTAGTGTCGTCATCTGAAACTGGTAATCAGCTTTAATCACCTGTAAACACACACACACACATCCGCCCGCCTGACGGAGACAGCTTCAGCTCTAATGAGTCTTTATCCCAACATTCAAACCACATAAAGTACAACCACACACACACACACACACACACACACACACACACACACACACACACACACACACACACACACACACACACACACACACACACACACACACACACACACACACACACACACGGCTCTACCTGTCTCGTGTCTCCAGGTGTGTTGTAATCTCTCAGTGGTCTCTGCGGTGTCATGTATCAAACGTCCCACCCTCACCTGAGGCCGCCCGCGGGGCTTCCAGGAAGGAAGCGAAGGCGGCGCTGGCTCCGCCGACTGATGCGGTCGAGCTTCAAACGCACCTTCAAAACTTCTGAGAGACGGGACGGATCAGAGGGGAGAGGGAAGGGTATAAAAAACAAACCTGAAGAACCTGAAGGAGGAAACAGACAGAGCAGAGAGGATCAGACATGTATTAACACAATAAACTAGAGCTGGTTTTACGATCTGCAGGTATTCTTTAATAATTCATTTTAAGGCTAAAAAACAGGAGAGCTGTTTGAATTCAGCAGTTATTGTCAGAATTACAGAAAACTTGTATTTCTATTCTCTCAAACTATTTAAAAGCAGCAGGGAGATCTTTTTTTTTTTTTTTTTTTTTTTGCAAGGAGGTTAGAAAAGACCCTGGAAGGATTTAAACACATTATTCTAATAATCAGATCAATAATTAGACCGAAGAAAGCTGGTAAAGTCAAAGAATCAAAATATTTTTAAAGCAGAAAACCAGAAAATATTTAAGTAGTAAATTGTGAATTTCAAACGTGAGGTGTGACTGACCTCAGAGGGACAGTAGCAGACAGAAGCAGGATCCAGTGATTGATAGTTGATAGAGGAGTGATTGATTGATCAATCGCTCGGAGGATGATGTGGCTGTGGCGTAGCGTCCTGTGCGTGTCTCTGGTCTGTGGTCTGGCTCTGGACTCCAACACCATCAGATCCTCCAAAGAGACGACGCAGCAGAGCTCCGAGCTGCCGGTAAGAGGGAAATATTTTACTGTAGTATTTTTACTTCTACTCCACCATATGTCAGAGGGAGATGATGTACTTTGTACTGCACTGCGTCCATCTTACAACTAAAGTTATTATTTACTTTATAGATTCACTAAATATGACTGTTATTAAAAATAATGTATTCCCAAATATATCAACTTTGTTTGGTTTCTGATCAGTAAGGTTTAATTTCCACTTATATAAACACCAATATACAAGTGAGCAGAGACAGGAAGTGAGTAAGTCCTATTGTGTCCTTTAGTTTAAAGGTTCTCTTAAACTTTCTATTTTTCATTTTTACTCCACTATGTTTATCTAACAGCTGGAGTTACAGCTTGTTGGAGATTCACAGTTTATCTTCAACAGGAGATACGACAGCCAACTCTCCTTTGTGTGATTGATGACAAGTGAATAATCAAAGTCAGATGAGAATAGATTTTCTCTTAGGTCTTAGACTGGTCAGATGAAGACATTTAAAGCTGTCACCATTCATTAATCAAGAAAGTAATTTGCAGATTGACCAGTAAAATAAATAATTGTTAGTTTCAATATAAGGTAAATATATTAAATACAATTTGTCCAACCATAGTCCATAATATACAATATTAAACATATAGCCTACTGCCTACAATTTCTGCAGAAGTTTCTTGGAAAGAATTTGGTACTAATTATATATCAATTAATGAGACAAGTATAAGTTGTGTTTTTTGATTTCCAGAAGAATTTCATTTAAATAACTACTGCATTTAAATCTGTGAAGTCAACCAAAGAGTGATTATTCTTTCTTGTATTGTTTCATGTGAAGTATTTGTTAAAGTCGGAAGAGGTGAAGGTATCCAGTGTTTCACAAAAAGAGGCAAAAGCACAGGAAAAATAAACATAATTCTGTGTACCACATTCTCCCTTTAATTATCTTGAGACATCTCAAGTTTGGGTTCATTGTTAATCTATTGTCAGAAACTTTATCCTCCATATACGTATGATGAATTGTGAGCTTCCTGTAGACATACTTCCCATTATTAGATGTTCAACTGACTATTACTGACATTAAATCCCTATAATTAGCACCAAATCACCTTCTACAAACGTTTCTGTGAATTTACAGTTTCATATCGGTTTCTTTATTGGATATTATCAGACACTAAGATTCGTATTCTCTGCCTGTCCAATAGTGACTTCAAAAATTGGCAATTTATGTTTGTATAATCTCTTATGGAATAACAATAATATTTTGCATGTGATTATACAGTGAACTAATTATACTTTACCGTGAGAGGTCTATTAGCTCATTGTGTTTTATGTATTTCTGTATAAATACATCAGATCAGATATCTGTAATTACTGTAATATTGTGCAAACATTGTGATCACAGCCATAGTACTTGCAGCATATTTAGTCAACTTTGATGCTATTTTTTTAACATAAATGCTGGTATCATCAACCTTTAATATCTGAGGTCCTAACTGTGACATCACTCTAACCTTGTCTATCAGGACCGTTCCTATGGCGACCAGGTGGACCGTCCAGTACGGCACCGGACTAAGTCGACGTTCAACTCCAATCGAGGACAAACGCCTCCATGTCCTACACCTGACTGCTCCGTACCTCCGGTCAGTGACAGACAGAGAGACAAAAATTTAAACCCAACACAATCATTGACATAAGCTACATTATTCACAGCACAGGCCATCTAGTCAAGAAGTGTAGGCTACTTAAAGGGATAGTTTTGAAAGTTTTGAAATGGGGTCGTATGAGGTAATTATCCATAGTCAGTGTATTACCTACAGTAGATGGGGGTCAGCAAACCCCCAGTTTGGAGAAGCAGCCAGGAGTACCGACACGGAGGCTAAGCAATGTACTGCTGTGGACAGGGGCAAAACATATTCTGTCAATCTACTAACGATTAATCTACTGATTTTGGCAGCTGTACTTTTGGGGAGTTAAATCAAGAAGTAGAATTCATTGTAATGCTCCATGTAATTATCTATCGATCTTTCAGAGGGGAGGCTGCAGTAACAGAGCTCAGAGGAGACCGTCCTTGCAGGACAGACAGGTGGACAGACAGCAAGACAGAGAGACGGACAGCCACATAAACACAGACGGCTTCAACAGGACGAAAGGTGAGTGATTGGAAGTCAACTACGATTCCCAGAGGGCACAGCTGTTGGAAACATCCAATGAGACTGTTTTAGAACCAGTGGTGGAATCAAACATTTACTAAGCTACAAATGTGAGGTTCTTGTACTTTGTACTCCACTACATTTGTCTTACAGCTATACAAAAGCTGAAAACAGGGCTGTTGACACCATGAAAAGTTGACTTTTTAGAGATACGTGGTTCTCTTAGGACAGCGATGCTACAAAAATTTGATTTTATAGAAGATGACGCATTGCTGTAGATTAAACTACCTAACAGAAAAAGGAGTTGAAATTAGCTCAACCATAAACATTTACAGCATTAAAAGGAATTATACACATTAACACAGCAGTCATACTAATCCAGAAGCTTCAGATATAAACACTGACAGGGAACATTTTACTGCACAATCAATACTTACACTTTAAATACTGTAACTACATTTTGCTGATACTTTTACTGGTTTTGAATGCAGGACTTTTAATTGTAGTGGAGTATTTTGGTGTGTAGTACTTTTACTGCATTATCTGTATTAGGACTTGTGTTAAATTGTGTATCTCTTCCAGCTCCAGAAATGTCGAGCTGTGTGCGGTCCGGTGACTGTGCGGCCGGTCTGTGCTGTGTCCGGTATCTGACCGGTAAACGATGTCAGAGGATCCCGGTGGAGGGCGAGGCTTGTCTGCTGAGAGGGTCCACCAAAGTGAGGAGGAAGCTGGGGCGCTGCGACTGTGACACGGGGCTGTCCTGCACCGCAGTCAGCCGGGCGGAGTCAGGGAAAGCAAAAGGCCAGGGGGTGTGTCAGCCCCGCCACAGACAGGGCCAGAGGAACACAAGGCACTCTGGGAAGAAGAGGAGGACGGCAGAGAGGAGCTGCTGACAAGATTATTTATAAACTGTATCTTTTGTACACATTTAATTTAAACGTTAATTCAATTTGTTGGTGAGACGTGCACTTTTTTTCTCCACAGAAGACAGCACATCAGTAGTTCCCAAACTGAAGGGCAGTAAAAAATATTTACAAATATTTAATCAATAAAAGTCACTATAGTAGCCTATATTAAAGGAGGTGAAGACAATTGTGCCATAGAGTGTTCAAACTTGAGTAATACATTCACATTTACATGACATTAAAAGAAAAGTTTGACATTTTGAGAAATAGTGTTCTCTTACTGGCTGAGAGGAAGTTAGCCTAGCTTAGCGTAAAGACTAGAAGCAGGGGGCGGAGGGGACAGCTAGCCTAATGCAAGGACGCCAAAAGTAGGGGGGTCCATGGGGTCATTGTAGCCAATTTGTAGCCAACTTCCTGAGTAAAGGGAGCCAACGGGTTAGGTTTCATGAAAGCAGTTAGGAAACAAACAGAGCTATTTCTGTTTGCTTGTTTTTTCCCAAAATAAAAATGTCACCTGAATGTTTTTCTTTCTTCACCATCTTCTTTATGAAAGAGGACCACCTGCAGCAACTTATATATCTAAATGAAATAACTGTTTGGACGCTTACGAGAAATTTATATCGGCACCTATGGGAAGTCTCCGGTCTATCTACGGACACACGTACGCGCGCGCACACACACACACACACACACACACTTAAGTTACGTTACTCAGTGAGCTTGAGAAGGTAGGTGGATTTTGTTACATTATGATTTGGACAGAGCCAGGCTTAGCACACGAGACTGATATCAGTCAGTCAGGCAGCAGGGCTTCTGCCAGGACAGCAGTCTAAAAAAAGCTTCATTTAAATAATGTAACTGAAAGCATGCAGGTGAATGTGCAAAATCGGATTTTCTGACAGCTATTTCTCCAACTTAATAGAACTACAGAAATGTGAACAAATTGTTCTGATAATACTCATACCTGCAAACACTTACGGTTTTCCTACAGAAAAAAAAACGACTACACCTATGTTAAATAGGTTATTTTGTTGTGTATACTACTTACATTATCCCAAATGTTTCCATCCGACGTCTGGATGGCAGATCGGCTATCAGCCCCTCTGCCGACGAGCCAAACAGCGTCGGAGAAATGGATTTTTACAGAACAGCTGCTTTGTTCAGTGTTTTAAGACAAAACCCGGTCTTACTCAAGGATTGAAATTAGCGAATGCTTTAATGACTTGACCAGAACAATGTACAGCTCAAGAGCTCCCTCTGCTGGAGACTTCAAAAACATCCAGTGACCAGGGGACATTTTTATACCTTACATTTTCATTATACTTCTACTGAAGGAACATTTTAAATGCACAACTTTTACTATAGTTAGTTTTCTTTGTGGTATTAGTACTTTTACAGAAGTAAAGCTCTGAATGCTTAAATCCTAAAGTATTACCCAGTGATTCTTTAATAAATGTAAAAGCTTTGAAACAAACACTGTTACTTTAACACCAATTATACAGACTTTAATCATTTAAATGAAATTTTAAAGTTTAAGCGTTCTTACCATGTTGGCTCAAATGCTGACCACATTATCCTAGCCTTAAGACATCAACTTTTAGTCAAACAAAAAACACGTGTTCCAATTGCCAAGGCAACTTTCCGTTTTATTTTTTTATTCATTTTTTTGACTTAACAAAAAAACCGTTGGGACTTTGTGGAAAAAAAAACGTTAATGCAAAAGAAACTTCAAAAGGCAAAGTCACAAATGCAGCAACATGATTTCAACAGAATAAAAAAAGGGGATGGCAAGGGGTCAGTTGAATCTCCATCAATAGGAATGTTGAATGGCAGAGGGAGGGGGGGGTCTGGGGCCTACAGGGGTGTGGCAAGCAGAGAGGGTTATGTGCTGGAGCTCAGAGCTGCCCACAGTCTGCAATGACGATCTTCTTTGAGGTTTTGCCGCTCTGGCTGCCTTGCTCCTCCATTTTCTTTACCACATCCATCCCCTCAATCACTTTCCCGAACACCACGTGCTTTCCATCAAGCCTGCAAGCAGACAGATTAACAGGATATAACCAGCAGTGACAAGAAATGGAAGCTGCATATTTTGGTGAAAATATCCATAAACATGCTGCACATTCAGGTGGATATGCTGCAGGAGGGGGCATTGCATTCACCAAAAACCACTTGTACGTATGTAGGATGTGATGGTTGGTAATTGTGGAATTTGTCTGCCCCTCCACTATCATTGGACAGCTGGGTAAAAAGTCAGCAACAGGGCGGTGTGTGCTCTTACCATGACGTTTTAGCTGTGCAGATAAAGAACTGGGAGCCGTTGGTGTTTGGGCCAGCATTAGCCATGGACAGGGTGCCTGCTTCAAGGTGCTTCAGGGTGAAGTTCTCATCAGCAAACTTGTTGCCGTAGATTGACTTGCCACCAGTTCCATTGTGGTTAGTGAAGTCACCGCCCTGCGTGTTGCACAAGCAAAATACTAGAGTTCAACAAACTGACCCAAACATGACTGGTCTCAACAGGGGAAGTCAGAAAATTCTCAGTCTGGCTGCCAATTGTCTGCATCAATGTGTGTTGTGTTGCATGTAGATACACAAGGATAAAATAAAGCAAAATCTTAAAATATGGTCATTTCAGTTTGGAAACAATTGTTTAGTGTGCATCATGAGCAAAAGATATCACTATTTGTATATTTATTTCAAAAATTTTAAAAGATCTACATACATATAATGTAAAACTTAAATTCAAACACCGTAGACCTCTTACATATAGTCACACCATGATCACGCATCCAGTTTGTAATTAGTCATAACATCTCTTGTTCCCTACATTTGTCTGACCTTACAGACAGAAGTTTCAAAATCATCTCTTTTCTCCAGTTACACATTTGTTGCTTTGTGCCATCTTCTTCAACCTTGTTTGTTTACTTCCGGTAGCGCAGCCTCAAGATAAACACGCCCACTCGCTTGCTGTGAATTCTCTGGACCAGCCCTTTTCAACTGGGGTGACCCTGCACCATAAAGGTGCCGTTTCTTTGTCTGGGTGCAGTCAGAAAAAAGAAATAATCCAGTATGCAAGCAGGGTGGATTTCTCATAAGGTTACACACACAGTTATTGAATGCAACCAACTTCAGTTTGTTTAGTAACAGCACGTGAGACAGAGCCTGCTGGACCTGGGCGAGAGATGTGACCCATGGACACATTATTGTAGTTTATACAATGACCTGACCCAAAGCGCATTTGACCTTTGCTGGACCCATTCATAATGAGTCCAGACCTGCCAACCTTGAAAAACTGTGATAAAAGGTGACATTGATATGTAAAATATTTTGTGTTTTAGCTGCTGGCTACTGTTAGCTTGCTGGCTCACTAGCTAACTGGTCAGCTACAAATAAAAATCTAATCAAGAAAAACGTAATTATGTTGGGGAAACTGCTGCTATTTTATTACAATAACATGAATAAACGTTGCTAAACGTAACGTGAATAAACTTGAATGGGTAAACTCGTCCGTGAACTGATGCATTCTAACCGGCAGCGAAAGTGTTTAACACTAAAAACTCCCATAATTCCACGCAACTTCCCAACGTCATCAAAAGTCCAGTTTTACCATCCATTGTTTTGGTTGAGAGAACCCTAGTGGCAGAAAGTTACATATTGTACGTTTAAATTATCGGTCATATTTAATACAATTAATTGGATCATAATATAATCCAATAAAATATATTACACTGCATA
Organism: Perca flavescens; assembly: GCF_004354835.1. Classification (NCBI taxonomy): domain Eukaryota; kingdom Metazoa; phylum Chordata; class Actinopteri; order Perciformes; family Percidae; genus Perca; species Perca flavescens. The sequence continues at coordinate 13,502,251 of NC_041335.1, forward strand.
CTGAGTACTTTTACTTTTGGTACTTTAAGTATATTTTGATAATACTTTTGTACTATTACATAGGGAAGATGTTGAATGCAGGACTTGTAACTGACAATTTGTAACTCTAAAACACTTTTTCTACTTTGACTGCAATACATAATCTGAGTAAGTCTTCCACCTCTGGAAATCACCACCAACAGTCGTGCATGAATACCTGCAGCAGTGTTTAACACTGAAAACACACAGCTCAGTTCAGTGTTTCCTTGCAGCTCTGCTACAGTAGCAGATAACCGCTGACGTTACCTGCCGGTCACATCGTCTCTAAACAGTCCGCTCACAGTGAAGTCCTGCACGGATCAACCGATGTTAGAGTCCGGCGGCTGCTCGCTCCGTTTGTTATAAGACTCACACCGAGCAGATTAATGCGCTCACAGAGCCAATCTTTGCAGAGGTTACCGCTCGGTGTTTGGCTAGCTAATAAGCCGTTAGCCTGTTAGCTTGAGCTTTGTCTGAAGGCGCCACGCAGCCAGCAAAAGTCCGACAGACACCGACACATTCCTCGCATCCTCCGCTCAGTTTAACCGCTAACCCCCGGTACCGGTCAGAGAGGCGTGTTTACTTTGTGTCTCGGTCCTCCGGTGTGTCCAGTGACGGGCTCCGGTCAGTTTTTAATTAGCTTACATTAGTAACAGTTAATTTTGTTACGGTATGAACTTAATCATAGAAAAGGCAAAACAATATACAACCTTTGTAACGAAATCCAAGACTTTATAAATGCAAGGCTTTATTAATATAAATAATTCTCCAAAGTTGACAGGTAGGCTACGTAAATTAATTAATTTCACCTTCCTACATCAAATCCGTTTACCTTTGCAGCACAGTCCTCCCTCGGGGAAACCAACCAAACGGGAATGAATAACACTTGCATTTGATGCTCTCGTTTTACTATCAGTAGCCAATATCCCCGCTTGAGGAAGGGACCCGACTGTGTGATTGGTCGAACTCTAGTTTGTTTTTGTTTTAGCTGCCTACTATCATCAAGAGTTAGACCAGACGACTACTGCAGGTCAACGAGTGACCTCAAAGCAGTCACCTGATTTTTGCGTAGTTTAAAGTGACAAATCGTATCACCGTATTTTGATGTCAAAATGCGTATCTACTACGCAAAATGCATACAGGTTGGCAGGTCTGAGTCAGCAGTTACTGAGTAGCATAGCTTCAGTCAATCGCACTCCCCCTCTCTCCCTATATGAGCTACTGGGCTATCCGGGTCGGTTATTGTTGTTGAAAACAAGTGAAGGAGCTTTCTCAGAGATATATTTTTATAAATATATTAATATATCCCCCATTTATTTCAGATAATTTACATGTGTTGCAGCTGTACATTTTCAAATTGGGAAGGAAACCCTGTCTTTGCATTTTATTTTAAATCACATCCGTTTTAATAAAAGAGCTTGTGAAAAGTGGCTTTGACTTAAAACTGGACATTTAGCCCACTTTGTAAAAAATATATTAGAGATATATATTGTGCATCGCCATTCAACCGAAAAATACAGAGAGATGATGATTTTTAGTCCTGGACTAGTGGACGACCTGATAAGAATCCGTGTGGAGGGGCCCAGTTTGGAGATTTTTGATGCTAGGGAGTGTGGCAAGCTGGCTTAGCAAAGGCCAAAGGGGAAGGCCAAATTACAGGTGTTTGACAGCAAGGCGGGGGGGGGGGGACCCACTAAGACTTTCAGTACAGTATAATTGTGCTTAAAAAAATAAATAAAAATAAAAAATAAAAAGTGTACCAACTCCATCCATAATGTTGTGCTGTGCACCTAAATAAAAAAGGTTAGGCACACCAGTGCGACCGAGGCAAAAAGTTAGTCTGGAGCCCTGAGATGACTGGCACCTGCCCTCACTCCAAACTGCAAGGGGCATTTATACAGCAGACTTTGATAGTTGAGCTCTGGGCCGGTGCGGTTCATTAGAAATACAATGCAGCTTTGTTTCTTTTTGGAGCAAATGATGTGTTTAGAATGAGCAGGGGGAACAAACCGCTCCATGACCAACAAGCGGAAATTCTGACCACTCCACTCACATGCTCTGGTTAAAATGCAGTATTCAGGGTTCATACGTATTTTAACCAATACTTTTCCATGACTTTGTTGGCAAATTTCCATGACTATGTATTCCTGAAAATGTCAATCGACATTCTACAATAAGAATAAAAATCTGTGTTAAAGTTCACCTTCAGAGGTTTAACAAAAAATGTATGTGGTTCATAGTGTGATTCATAAATTAAAACACATATGCTGTTAAAAATTCCATGACTTTTCCAAAACTTTCTGGGTCTTTGTATTTTTCCAAAACCTTTCCAGGCCTGGAATTTGCATTTTTCAAATTCCATAACTTTTCCAGGTTTTCTCAAAAATGTATGAACCCTGAGTATTACAAAAAGAAAAAAGTTTATTAAAGAAAAAAGGGACAAGCGAAAATACAACACAATCCTAAAGAAATTAAAACAGCCTACTAGAGACAAAAGTGTTAATACCAATTTTAAGATATAAAAAGCCATTTAGAATATTCGTTGACAGCCCTAAACCAACACCCACAGCCCTACTTTAAGCCAATGAAGATAAATATAAACCGGACAAAGTCTAAATTCCGTTTCATGGCTGCATCACCTGGCACATGAATTCCGGGATGATGCGATGGAAGCTGGAGCCCTTGTAGCCGAAGCCCTTCTCACCAGTGCAGAGGGCACGGAAGTTGTCAGCAGTTTTGGGCACCACGTCGTCACGGAGCTGCAGAAACAAAATGAACACTGCCAAGTAAGTTATGAACAGAAAGTCCAACTGCTGGTTTCCAAGACATAAAATAATTACTTTTTACAGGGTAAAAATAGTGAATCAGTAACCAGTCAGTGAACTAAGATTTAGCTTGTTGCCATCCAGGCAACAAGCCAAAAACCAGAGCAGCAAATACTGTGCACTTTGTTCTGTGAAGCAGTTTATTGTGTAACACCACATCTAGACCAAAGGAAATTCTGCACATCAGTAGCTTATTAGTCCAACTGTAAGGAAGCCTCTTACGTTCTTAAAACATTATCCTGAAATGTAGGAAAATGACCAAACTGCAAGCAATATCGTTGCAAATAATTATCTTGCGAGAGATTACTCTGCATTCAAAAGTCAACAAATACACTTCATGTAGCCTAGGTTCAACAATTCCAGCCCATTTAAACACAGATCAGGGTTATTTTGTGATTAGCGTGGGGCAATTGTGCCTTGTCATGGTGAAACAGGAATGCTGCATTGCACCACACCGATATCTGCATGCCCTGCACAGCAGTGACCATACCATGCAAGTATGTTCAGAGGGAGGGGGTGCTGCAGCAAACAGTCTGGTGTGTATTGAGAGCTGCAGTCAATCTCAGAACAGCTCTGTGCAGCCTAACACTTGTTCAGCAGTAACCGAAAACCAGACCTTTATAATTTAAGAGCTGTCTGCTTGAGACGCTGGGAGGGTCAGATTACATTTAACAGCACACCAACTGGCCAAAATCTAAAAATTACTTTTGGTGTATCCTGGTTGCTTGCAGATTTGGAATCCTTTAAGTTGAGGTCTTCGGGATAAGATTGGGCTATACATCGGTAACGCCCATAATGAGGCACAGCTGCAACGATGTGCACAAAATGGCTGGACTTGTTAGCTAGCAGCTTTTAGCTTGACAAAAAATAGCGGATATAAACGGCCTGCGTGATAATGGCGCCAATATAATCCATATTGTCTGCAATGCAACATTAGGTTTACTCATTGTGGACTAAAATGTACAGCTGTTTCGGCCATCTCCCTACATCCGCATTTTTTTTTTTTTTTTTTTTTTTTAAGTCATGCAGGTAGCCCACACCACCCGCCCTCCCCTCAGTGGAACTTTCCAGAACTGCCGCTCCGTCCACAACAGGAACCGGGCAGTTAGCTTCGGCGGCTAACGTGCTAAACGCCGCAGGTAACGTTTTGTATTAGGTTTCTAACATTCGCTAGATTGTGGCCAAATCATTTACATAACCATTTCATTGAGACTGAAATATTTTTTAAAAAAAAAGGTAGCCTGCGGATTGAAGACTTTCATAGCAGCAGAGGTTTCCCGGGCTTGAGAAGGCCGCGAAACGCTGCAACAAAGAAATGACTGAATGTTCCGTTAGCATTAGCTGCTTCCGTTAGCATTAGCTGAGCCCGTTTAGCCGGTGAAGGCAACCCCCTGCCCGGGAAGTATGCCCCTCTACGACTCAAACATGGGCCGCGGGCCTTTTGTGGACCTCAGCGTGACGAAAGCTGAGGTTAACGGTTTAGCTTTAACGTTACCCGAGGGTGTTGCTATTTAACTCTACGGTTTAACGTTATAGCCAAAACAGGTCATAGTGCCGAGATACATCACACGACCAGCTCTGTAACAAGCATTAATATTAACGTTAATTTACAGTTTAAACATGAATAATGTTCTCTGCGGCTAGAACCTGTATACAGCTAACGTTACACCTGTTTTAACAGTAAGGTTCCGTCGTTATGCGGTCCCGTTGAACACGAGCCACATAACGTTACACGTGCACATGGTCCATTCAAGACTGTTCGTGACAGTTCTGCTACTGTTAGCTCGTGTATGCTAATCGGTCACGTTAAGCATTTGAAAACCAGGATTTAACTTAATGCAGCCCAAATGACTAACCACCATAACACAAGGCACAACGTTAAAACCAAGCAGAGTATTTAGCTAGCTAACGGACCGCAGGGTAACATTAACAAGCCTGTCTGACAGTGATTAACGTTACCCGCCTATAATTTTAAAGAGCAGGTTTACCTCCATCACCACCCGGCCCATGGGTGTACCGTTAGCAGTGATATCGAAGAAGACTCTTGGTTTGGCCATTTTAGCAGGCTGAACTGGAGAGAGTGGACTGTACGGAGGTTTCGGCGAGGGTGCACGGTGGGCCACAAGGAACCGAAAAAGATGGAGGTATGTGAATTAATTTTATATAGCACGCCGATGGGCGGTGTAAAAATCACAGCGAGCCAATATGAAACGCATAAGTATTTGATTGGCAACCGTTTTAGCGAATCAGAAGCCAGAATAGCTGACCCTCCCCTTTAACTGGTCTCTAATTGGACATACACATTTCACGGTGTGTTTGATTTGTAAGGCAGTGGAGCTGTTGCTGCGGAGGTTGGATGATTTCTATGAAGCGACTTGCCCATATATATTGTGTCTATGGGCTTGCCATACACAGCCCCGTTTCGGTGTCCCGGTCGTAACAACTTGAACACACGGGTACCAGAGCAGCGCGCGCCACGGATTATTGACAACTTGGGCGTCCAATAGGTGCAGCGCACGCGGAGGAGTAACGTCAACCCCCACGTCAGCCATAGACAATAATAGTATATAAGAAGTCAGCGCGCGTTCTCGGCGCTGTTAGGGGGGGGAATGTGGGTGCTCGATCACGAGGTCAGGGCGCGGTCCGTCCGGTTCTCCGCATAAAAAAAACAATGTAAAAAATAAACAACAGGAAAGTTTATGTCCGAAGTTTATTTTTGTCTTAAAATCACATTAAAGTCACGTATCCGCCTTTGGCCGGCATAGTTTACCAGAGGAGGAAAACTGAAAAATAAAATCTGAAAGATTATCTTTTCAAGGGGAAAAACCTGAACTCGTGACTTATTTTCTAGAAGTACTCATTTGTTATACTTTAGGAAAAGTAGCGATACTGCTCTGTAAAAGTACTTTGTCCTACATTCAAGATTTTACTTAAGTACAAAGTACAAAAGTATTAACAGCTAAATGTAGGTTACTTAAAGTATCAAAAGTATAAGTACTTGTTGGGCAGAATGGTCTCTTTCAGTTATATTATTGTATTGTATAGATCATATTGGCTATCATATACAGTAATTGGAATATTATTATTGATGAGTTAAAGGGGACATATGCTCATTTTCAAGTTTCAGTTCATAGCCTACTTTTTGTATTTAGTTTCTACATGTTTAATGCTTTAATGTTCAAAAACACATTATTTTTCTTTTACTGTCTATCTGACTGATAGCTACCTGTATTCACCCTCAGTCTGAAATGCCTCTCCCTAAAAAGCTTAGTCTTGATCTGATGGATCAGTGTAAATATAAATGTTTTTACTTTTTTCCTAGTCTGAAAGAAGCATGCGATAGAAGCTTAAAATTGACCAGTGCATCTATCGATCAGTGACCTTTAATAACCTTTAATGTTCTTTGATGACTTCTGGTTGATGCTCAGAGGCGGTTGTGCACGCCGGCACTATGAGGGGAAATTCACCCGTTATCTTTTTCACAGTGTGTTGACGTAAAGAACAGATGCTCATGCATACAGTACTATGTGGTGCAGTGGTTCCCTAGATGAAAAGTCAGAGGAAACACATTTAAATCTGCAGTAATGCAGCAGCACTATCCCATCACTGACTATGGCCTCAATAATAAACATTTAGTTAAATTAACACCTCTCTGAAAGTGTCAAACAAAACGGAACATTATTATCTTTGTAAATAGAATGTATGGCAGAACTGTGTATTGGATTGTACTAAATTTAACAGGTGTACAAAATACTGGGTCAATTCTAACCCAATTTGTGTAAATGTATGACATATTTAAAACGGCTAAGGACATGTGAAATTTAAGTTCACTCTACACTTGATGTGTTAAGTGGGCTGCATTTATATAGCGCTTTCTAGTCTTAGCCACCACTCAGTGTTCTACGCTACAGGCACCATTCCCTCCATTCACACACAATGGCCGAGGCTACCACACAAGGTGCCGCCCGCTCATCAAGTAAACACTCACGCACATTCACATTGGGAGCAACTTGGATTATTTCCAGAACAGTTAAAAACATGGCCTATAAAATAATTAAAGAATATTGAGTATTTTATCATTTTATGGTTTAGGCTTAAGACCTGAAGAAAACACAGCATTACACATGTAGAAGATTAACCCACTTATTTTAAGTTGTTAAATATTTTATATAGTTGTTAAGCAATTTTGTTTTTTGCAGCTGCTGGGATTAATAAAGTACGCTGTCTGTCTATCGACAGTCAGTGTTTGTTATTACTACTATTCTCACTTCACTTATTAGGCGTTTTACGTGTTGTACTGGTGGGATTTTTCACTGTCATCTCATCTGTATTTCTTTTTTTACATACTAAAGTATGTATTTACAGTATGTAGTGCTCTTTAAATCATCAATAAACATATCAATAAAAAACCATGCCTATTCATTTTCTGTGGGTGGACTAATCATTGCAGCTCTGCCTCTGCTGCTGTAACACTTCATTTTCCCGCGTGGGTTCAATCATTTCTTATATCAGATCTTTTATTTCAAAATGTTTTGATTCTAGTTATTTTTCACGTTTCCTCCTTCAGCCTTGTCTTACATATTTTCCACAACCATACCGAACATTTCATACAGCTTATACATAATTAGCTGTATTAAAAGCACAACAGGCTCTCCTCTGTGTGCCTTTCCAGTGTGTTTATTAAATTACAAAGGTTATTGTTGTTATTAGCATCATTACTGAATCATACAGTGTGATCATGTACAGATTTATTTTTTCCAGGAGACACCACAACTGTCTGGACTCTAGTCACTTTACAACATATAGAATAATGAGGAGGAGGATGAAGATGAACCCTGTGTAATTATCACATTATACAAACTGGTGTTGATCGAGCTCGGAGGTCTCAGGGCAACAGTTTGAGGCAATACCAGCAATTTTCCAAGCATCTCACAGCAGATTATTTTTTGTCACATCTTTTTCTTCTCCTGTTAAAAAAGTTGCTGTAGTCCATCTTTGTTCTCAGAGGGGGGAGGGGTGTTGGGTTGGGGGGGGGGTGGGAGTGAGTTAAAACCCCACTAAAAGGCTCGACTGCAAGAGCGAAGACACAGACGACCTTCCTTGTAAAAAGCTACAGAGTTCACATTAAAGTGACACGTTACAAAAACTGTTTTCATGAGTCGGGTAACTTTCATATCAAGCGTCTCATATCTGATAAAATCCAGATATGGTTTAATACACTCATTTACACTCAGCCACGTGTACTTAAAGGGGTTTCTATTTTAATGTTTTAAATCATATTGTCTTTTTATATTGATTGTATATCTTATTCTTTTCTGTCTCATGTAAAACATGTTGAATCTCCTTGTTGTTTAAAGCTAATGTACAAATAATCTCGCTTTAGCTAAATATTATTGCACCATGAGCCTCCAGCTGACTACAGCTTATAGCAGAACTTTTGACAGCAGCCATGTTGGAAATCAGACCTGCCAGAAATGTAACTGATCAACCAACAGTCGGATTGTTATGACCCCTTCAAATTGCACTCTTCCTGTTTTTGATCATATTTGGGATAGGTTTACATGGAACATGAGAAACCTGGGTATTGATTGATCTCGCTGTTGTGTGATCATAACAGTATCCAGGTTTCAGATGGTCTTGATTTCGCACCACGTCAGCCTCGATGTTCTGTACCAACACCGAATGATCAGAAACCTGATCAGGTGTTTACATGACACTGGACCCTGGTTATTATCAGAGGACTTCAGGTAGCTTATCCCGGGTTCTGAAACCAGGATCTGATGTTTACATGCAACAGATAAACGGGATACTCCAAAAACAAACCTGATCACAACAGGATACTAGTGCACATGTAAACATGCTCCGTGTCTGACTGACTTTAAAGGATCCTTATAATATTCCTTCATTTGCTCTGTGTTTCAATGATGATGGTGGTCCACAGCCGCTGTGTATGCGTCCAATTAGGAGTACAATTTGTTTCTGAAATCAGATCTTTAAGCCGTCCCAATGTTATTTACAAGTGATCAGATGTGTGTGTCCAGACATCACCAACCTATATCTGCATGGGTTGCTGTGGTAACGACATAAGTGTCAGTAACTACGTAGCAACACAACAAACTACAAGTCGTTTGAGTCATTTGTCAAGCAAAAGTAGTGAAAAAAAAAAATCACCAAATTTTCTCATTCCAATTCCTCCAACGTCTTAGATTTTCTTTTTTTAATTTCACAGTAAACTGAATATTTGAGTTTTGGGCTGTTGGTCGAACAAAACAAGAGGTTTGAAGACGTCACATTCATCTAAGAAATTTATAGCTGCGACAAGCCGCTCGTTGGGCGGTACACAAACAGTTCCCCACCCTTGGGTGGCCACCATTTTTTGTCCCAGGAGGCTAAAATGTGGCATGGTGGTCAAGTGTTTTTGAGGTTCAGAACCAGATCAGAAGTTAAAAACACATTAAATGATTTGTTGTGTTTTTAAGTCACTTATAAGATCAATTGTTGTACTACTAAAATATTATTTCCACATAATCTTACCAATGAGAATAACAATTAAAAATTACTTTCCTATTAATTATCTGTAGTTCTATGTTTAAAATCAAACCTCAACTCCTGGAGAACAAAAATATAATCCACAGTAGGAAAAGATTTCACAGGAAAAGTCTCGACCCTCCATGAGACGCTGTGGCTGAGTGTAAACAGTGCATCTTTTTAGCTTCCCGAGACATTTTCTGGACTCAACAGTTCCTCTTAGTTAGCCTTCAGTGTCTCCAAATATCTCAGGTGAAAAACAAAAAGCATCATGTCTGTAAGAACAGATGCAGACTGCCCCTTTAAAGCTCATCTTCTACTTTTTATACCATTTACAATTTAAACTTATTTGGACCAGAAATATTCTGGCTTTAAAGGACCACACGTCTCATTAACTACAAATCACATTTACGTCTCGTCATTGCTGCTTTGATCTAAATAAATCTGACGAATCATCTCTCTGCATTTTCATAGAAATGACCTGAAACCAGATGGCTGTCTGGAAGAAAGAAAAAGTGTAATAGCTAATGGATGATTAGCTCAGCAGTCACGGTGTGTGTGTGTGTGTGTGTGTGTGTGTGTGTGTGTGTGTGTGTGTGTGTGTGTGTGTGTGTGTGTGTGTGTGTGTGTGTGTGTGTGTGTGTGTGTGTGTGTGTGTGTGTGTGTGTGTGTGTGTGTGTGTGTGTGTGTGTGATGTGTAGTTAAAGCAGCTGTGTGGTCATCACCAACTTTAAATAGTCTGAATGGCTCTCTGTGAACCACGACGGGGAATGAAGGATGAAGCATCAAAATACAGTTTCAGAGGATTAAAAAAACAATAAAATAAAGTTACCATCATCGTCAAACATCAAAGAGTTTTTCATATTTAAAAGTTGTTGTTGTTTTTGTTTCCTTCTTATCGTTCGCTCCATCCTGTGCAGACGGCGGTCACGTTGGACCGCCGGTCATATTGGCGGGCGAGGAGAAAAAGAGTTCATATCTTACAGTAAAGTTCTGTTTAAATTCTGGAGGTGTTCAGTTGTTCTCGAACAGGGACAGCAGGTCGTCGTTGTTGTTGTTCGGGAGATCCGGAGGTCCGAGGTACGACAGCAACTCATCTGGGTTGGTCAACTCCGGAAGCAACTGCACAAACAAACAGGTGAGTTAATGTGAGCTAGAAGCTGATGAACAAAATGCAGCTGTAAAGTAACTACAGGAAAGCGGTCAGACAAATGTAGTGCAACAAAAAGTACAATATTCCGCTCTGAGATGTAGTGCAGGAGAAGTTAAAACTAGGAGAAAATGGAAATACTCAAGTAAAGTACCTCAAATTTGTACTTAAGGACAGTACTTTAGTAAATGTACTGAAACCTACAAAGGCAGAAACATCAAACATTTCTGAAGATGACACTGAAACATGAATAGAATCATAATTTTACAGTTATTGTAGTCGAGTTAACCTTGGTTACATAATTAAATATGAGAAACTAAATCTAATCTACTGGTTTCAACTCACGTCCAGAGAAGGTTCAGGAACCTCCGCAGACCCCCCGAGGCCGAAGGAGCCGTCGCCTTGGAGACGGGGGTTCTGGTTGCTACGCTGCATCATCTGATGGCCGCCCCCCATTTGGGAGTTGCCGTGGAGACCCTGTGACTGCTGCTGGGATAGAGGAGCACCATGGGAAGTGGAGTCCAGTCGGCCCGACACTGACATCTGAGGAGAGGAGAGGAAAGAAGGGAAAAAAGGGATGAGAGAAAGGAAGGTAGGTGAGAGGAAGGAAAGAAAGGAGAGGAGAAGAAAAGTAAGAAAGAACGTAAGGAGAAGAGAGGGAAAGAATAAAAAGGTAAAGAAATATAAGAGGAAGGAAGGAAAGAAGCAGGGAAGTAAGGGATAAAGGAAGGGAAACGAGAGAGGGGAGAATATTTGGGTTCTTTGGTTAACTGAGTGAATTAGGGCTGTCCCAAACGATTATTTTTTAAACGATTAATCTAGCGATTATTTTTTTGATTAGTCGACTAATCTAACAATTCATTTTTAGATTAATCTACCGATTCATTTTTAGATACATTTTTCAATTAGCGATTATTTTCCCCTTGCTCAATTATTAACAATTTACACAAAACAATTTTTAATAAGGTTCAAATCTCTATTTATTAAAATTGTTTAACACTGCACTGTTCAAGTAAAATTAATTTGTAGTGCATCCTGCGGCCAGATGTAGGCTATCAATGACCACAAAATAAAGTAACTTTCAGGAGGAATACAAAAATAAAAACTTAAAAGTAAACAGAGCAAGTGCAAAAAGAGTAGCCTGCATTTACTTTTTTAACAGTAGGTAAAATAATGAATACGCTCTTGTTTAACATCCAAGCTCTTCTTCCTTTAATTTAACTTTAATTCTTTGTATCTAAAGGCTGGTTAAGCACTGTAGGGAGGAGAAGTTGAAACCGCGTATCTAACAGTAGTTCCGCATTACATTAATTAATTTGCACGCAAGTTTTATTTATTTATTTTATTTAGTGACAAATTTACATAATCAACGAATAAAACATCAAGATAATGATGATGAAGATGCTACTGTACCTGTCCAGCCAGAGGGTGCGGGGGAGGTTTGTCGGGGGTGAGGAGGGCACTGGAAAGCTCAGACTGGTAAGAGAGAGGGGGAGGACCGGGGGAGGAGAAGTCCCCCCCGACCCCCGGAGTCCCAGGACCACTGAAGTCTGAGAAAGCAGCAGACTGACTTGGATAGGACGGAGCTGAGGAGAAGACACAAACACTCATCAATACAGCCGATCACATATATTTAATAATTACTGAGTAGTCAAATGTTTCTCCACTTTCTGGATTTAAAGCATTATTCCACTGTTCTCACATGTTTGAACACGAGTTACAAATCTCATCCCATTTCTATTAAAATCCATTTATCCTTTCAGCTGCTGCAGTCTTTCAGAGATCCTCTGATATTATATATTCTAAGACCAGCCAAGTTTCATTACCTACTCTGTCAACAGGAAGCTACCATAATGTCATTGATTATTGGATGGACCCTGGATACAATACATCCAATAATCAATCCTATAGTGGAGGAGGTAATGGGATTTGTTTTTTTTAAATCCATAACCAATTTTAAAATAACCTCATTTACTTTACATTAAAGACGCAGTGGAAGTTCTGATCCTGTGTGCCAGTGTAAATTGATAATTTATCTCTTGTTACAAAAATAATGTTTTGTTATTGTCATATAAAAATCCCTCTCTTTGCTCTTTTTGTAAAAGATTATATCTTTGATGACTCATCTTATTCTTGGGGGCGAATACATAAATCTATGGAGCTGGGTAGTGATGTTTGCTTGGTGGCCACACTTTTTATTTCAACTTCCATGACTCTACTGAGCATGCTCTATGGGCCCAAAAAACACGTGAGGAAGTAGGAATGAAATGGGCACCATCTCTAAACGGCACATCCAGTTCTCCTTCATGTTGTGGTAGCAAGCAGAGTAATATCATGGCTCAGAGGCGTGTGTGTTTGGATCTCTGTCGGCAGAAACTTTGATTAGATTTTTAAAGAGTGTGATTGAAGTCTGATTTATAAATTTCTCCCTCATCCTCAGCAGTGAGGGAGTCGATCATCCTTCCTAAGCCACACCTACTTGGATTGATCCAATTAGATCACTCAATTTTTATTAAATTCCTCAGTTAACCTCAGACCCACCCACAAGAAGATGAACATTTTCACTTACATTTAAATGTCTCTTCTTCTACAAAATATTATGTGTGTCCTGAGACTTATTACAATGGCACTCTCTGTAAAATCCACCCTGTGTACCTGTTCCGGGGTAGTCCGGTGTGTTGCTGTTATTGCTGCCCCCTGCAGGTAGGGGGGGGTAGGGCATTGGGGAGGAGGTAGCCGATGAGGAGGCGGGACCTAGTGATGCAATCATCTCCATGACGCTGGGCAGGACCATATGACTTGGGCTGAGCGTCCGACAGCGCTTCAACACCGGACCGTCCAACTCCTCCTTCACATGGATGTCCGGCTTAACGGGAACTGGCTTCCAGCTGCACACAGGGTCGATGGTGATCTCCTCGTACTCCGAGCTGAGAAGAGGGGGGGAGAAGGGGGCAGAAGAGGAGAAACTGTTAAAAAAGGCAGAGCGACAGAGATCAAAATCAAATCACGGTTGCTCACAGAATGATGGAAAAAAGCCAGTTATTGCCAGACTTTTTTTTATTAAAAACAATAGTTTGTTTAGCTGCCTCCATTATTCTGGGATCTAGGAAATATGGTGTCGCCAAATTAAGCAGGACTGAAAGCTTAAGGACTGCTATTTTAAAATAATATACTAGCGTTACAGTACTTAAATATTTCAGATATTTACCACACTACAAAGTAAAATTTAAAGTCGAAAAACAATAGAAACAAAGTTTCTTACTTCTGAACATAGATTAGGATTCCCAGCATGTATTGATCCACCTCCAGACCCTCCAACAGAGCTGTTTTACTACACACACACACACACACACACAAATGTTATAGAAGACATAAGAAATATGTATAAATACTTTTTTATAAATAGTGTGTGAGTGACATACTTGCACACAGGGCATCTCCATGTTCCTCTCTCACAGTTGAGCTGCAGGTACGACTCCAGATCAAAACACTGCAGACAGACAGATCGATCAGTGCGTTTTCATAAAATATAAAAATAATTTAAAAGCCACTTTATGTAGATTTTTGTGATTCTGAATCACAACAATAATTTTCCTATAAAGCATCTTGATTTTATTTTTTTTGTATATAGAAAACTGACGATTAAGGTTAAAATCAGGGCTGTTGCTCTGACATCGCAGTGTGTGGAGTGTTCTGATTGGCTGTGGCCTCTAACCTGTATGTGTCTGCAATCGTGACCTCTGGAGGGCAGCTGGATGCGGCGGAAAGTGATCGGACATTTCAACGAGACTCTGATGGCGGTCTGCTCCACGCCGTCCTCTCCGTTTAACCCAGGAGTCCCAGGGATTGAACCGCTGCTGAAGTTCCTCTTTACTGAGAGAGAAATTAATTTAAGAATATGTGATTCCCATAATAACACACAAGGAAGAGTAACAAGTAAGCAGCTCATTTTGTCTAATAGGACCAAGTTTATTAATATGTTGACTGCCAATGAGATCAACCAAAGAGATACTAAGTTAATTAACTTACTCTTGGTGACACAATGCTCTGCAGGCAGCAACCTCTTCTTCATCAGACCCTGAAGCACCGAACGGACCGACGGACGATGAACCAGCTGGAGGACAAACAGGTGAGACTGCAAAAAGAGACACAGACACACACATTAAATTAAATCTGAACAGGAACTTAAATTTACATAAATAAAATACCTGTGTGAGTTCTTACGCAGCAGCAGGCAGTGACAGTGATCTGGATGGTGTTCCTGCCTGGTTGACAGACTTGCTTCAGGTACAAAGGCTTATGGGAAGTTTTGTTGTCACCTCGCTCGATGGTGAGAGGAGTCGCGTTCACACTCACCTGATAAGGGGATGGAGAAAGAGGTTAATAAAAACAGAACATCTCTCTGCAGAAATAAGGAGACTTTAAGAAAGAAAGCATTGATTTGCAAAAAGCAAAAGTCTTGTGACGTGGTTTTTCCCAAAAAGTTTCTAAAGCTAAAAGAAAAGCGTGGAGATAAAAGGAGGAGGAAGATGGAGGTCAGACCTGGACGGAGGCGGGCCAGTTGGTGTTCATCTGTCGATCCTCGTGGTGGTAACACTTAAACTGGAGCTCCAGGTCCGGTCTGAGAGACACACACACACACACACACACACACACACACACACACACACACACACACACACACACACACACACACACACACGAATTAAACATAATTTTCCTCTCCTCGCTAACATTAGCCTCTCAACTCTCCTGTTTGTAATCTTGCATTTTTCCATGCGGGAGTAATGTCAAGCTTCTTCCCAAAGATTGTAAAATCCAGCCTGTACATACGGAGTACATTTACCAAATACTGTACTTAAAGGGGTAAGCAGTTTTCTTTTGGTGTCATTGGTCAAAAAAAAATCCATATAATCTTTCAACGTATTGTAATTCAAGTGTTCTGAGAGAAGACTTCAGTACCTACTCTTGGCTACGATTTAGAATATCTAGCCTGTAATGAGAGAGTTTGGCCAGTTACAGGTCATTTGTACTACAAATGTGTGTGCACCTCGCTTCATATAGTGAAAGCCTGATTACAGGCATACAAAGTTGCTATTCCAGCATTGGCAACAACTGCTAACACTGCAAAGCAACCCAAAAAAGGAAGATGGACTTGACGGTCTAAGACAGTCATGACAATAGTTTAGCTTTCTGCTAACCATATCCAAAGGCTCATGGTCATTCTCATAGAATTGCTGTAATATAACGACATTGGGATGAAATTAATGAGTTCTCGTACAGTACTGAATGAAGGGATGGACTGAGGAGGGGGGAGAGATGCAGGATGAGGGCTGCATTTTCCAATTCTGAAGTTTTTTTTTAGCCTTGTCAAAAAAAAATTAAAAAAAAATGCAGCTCTAAGTACAATTTTAAAGTACTTTACTGCACTACATGATGACAGTTTGTTACTTTATAGATTCAGATTAATTCAAAATATAATCAACTAAGACATGTATTATTATTATTATTATTATTATTATTATAATAGATTAAACTACCCAGCAGTGTAATATTATACATATAAAAGGAGCTCCACCTTTTTCTGCTGTAACATAAATGCATCAATAATTATAATACAATAAGATAACATATTATTCTGCATATTCTGTTCTTTGCTTTTAGTATATTTTGATGTCAATACTTTTGTACTTTTGCTAGTAAAATTTTGAATGCAGACTTTACTTGTAACAGAGTTACACTGTGCTATTAATACCTTAACCACAAAAAAAAGTACAAACTAACTGTGCGTGTGTGTACCTCATGATGAGAGTTTTGTAGACGGAGTCTCTCAGCTGGAAGACGTGGTTGCTGACAGCCAGGTTGTGCTCTAATCTGAAGGGCTCTAGGACCACACCGTCACGCACTGGGAAGGTCAGCCGCAGGTCGTCGCTAGGGTTACCTATTAACAGGAAGTCAACAAAGGTCAGACCAAAGGCCCTCAGGAAGCGTGCTCAGCCTTGCAGCCAATTCGTTTTAGTGGCCACTCACGATATTGCAATGAATTAAGGCCTCTTTACAGTCACCGTTCCCGACCTGTCGTGTGACAATGTGACGTCAAAATTACGTAGATCTTGCGGGCGTGCCAGAGGTCGTGCACCACTCTATTTTTTTTCAGCGACGCATGACAAAGCGGAAGCAGGAAGCATGGACGAGTTCGAGGACTGCAAATCTCTCTTGTAAACTAACTGGGTTAAGAGGAGTTCTTTTATGGTGAATGAAAGGCTTGATCCGACGAAGTAGGTCAGCGAATCGTTGTGCAGACATTCTGAAGTATTCAAAGTGCTTCTCTTCGTCTATCATCCTCAAGGATATTGAACTCACCATATTTATGTCTGGCGTTATTCAAAGGACGACAGGAAGGAAGAGGGCGGCACCTTCTTTTTCTTCGTTTCTTTGTAAGCAGGCTCAAGAGCAGCTGTTCTTCCTCATCCATTGACTCCAGTACCATCTTCTTAGCCACTGTTGACATTGATGTTAATGCTGCTACAAGTTCTGCCTTTGTTGACCTTTTTGTTCTTCTTCTTCTAGTCCGTAGAAATAGATAAGTCGATAGCCTTTCCTCAGTTGCGACACCTCTGTTCAGTAGAAGACCGCAACTAGTGTCGCAACCACCACGCCCTCCCAGGTCGGGACCAGTGAGTATACTGAACGCTTTACACCCCCCCCCCAGGTTATTTAAATGATAATAATGAGGTTTTAAAGGAACCTGATACTTTGACTACTTAAAACTGTAAAATGGAGACAGAATCTGATACAAGCACGTGACTTGTATTATTATTGATGACATGTATGTGTGTGTGTTTGTAAGTATTTAGGTGTGTTTGTACCTGTAGGAGGAGGCGGGGGCAAGTTGGCCATGTTGGGTTTGATGTCAGGCAGGAAGGAAGAGGGCGGCGGCTTGACGTCACTGTTCCCGGGCGACATGTAGGGCGGCGCCATGGAGCTGCTGGGGGTGATGGGAGGGGTCGGATTTCCAGGAACCGGGGAGGAGGGGTAACCCGGCAACCCTCGACCAGGCTGACAGAGAGAGAAAGAGAGACGGTTGAGTCTACCAAACAATGATGTTTGGTTTAGTAAACTTCTTTCATTATTATTGTGGTCACGGATAGAAATGTTTGGAAATGTTTTTCATCATTTATTTTGAGATATTTGTGTGTAGAGAGTTGTATAGATGCCTAATGGGTGCCATGTTGCCAGAATGGAAAAGAACAATCAAACCTCCCTTAATCTCACCTTAAGCACTGATCCAACTTCCAACGATCTGCTGATTCCAATAACAGTGCTCTCTTTTCCCCCAAATCATTTTATGTAAGGCAGCATGAGGTCAGTGACCCAGTGTGAATTCAGTGCTTTCTATATCGGTTACATTTAAAATATATTAATTCAAATTCAACATGGATCAGGTCAGAATCTGCACTGATGTAAATTTGGCCTTCAGATCAGTTCATCCTTAAAATTAAGCCTAAATTATCTGTTGTATCTTGTTACATTCAGTGATGGAATGTAACTAAGTACATGTACTCAAGTACTGTACTTAAGTACAAATTTGAGCTACTTATAGTTTGAGTATTTTCTGCTACTACTATTCGAAGGTAAATATGGTATTTTTTTAGTGCACTACATGTCTGACAGCTTTAGTTACTCTTCAGATGGCCGTACTCATCCCCTTCCAGTCCAGTGAAAACCATGCATCTCCAGATGTGTTGATTTTAAATGTTTGTAATAAACTAAAGGATAAAAGTGTTCCTTTGTGTTGAGAAAATTATCCTATGTGGTTTTCACAGGACAGCGACGCTACAAACATAATGATCTTAAAGGTCCAATATGTAATATTTGTACTGTAATAAATCCAAAAATGACACCAATGCCTCATCAGATATTAAGGAAACATGTTAAACTGAAATACTATCTTTTCTGACAACAATGCTAATTTCAGTATTTTTTCTTTTTGAAATTTACATTCCGTGACGGAATTTATGTTTATGTTTTGATCTGTGTGTTGTTATCAACGGCCCAGTTTGACAGGCAGGCCGGGTTGCCAGATATACCTGTAAAAACGTAAACCCAGCGCGCTACAGCTGTAACGTTAGTACAGCCATGAAAGCAGCAAACAAACAAACGGGATCAACGGAGATAGATTCTACATGACATAAAAAAAAGAAAACAGCATGTTTCTAACAGTTGCGTGACCAGAGACCTAACAACCCCCTGGTAAATATTGGAGATGTATTTGAAAGATGGAGACAGCTTAGAGCCCAAAAGGACGCAGAGTTGGCTTATTTTCTCCTGAACCGGTAAGCATTAGCTCCACGCTAATTTATCACAGCTACTAGGGATGGGCATTTTTTGTCATTTCATACATAGCCAGTAAAGTGATCCCGACTGGTCCTGGCTAACGCCGCCATGCTAACCCTGCTAACTGTTAACGTTACCAGGCAGCCCATGGCTGTTTACAGCGTGTAGCCTCTTCAGCGGCTGGAGCCGACAACGGTGAGTTATTTTAAGCCACGAGAGGGGGGCTGTAAATCGGAAAGAGGGGACTATGAGTTTGCAGTGTGTTTAGCGATTGTTGCCGTAATTCTAAGCCAATGAAGTGTGTTCCGTCGGCAAGATAGTGGTATTTTTAGCGTTTCGTATTGTAATTCTAAGCCGAGGAAGTGTGCCTGACTGGCGTGTGGAGAGGACAGTGAGGTTGTTGTGTTTTTAGCGGTTCATACTGTAATTTTAAGCTGAAAAAGTGTGTCTGTTGGTTGGTTACAGAGCTCCACGTGAGCACGGGCTTTTATGACTGTCAATATAGCCAGCATCTAACGTTAGCTACTCGGCTGTGCTGTGGAGTAATGTCTGGCTATGTGAGACTAGCATCTAACGTTAGCTACTCTGCTGTGCTGTGGAGTAATGTCTGGCTATGTGAGACTAGCATCTACCGTTAGCTACTCTGCTGTGCTGTGGAGTAATGTCTGGCTATGTGAGAAAAGCGTCCAGCTACATTGTTGTGAATGCTGCTGTCTCAGCCTGGCCACCCCCGTGAACTTCGAGTCTGGGCAGGAGGGGGCGGGGGAGACGACTCTCCAGTATTTTGAATTGGTAGTGCAGTAACTATTTTAACCGCTAGCTGCCAGTATTACACACAATATTACATATTGCACCTTTAAAGAAGATGATGCATTGCTGTAGATTAAACTAACCAACAGTATAAAAGGAGTAAAAATTAGCACAACCTTAAACATCTACAGCAGTAAAATGCAACATACACATTAATGCAGCAGGGATATTAATCCAGAAACATCAGATATAATAGGAAACATTTTACTGCACAATCAATACTTTTACTTTAAGCACTTAAACTATATTTAGCTGCCAATACTCACATACTTTCCTTCAGTAAGGTTTTGAATGCAGAACTTTAACTTGTAGTGGAGTATTTCCACAGTGTGGTATTAGTACTTTTAATGCAGTAAAGGATCTGAATACTTCATCCACATATGATTACATGTTTGTTGCAGGTCATTAATAAGTGTAACCAGAGGATTACACTGAGGACTGAGGAGGATGTATTATAGGACTGAGTACCGAATTCCATACTTTTTAAGTGCCGACTGAAACAGCTGGATTTTCGACCCCAGGGGGAGAGAGCGCTCTGCATTTTTATCACCACCAGTTTACAGACATGGCTTTACTGATTGGTTATCACCTGTGACCTGAGCCAATAAACTAGAGACAAACCCACCAAACGAGAGAATTTTTTTTTCAAACAGACTTAATATTTACATTCTATGATCTCAAAGCAGTTGCACACTGTTTCACAACGCACACCAAGATTGAACGTACCCCAGCTATCTCTCTGTCTCTCCCTCTCCCCCTCTCTCCGTGGGGCCTAGAGAGCTGCTGTTGTGTAAACTGGATGCAACGTTTTTTTTTTTTTTTTGCATTGTTTCTGTATTTGCAGCGTGTTTGGTAAATGCTGCACGTGTTATCAAATTAATGAAGCTGTTTTCTTAATTTGCTTGTGTTTTGTCTATTTGCGTGTTTCATTAAGTTGCAGTGCGTTTGCCCCCTTACTGATGTGATAAAATATTAATCTGTAAAAAGAAGTAGTGGATAAAAAGTAGAATATTTCCTTCGGAGATGTTGTGGAGTAAAAGTATGAACACACACACCCACACACTCTTACCCCAGATGGTTGGTTGAAGGAGTTGTATACACCACCGGCACCCCCTGTTGTCAGAGTGTTCAAACCTCCACCCTGACCGTTAAACTGCTCCTGCTGCATAAACAACACTTTTCACATTAATGTTTAACTGGATACAAAAATATACAAAACCCACACAATGTGTAAATATAACATGCGCACACATAACCAGAAGGCTGCAGGTTCGAGCCCATTGATGCTGACTGAGTAAACAGCTCTGTTAAAGCTCTTCACCTTGTAGTACTGTGAGTTGGGGGGTCCTGAGGGGGGGTATTGTGGGAGGGGCATCTTATGGGTCTGATAATTGGGGGAGGAGCCGGAGCGCTGGGGGGCGGGGCCTGGACCTGCAGGTAAACAGACAGAAAAGATCCTGAAACACCAAACCAAAACTCTGGACTTTGATGGAGCTAGGCTAGCAGTTTCCCCCCTTCTCCCAGTCTTTGTATTAGGCTAAGCTAACATCGGACTCTGGAGAACAACACCATTTACCTAACTAATGTTATTCTGTCTTTTATATTATATACATTATAATATGTTTTCTTCTTAAACATGTTTTTATTTGAATTTGTTTAAACTCACTGGTTTTACTTCCGTTGTGTGGTACTTTTTCTAACTAATTTTTTTCATAATTTTTATTAGTGATGGATGAGTTTGTTTTTAATGTGTCTAAAAGCCAATTTTTACATGGAGAACAATAAAGACTGAACTGACTGACTAAGCAACTTATTCTTAATATTATCATTTATTTTATTAAAATGAATACATTTTATTTATAAAACACAAAACAACAAAAGTGCTTAACAAGGCAATAAAAGCATTATAAATGAAGCAAAAATAAAACAATAAAATTAACTGTTATTTATATATTTGAGCTATTATACAACTATTAAAAAAGGGACCAAATACAACATAAATGTAAAATTGTGTTCAAACATAAATGTGATGTATTTTAACAGAGTTAGCGTTAAGCTAATTCTCACCTGAAGTCCATCACATCTGAAACATACAGAGACTGAACGAACAGGACACAATATACGTTTTGTGCTTAATGCTAAGGGTTTAATGCCATGACTTTTGTCTTATTCTGTACAGATTTTAAAGCCGAAAAGACATTGATATTAAATTAACAGCCGCAGACGCCTCACCTGGATGGTACTGCATGTTGGGGCTGGTGTAGGGACCGGGGCCGACGTGACCGCCTCCACCTGATCCTGGAATTGAACCTCCGCCGCCACCAGGACCTGACATCACGTTCACGCCTGGACCAACTGGAACGCTGTACTGCTGAGACATTCCTGGGAAAGACTGAGGACGAAGGACAGGAACAAAAAGAAGAATACATATTTTTTGTTATGTTGAAATAATTAAACTTTAGTACACAATGTTTGGAATAAAAAAGGTAGTAAATTGAATATTCACAAAACACAATGTGATAAATTGTAATTATTATATATCAGAGTGACAAGTTTTTATATAATCAGAAATTATGTAAACAAAATGTGATAAAAAGGTTTAACCAGGTTAAACTTTTATCAAACCCCCAGGCTTACCTCAGAGTTGTACGGCCGTTTGAGGCCCTGTGGGGGCCTCAGGTGGCCCTGCTGTAGACCGGGGCCATAATTTGGGTGCTGAGGGTGATGAGGGTGCTGAGGGACTCTCTGGGGGCCGCCTCCAGGTCCGTACATGGGGCCCATTGAGGGAGGGCCCCTAGTGGGCCCAGGCCCGGGGCCCATACCTCCGGGGGCCATGCCAGGGGGGCCACGGGGGCCAGAGTGGGCCATAAACTGGTTGTTATAGGCCTGACCTCCCATCTGACACAGACACACACCAAGAATATGTTAACTTGGTACACTATTACATATTCTATTTTCCTCTTCATGTTTAGAATCAAGTGAAGAGTGAATGTATCTACTAACAAGTTCTCACAGTGGAATTGTCAGTGGTTATTTGAAACAAAGGATCATCTTATGCGGGCTATATGAGGGTGCTGAATGTCTATTTTTACATAGAACTGCTTGGTTTCTCCCAATAAATCATGATTTATAACCTACTCTGGAATCAATGCATTAATCACCGTATTCACATAAGAATGTAGCACGAGTAGAGCGCTACATTTCCTTTTTATCAAATTTATGAACAATTGTCAAAATCAGAAGGGGGAGGAGCTTAGAAACAGCTGTTTGTGGCCTGCAGCGGACTATCCCTTCACTACCCTGTCGTTTCCCTTCTGTCAGTGGATTGCTACAATTAACAACCACAAAAAGTAAGAACACAAAAAGGGCTGTCCGTTGTTCTGAAACAACAGCTAAGCCATAGTCACATCATGTATCTCGGCCAATAAGGTTATTGTTTTTGCTATTTTTTCTTAAACATATTGCAAACATAGATGACAACTTGTGGCGCGCTTCAACTCTTTTGTCTGTGTGGAGAAAATGGGTCACCCTCCACTCCAACCTATCTTCTCACCTGTCCGTAATTCATTTCCTGGTTTTGTTTCTCCTGAATGGCGGCGACGGTTGCCGTGGCTGTGGCAGTTGCCGTGGCAGCAGCTGCAGCAACGGCGGCGGCGGCAGCAGCCTGAGTGAAGTCAGACGAACCTCTGGAGCCGCTGGGGTTCGACTGGTAACTGAAGATGGAGTGAGCGGAAGGCCATATTTTATATTTTGTTATTTTGACTGATTACTTTTATTTTACGGTGAACATGGACATGAACATCTTTATTTCTGCCTAATACTTAGAACAAATAATGTAAGGTAAATTACAACATGCAGTTTGATTGATAATGTAAATATTCTGTAATAACCTGTCTAAATACAGTTAAACTTCTGCATCTTTGTTCATCATAACTGCTCAGATTTTTCTGCCCCATCAGAGTAATTGATAACACCTTTTTTATTTTATTCTACTTCTTAAACTTCTTAAAGCTTTCTGCATAGAACTACATAATTTGGACGCAACTGCACTACTTGATCAATAAAACAGCTAAGCTACTAAAAAGCTATTTGATTCAGAAAACTTGCTCGGACTGAGCTTTCCTTTTTTGTCTTTTTCATCTCAGCTACACACTTGAGTTGGTTCAATTTCCGGTTTCACAGGTCCCGTCCCGTGTACCAGGCTAAACTGGTTTGATTTTATGCTAACCAGTTAAATCTGCATTTGTCATTTTGACACCTTCTGGCAAATTAAAAAGTACCTGACATTAGCAACCTGCACCGACAGCATCACGTCACTAAATCCAACTTGTATTGCAAGCGTGTTGGGCCGTAGCATTACTAGTTAAAGCATAGACAGTATATAATGGACCAATACACCCCGTTGCTCTGGACGGAGACCAGTGAAGGCTATTAGAAGCACTTTTCCGGTGATCTCTTGCTTTACTGCGCAGCCTCCAACTGACAGAGACAACGTAAATGTGACATGAGCAACGTGTCTGAAAGTTTTAAGTCTTCTGGTAGCTGTGACAAGAGAAATCTCAATCATTTCCAATCTTACAGAGACGGAGAGCGTAGGTATATGTAAGGAGATAACATAAGCACAGGCTAATTACTGATCACTAACATGCTAGTTAACATTAGTAATTAAACCTAAACAGCTAATGTAAGTCGAAACTGTCTGCGAGCTTCTCCTGTACTATACGGTAATTCCTCTACTGTGCGACAGTAAGTCACTTGGTTATGACACAATCGTTAGCTTATTTTTACAAAAACGTCTGCTACGGAGCTATAACGTGAGGTACAAGGTAATGGAGCCTTTTATACATTGTTGTGTTTCTTTAGAAATAAACAATGGACAAATAGAGTCTTTAAACGCTTCAGATGTAAAGTTATTTGCAGTCAAGTGACGTAAAAAAAAATGGCGGTCAGTGTAATGCTAACAAGAGGTGATCGCTTCGTAACAACAAAATGGCGCCATCGGAGGTTCGCGTTCTGAAGCGAAGCTTACCCCCTTGAGTTAAAGTCCTTCTCAAGAGCATTGCGGTTTTCCAGAGCTGTATAGTAACGAAGTAGAACTACTTCGCTACTCTACTTAAGTACTAAAAGGTGGTATCTGTACTCTACTGGAGTATTATTTTTTTTTCTCCTACTTCCACTTTTACTTGAGTACATATTTTCGATGAATGAAATACTTTTTGATTACATTTATGTGCTGCATCGTTACTCGTTACTGTTGTGAATTCCTCACGCTACGGAAGCTGTGTGGGTTAGTGTGTACGTTAATTACGTAATTTACTTAAGAAATCCCCGAGATCACGTCGTGTTTCTTTCCATTACGGTTGCCCATTCAGAAGTCAGAGACGACGTAAGTTCGTACTCTATTTAGCTATTGTTGCAGCTGAGTAATCTATTCCTGAGTTGTTTGAGTCTGCAGTGAGTCCTGAACGTTAACCGTTTGACCCTGTGATGTGAAGCTGCTAGTTTATCTGGATGTTGCCAACTTTCCACTACATCACATATGTTACTAGCTAGTGTGTGATACGTTTTTTGGGGCTTTAATCGTTACTGTGCTGGAGAGGATGTTCATTTTACTTGCACAGTGTGATAATTGTACATTTAATTTCAGTATTTGTTAATATGTTATTTTTAATATAATATATTTAATATTTGTTAATTCCTTTGGCTACAGCCTTGGCTAAACATTTGACATAATATAAACAATATGATATTCAAACTTTTGACTGCTTTCTTTAATAACTACATAACACAATACTTGTACTTTTACTTTCAGTACTTGAGTAGTACATTTTAAAATAAACTACTTGCAATACTTAAGTACAAAACATGTTGAATACTTTAGTACTTCTACTTAAGTGTGGTGCTTACAGAGCACTTCTATTTCTCACTTTTTTGATAGAGCACTTGTACTTTTACTCTAGTATGGGTCTCTAGTACTTTATACACGTCTGCTGTTTTCTGAATCAAATAGCTTTTCAGTAGCTTAGCGGTTTTATTATTCCATTTGCTGTAGTGTTCACACAAGCTTTCCCCAAGCATTCTGAAGCTGGGGTGACAAGATGATATATGGCAGAGTATAAGTCTCAAAGAAAACAAAAACTGTGCCGCAGATAGCAACATTTGGGATTTCAAGCTGACGAAAAAAGGATGAAGCAAATAGTAAACACCTAAACCAAAGAGGTTATTATAACCTCACTGCAGGGAAAAAAGTAATTGCTGAAAGGTGCATTACCGCCACTATGTGGACTGGAGTCTCTTCTCTCTCTCTTCAGTCTCACTCGGGAGTGGCTGACTCAAGTGTGACAACTAGTGGTATCTAGGCCCCTAGTTCAGTATACCGGTCCAGTCTTTGGCTTCATTAACCCGGTTTGAAAATGTCTGTGTGACGCTACAGCTGCAGACATATAAACACCTGGCAATGTACTCAAAACCACATCTGTGGTAGTTTCCATTACAGTAGGTGTCTCCAGGACCACAAATCGCCATGATGACATGCGCACACACACACACACACACACACACACACACACACACACACACACACACACACACACACACACACACACACACACACACACACACACACACACACACACACACACACACACACACACACACACACACACACACACACACACACACACACACACACACACACACACACACACACACACACGTGAAAACAATAACCGTGTCACTGTTGTGGCTGGTAACAAGACAAACACAAACACCCACCTCCCTGTGTATCCCCCCGGTCCTCCAGCGTATCCCCCAGTTGTCCGGCCGTACATCCCCTGGTTCATGTAGCCTTTGTTGGGCTCTCCGTAGCCCTGCTGACCCATATAGCCTCCGTGACCCCCAGCCATGCCCGGACCCCCGGGGCCCTGCATCATGGGCCCCCCGCCTGGGTTGGCTCCAGGCCCCATCACCCCTCCACCCATACCCTGATAGACACAGAAAAACACATATTTCACATTACACACCTTCTTGAGTTAAAAAAAAAACATAAACCGTTAAACAGCACTTCATAAAGTGATCAAAAGTGTGTGTCGTTTTTTATTAATCTCCATCCATCCAAATGACTACTTAATTGTTCCACTTCTTCTTTTCCTTCCTGTTTGGCGATGTCATACCTGACTGGCCGAGGGATTGGTCACTCCCCAGACGGTTGTTACCACGGAGAGGGATCCTGTTGGCTGATTGGTAGGCTGCTGCCAGCTGGAGGGGTCGTATGGGTAGGAACCCTCACTGCACGAGCACGCACACACACACACACAAAGAGAGTCAGTGTGTGTGTCACACTAAAACCAAAATGACTTTGATTAAGAGATCAATACATTCATTTTAGAGAGTGCGTGTGTGTTTGTACCTGTGTGGGTTGTTACTCAGTCCAGCCTTCATTTGGTTCAGAGGGTTCATGGTGGGAGGGGCTCAAGGCTCGCCGGGGTTTAATTAGACAGAGAGACAGACCAACTCCTGGAAAGAGAGACAGAGAGTCGATTAATTATCTAAACTAAATTTATTTTCCATAATGCCTTGAAGTGATGAAAAACATAAAAAATAAACCATCAATCTCTTAATATTCTTTCTGATTTTGCCAAATTAAACTGAAAATATGTTGAAATTTGAAGAAAATGCAATTCCCACAATGCCTTGCAGGACAGTCAGCTCAGAGTACAAAACTTTTGCAATACATAATCATCTAACAACTGATCTGCAAACATTGGTGATACACTTTTTTACTGTATTGTGTGAAAAGTTAACTTCATTAAATATTTTATGTGGCATTTTCTTTTGCGGTGTGCAAATGTTTCACCAAAAAAAAAAAATCCTTCCCAAGACTATTTTGCAGAGCCACCGCCGCTGCATCCCGAACTTAGCCCTGCCCAAGAAGATTGTGATGGTTTAAAGAAATGCCAACAACGGAGTGTTTTTTTCCTCCTATCCCAGAATGTATGTGTAGAAGACAGACAGACAGACAGACAGACAGACACACACACAGAGATTAGAAAAACACATTTACTTTGAATAACTAAGAATATAATGATGGTGGGTTTTATAACTGGTGCACAGGGCCAAACTGAGGAACCACAGATGAAACATAACATTACACTGTGTTTGTGTCTGAGCGCCGGTTATGTGACTGGCCACCACAGCGTAACATCGGTTTGCGTTACTCCAAAATCTGAATCGGTTTCAACATTTTGCTGCAGGCTTGTGTTTTCTTTTGCCTGCTCCCTCTGCATCCCCCCAGCGCCACAGCCGAAGTGGACTACCCACATCTAACTATAAATCAAAATTTGGAGCATTGAAATGAATGGGAGGACTGGCTAATCTAGTCTGAACACAGCCTAACTGAGACCAAACAAACAGACACTAAACAAACACTCAAGCAGACTAACAGACATATTTGACTTATTGATAATCCGATTGATTATAAAAATCGGTCATATTGTCTCTACACTGCAGATTAACGCTGCCAGGACTAACAGTTCATTGACATAATAATGGACAAAGCATTTTTAGTTATTACTAATTTCCAGGTTACTAATAACCTGGAAATTATTCTGGATATCCCCACCTACAACAACAAAGAAAACACAGAGAGGATGTCTTGTCAGTCTAGATATGTGTTAAAGACTCACACGGATATTATTTCCATTGTAGCCTAATTAATATGAGTAACCAGATTAAAATGACATTAAAAGGGATAGTTTAGAACTTTTGAAGCAGGGTTGCATGAGATACTTATCCATAGTCAGTGTATTACCTATAGTAGATGGCAGTTGGCACGCCCCGTTTGGAGGCAGAAGTACCGACACGGAAGCTAGTTACATATCTTAAGACACCTAAAATAATATCAGTTTAACTGTACGCTATATTTAGAATATTTTCACTAGGGCTGTCCTCGACTAAAGATATTCTTAGTCGACTAACACTTATACGATTTTGGCGACTAATCGATTAGTTGATTTAATTGACAGAGCTGTGCGCTTTGAGAGGTGGTTAAGACTAGAAAAGCACAATATAAATGTAGTTAATTAACCATCTGTAAAACTGAGTTTCTCCACAATTAATCCTGCAAAAGCACCACTTTAAATCTTGTGTTTACCATAAATGTGCTCAGAAGTTTCCTGAAATAAGTAATTAAGTATGAATAAGCATACAAAATGATTAATCAACTAAAGAGATCTTAGTCGACTAAGACCAAAACGACCGATTAGTCGACTAATCGACTAAGAGGTGGCAGCCCTAATTTTCACTGCTTTACCTTGCTGTCAAACAGCCCTTTACAACGGGAAACTCAAGCAGTTATCTATGCTCTCTTCAAAGCCACCAGACTCCTTTGACAAAAACAAGTCATTTTAGCTTGCAGAACACTGGACTTGCTGGTCTACTGCTGCCTCAATCAGTTTGTCAGTTGTGTTAGATGGGGCTTTTTTGGGTGGCTAAAATAGATTTAGCTGTTGCCCCTGTCCACAGCAGTACATTGCTTAGCTTTCGTGTCTTAATAACTAAAAGGCACAATGAGTAGAATTTTCTTAAAAACAATATATAGACTCATATAAAAATAGTCAGTGTCTGTATCTGCAGATACCCTGCTCTCTGCTTGTATTTTCTTATTTTGTTGTGTTCGTGTTATTTCTGGAAAAATCAACCTCTATAAAAACGTAGCGACAAGGTGCCAGATTCTAAGCACGCATCCAAGAGGAAGCTACGAAAAGGGCAGACACAGCGTCAAAAAATGCAAATATAGAGAGAGGAAGCTGCTACGGATGAAAGTTTTCATTGTCGATTAATCAATTAGTTGTTTAGTGATCAAATTGTAACAGATATGAATGAAGTGTTTTAAATAACCAATAATTTACAAGTGATTATTTCATGTAAACTCTGATTAACCAACAGGTGACTCACTCAGCTTCAACATTCCTGGATGTTGCGGTCATTAAATGAATCATCGCCTTCATCATCAAACCGATATGTGGATTTCCTCTGAATGAAACCTGAGTCACAACTGAAACTGGTGTTTGATGAAGTGATCAAATATCACACTAAAGACCTCAGAATACTGCAGTATTTCTACTTTACTGGATACTTCCTCCATCACTGGTTAACTGCAGGTGAATTCACAATCTGCAGCTTAAATTAATTAACTTTTAATTATGGATCAGTCTGGACCAAATTCAGTAAACACGGTGAAGCATTTTATTCTCAAATTTAACAAAATGTTTTGAATTTTCTCCTCCTCCTCCTCCTCCTCCTTAGCATCAGCAGCTGAAGCTCATGGGTATTGTAGTTGGTTTAGAGAACCCCGTAATGTGTCAGAAACAAAGTGTAAATAACTCAAACTGGTGGTCAATTTTATGATCTATTATTGACTTCTGGCTTGAAATGGAGAGTGGGGAAATGTTCAGAGTTATTGGTGGTTGATTAATTAACCTGACAAGTAGTATGGTGACTTCTCGTTGGAAATATTCACATATAACTTACTTATAAAAACATTTACAGTTCAGTTTGATTACTCACCACTGTGTTGGTTTAAGTAAGCTGAAAATGAAAATCCACTTTCTATTGATTCAAATATCAAAACAATCCCGAGTGATACTTCTTCCTCTAATAAACCATCTTCAGCTGAATATAAACAGAAAGCAGTTTACAGAGAGTACATTAACCAGAAGAAAAGCCATTTGACCAGCTTAAATATCTACAGTTGATTAACTCTGCTAGTGCTTCATCTTAAAGTCGGTTTTTGTCCCTGGAGTTTATGAAGAACTACTGACAATACAAAACACAACTGGAATTACTTTTACTGGGTGTGTAGCTTCTGATAAAGGTCACATTTAATTGCCCAATTTGTCAATAGACTTTGGTATGACGTTCACTATGAGACAGTAAAAACAGGAAATATTCAGTGAACTTCTTTCAGGAAAACCGCTTCATTCGTTTGAGCTACAAGCACGCTGTTCACTATTTATTTAGTTTTAAGACTTTTATTGTAAGATTTATCTATAGCAATTATACTCGCAAATATGGTTAAATCAGCGATCAGAAAATTAAAACCCCTTTTGACCAATCAGATGACAGAACGCAGTGGTACCCAACAGGGACTCCAGAATAAAATCTGATGGGTTACAAGATAATTAAATGGAAAACTTTGTTTAATTTTTACAACTTTTCTCTAATGCTTGCTTTTTTTCTTGTAAAACACTGAATACTTTCAGTAGAAATTACTTTATTTCAGACCTGCAACAATTAGCTGATCAATTAATCAGCAACTTTTCTCATAATTGTGATGTGGGGATGATTTGCTATAAAAAAAGGTGCAAGAAGCCCAAAAACATCCAATACAGAGAAGCAATTATCACACCATGTACATTTGCTTAGCTACGGTATTGAAATAATGTGTCAAATGTAGCTAGGAAGCAACTCTGTATCCCTGCCACAAGAGTTCCTTCAGAGAGGATGTTCAGTACAAGAGGACACATTCTGTCACCTCAGTGCTCAAGACTGAGCCCTGAAAATCTCTACAAATGCTTGATACTGCAATTGTGATAGAATTCACGATATTGGAGGTAATGATAATTTTTGCTTATTGCAAAAAAATTATCATGGTGTGATATTTGTAAAGATCTGTACTAAACAAAAGTCCCTTTCACACACGCAATTAGGGCTGTCCTCGACTAAAGAAATTCTTAGTCGAATAACACTTATACGATTTTGTCGACTAATCGATTAGTTGATTTAATTGACAAAGCTGTGCGCTTTGAGAGGTGGTTAAGACTAGAAAAGCACAATATAAATGTAGTTAATTAACCATCTGTAAAACTGAGTTTCTCCACAATTAATACTGCAAAAGCACCACTTTAAAGCTTGTGTTTACCATAAATGTGGTCAGACATTTCTTGGAAATAAGTAATTAAGCATGAATAAGCATCAAACATGACTAATCGACTAAAGAAATCTTAGTCAACTAAGACCAAAACGACCGATTAGTCGACTAATCGACTAAGAGGTGGCAGCCCTACACGCAATGCAACCCTACACGCAATGTAAACTTATCTAGCCATTAAGTGTGTTACTCGGAGGAGATGTATGTGAGAATCTGTTGGACTGGACATTAAACGGAGTGTATCCTGCCAGCTCCCTAGTACAAAGTCAGGGTAATGTCCGATTGAACCCATGTGTTTATAGGTCAGGTAATTGTCTGGAGAATTCACAGTGAGCGAGTGGGTGTGCTATGACGTTTCTATCATGCTGCTGGCACAAAATTGGAAGAAAACAAACATCCGAGGGTAAAGTAGAAGGGTGATATAGGCTACACAAAGACATCAATGTAAACTATTCAAAGGATACATGAACCAGTGGATGTACAGCCGGACAACTAGGGGATACGCTGGAGGACCGGGGGGATACTCAGGGAGGTGGGTGTTTGTGTTATTGTTACCAGCCACAACAGTGACACTGTTATTGTTTCTCTCCGTCTAACCGGAGAGACCACGAGATTTAGGATCTTCTGTTGGTAAGGGACGACAGCAAAATTGTCAGACACATTTTAGCAAGAACATTAAGAGACTCAGTTGTTAACAATCAAATTACAAACTGGCTACGTGACCGCATCATGTTCTGCCTCCTGCAGGCCCTTGCCGGGTGCCACCCCTCACCTAAACCAAACAGAGTATTTCCAGTATGTTAGTATGGGTCTGACAGGGACAATCTCCTGTTGTGTGATATATGTTAGAAAGGAAAACATCTGTAGGAAAAAAGTTTTCCCTTTCTCACATGTAGCACACAGACCCTTTCGAACATACTTTTTTATAAGAGAGATTTTGCTAAACATATCTCCATTAATAAATTGTTTACAGTCTCAATTCACATAACGTATTTTGTTCAAAAGTTTCTATTGCTAGGATTATTGTAACTCATAATACTAATAATATTGTGTAATACTGTAGACCGTAAAACCGTGATGCGGTTTTTATACCGTGAAAATCTTAACCTTACACTGTGGGGAAGTTTATCATTAAAAATGCTGTTGAATGAAAGAATAGCGATATAACAGCTGGTCACACAGTTTTGTATTTTAAACAATTCCTAATAATAATAATAATCATCAACAATACCTTATTAAATTAGAACACAGTGTGTTAAACTGTGTAACGTTATAAACTGAACAGGTTACACTGGCTAGCCAACAACTACCAACCCCTCCTACCCTGAGCCGCGAGCACTATACACAAGCACGCGCCTGGTATAATGTTATGGCTAATGTTTGAAAAATAACGAGATAAACAGAGGTGTTATTCTGTTCCGGTTATCTCGTTCTCATGTCTCCGTCTTGGTGAACTCCTTCGACAAAATGACAGAGTCTGAGGAGACATTTTGAGATTCCTTGTAGTGTTGCAACCAAGTAGAAGCCAATGCTAACATGCTAACAGACAGAAATGAGGCTCCTCTTTTGCACCGCTGTTAGCATTTGCATGCTAACGTGACAACAACCCTCCGCGTCTAAATCATCCTAAATACTCAACCAAACACTGTTATTCAAATGGTCACGATACGAGAATACTAATATGAGATAATGTATTACATCTACCGCTTCCATTGAGAATATATTACAACTTCACAGCTGTTACAAAGCTAGCCTGTTAGCCTAGCTAGCATCAACGGGTTGTGACAATGGAATGCTACGAGGCTAACAGTTAGCCACCAGCTAGCTTCTTCCTCCAACACAAAACATTCTTAGCTAACATGTGGATCCACACTAAGCAGTCCGGGTCGTGTTTTAATAAGCGATACATTCCCAGTAACTTAAACATATGTATCTCATACACGGACACGGTGAGCAGAAATGCTGTTTTCCCGAGAGCCGACCTACCTCCTCTAACGTTAACGTTAGTTCCCCGGTGTCCGAGCCCTTCTCCGGGGCTCCACAGTCTGAGCTCCTTCGGGCCTCCCGGGCATCAAGGACCGAGCGCACCTAAAGCCAGTACAGTCCACCACTACAGCCGGGAGAAACCACCTCAAAGACTCCCCAAAATAGCCACAAAAATCCCGACGAAATCCTGCAAGGAGGCCGAGATTCAACCCAGGAGTCCCGGCTGTAACTCCAGCCAGCTAGCCTTCCCAGCCGCCCGGCCTCTGCGTCTGATTATCCGGCTTCAGGAGGTGACACCATTCCCGCAGCTCCAGGATTATTAAATTAGAAATAAATAGAATATAACATTAATAACTGAGGTTAACTGTTGTGTGGAGTTTGACGTTAGCTTCAGTGTGTTTTCTCTGCATCGCTGCCGGTGTTGAAATCAGGCAGGCGGGGGGGGTGGGAGGGGTGGGGGGAGAAGAGACACCCGCACAGACAGAGAGAGAGAGAGAGAGAGAGAGAGAGAGAGAGAGAGAGAGAGAGATCCAGACAGATCCAGACAGACAGACTGGGGGAGAGAGGACAGACTGTGAAGGCAATGCACACAACATGAGCTGAAAACCGAGCTGCAACTACCTGCCAATTGTACCACGGGACATCAGAGACATATTACTGTAAACACCCAAAAAGATTTTGAAAACAAGACTAATTCCAATGGAATAAAACCACCATGAAGACTGAAGACTGTCAATCATCTGAGTATTCCTGCACTGACCATTTGCACCGTGCTTTGTTTAGAGACATACAGAGAAATATACTGTAACACAGTCCTTACTTGCAATGTCCACACGTTTCTATTTTCATCTTGAGTTATCTTTACTCATCTGTATAGGCCTATATTAAGAGACATTTCAGATTTTTGTTTGTATTTTAAAGTTAAACTTGACCTATTTTCATTTATATATTTGATTACAATGTTGCAATGTTACACAGCTCTTTACACTTTATTCTAGTAGATCTTTATACATTTTAATGTAATTAGATTTCTTCCCTGTATCGTTTAAAATAAAATACTATTTCATTTAATTAACATATTTTACTTGTTCAGTAGTTCCCAACATTCATGCCTTGTAAAGTCTTAAGGGCCTGGGCTAAGTAGGCCAGGTTCAGTTCATGTCAACAGTTTTGTGAGTGTGATTAATAGCAAATTAGCAAATTAGAAAACGACACTAAAGCTCAATTAAGTTGGGTCCTTCATTATTATCTGTGTTTAGTAAAAGGGTCAAAATATAGTTTGAAGAACTTTATAATTACAGTTTATACTGAGCTCATGTGGTACATATTTATTAATACAGTTTAATTTTATTAAATTACCACAAACTAAGTGACTCGTAGTAAACCTGGGGTCAGGTCGTGTTGCTCCAGAATAGGAGTACTGGTTGTTGTTTTTTGGTAGCTGCCAATTTGATCATAATAATTTAATCCAGATTGACACCTGAACACTGCAAATAAAAGTCACAGTGGTTGTTGTTGTTGTGAGGGATGGATTAAAACAGAAGTAGAAATAACATTTTAGTCCAAAAAGCACTGGATCCTACATTTCCCATAATGCACCTGAAATGAGCCATCTTCCAACAGAGTCCACACCTCCACTTTGTGACAGTAGTCTCCAAGTCTGATGACATCACTGTGACATCATCAGGGTTATTTTCTCACGAAACTCAGAGTGTGTGGGTGTGTGTGTGAGTAGACCACTGGTGTAGACGGAGAGTCTGCTTGCCTGAGGAGATGCTGCTGTAATCCCCAGCCTCTGTTTCCATGGCAACTGATGATCACCCCCCCACACACACACACACACACACACACACACACACAACACACACAATCTGTGACGGTGATGTGATGTGACATCTAACAGAGCTTGTGTGAGATCAAAGAGAAGACGAGTGAAGAGCGAGAGGGGGAAGGAAGATGAAGGTACAATGATGAGAACAAAGGAATTCAACAAGAGATCAGAAAAGGAGAGGAGGGGAGAAAACAATGATGAAGAGAGTGAAGGATAATAAGGACAGAGGAAATGAGACTGAAAAAAATGAAAGGAAACAAGGGAGAAGAAATCAAGGAGGGATTAAAAAATAAAAAAACAAAGAAATTTAGGACGAAACAAGTAAACAGGATATGAAATGGACAACAGGAGGAAAGTACTTAAATGTAGTTTGTGGTAACATAAAGTTGATTTATTCTGTAAAACTACGTTTTTAAATTAAGATGGAGCCCCAAAGTTCAGGTAATACTACAAGAAGTTTGTGTAAAATGAGTGATTTGGATGAATTTTGAGATTATTTCCTGTAAATGATACATCAGAGATGAGATTTTAGAAATCTTTAATACAATTATCTCTATAATGTATTTTCTTTTAGTTCTTGACAATCATACACACCTAATAGGCTCTTTTTTTTGACAAATTCATTGTTCTCTTCTCTTGGCCATTGTTTTATTACCTGTTTGGTTGTTTAAACACGCAAACTTGCAGAGAGGAAAGGCTCTGTGTTTTTAGCTAAAATCTTGTCATATTGTTTAGATAGTAAGAAACCTGTCCAGAATCCTGTTGGTGGCTGGTCTAAAATGTGGGTGTTTCTGCTGGGGGAATTTAGACTCATACTATCCAAACTACAGCTAACGTAAGTAACTATGTCATCAGTGAAGATTATTAAGCCCCATTTATAATTAAAACTAAAAGGAATATTTGAGTTTGAAAGGTACAGATTATGTGGTACTACAGGTATTTGGTTAGAAAGAATAATGACCCGATTGTTGTGAACAAATGAAACATTTTTGGCATTTCGTTTATAAAAGAAACAGTGTACTCTATAGAACTAGAATGACACAGAATCCGGAGTGACTTCAATACATACAGTAGTCTTTATTGAATGAAGCAAAATAATGAAGAATTTCAATCCCATATTATGAAAATAAATAAATCATTTTCTTCATCTCACAGAAGCCCAGAACACCACCTGCAGCCGATTTCTTCTGTTGTCATTTTAATTTGTTTCAAACCAGGAGATTTTATTTCCTGCTGACAAGAGTTCATTCAGCTGAAACATGAAGAAATAATAAAAACATGAGACACTGTTTTGGCACGAGATAAATGCTCGCGAGAGAGAAAAGAGAGACAGAAGCCGAGGGGTTAAATTATAACCAGCAGTGCATTTGGTTGAGCTCATGTAGGGATGCCTAAAGGTGCAGGCTACCAACATTTTATTCCCCAAAAATATCTTTAAAAAAAAAAAAAAAATAAAATAAAAAATCTCAATGTGCGAGTTAAGCGTTGCCATGGTGACTAATTCCAGACTTTTTCTTAACGAGCCAACACACTTACTGAAAGGCAAAATAACCCTCCACCTGCTGTAGTGATTCCAATCCTCAAATGTTACACTCTCACTGTTCCCAGCTAGCCAGGCTCCCATTCGCTTTCACTGGGGAACGCTAACGATGCTAACGAGCCATTTATTAAAAACTTAAAAGTAAAATGTTTCCTGCAACGTTTCAGGTGAAGAAGAGATGATTGCCGAGTGAGGGAAGTGATGACGATGACATAATTACTTCTGACCTGCTTTAACATTATGCAGCTGGAGTGTGTGTGTATTTGTGTGTGGACGGAAGAAGGCGCGCGCGCGCGTGTGTGTTTTTGACCTTTAAACTCCGGTTCAGGCTTTACTCCACCAGTCAACTTTTCCAGAGCAACATTCCATTCTAACAACTCTTCAGTTTGTTTCATGTTGCCACAAACTTTTGTTACCTCAAAGTTGCCTCATGTCTCGACTGCAACTTGTAGAGCAACGCTTGGCGAGGGCTGAGTGTTAAATCTGCAGCAGAGCATCAAAAACTGAAGTAAACTAAACTACTGAAACCTGGCATTCTTTTATCACATAGCAGCAGACTTCATTCAAAAAATGTTCTAATTTAAACTACAATTAAATCAGGAAACGCTGTTGCATAGCTGCAAAATAAACATTTTTCTGTCATGCCCTCCTGCACAGAAAGCTGATGTATTTTTAATCAACTACATTCAAGAATTTAAAAGCAAGACAAGCTTTGTCACCTGTTGGATTTGATGTTTTTTTTCTCAATAATCATATACATTTTTTCTTTTCTTTCATATCTCTGTGTCCATCTTGTAAATTAGTTGATAAACTCAAAATAGGTCTCCCAAGAGTTCCGTATACTCGTTCTGTTTAAATAAATCTACAAACCTGAATCTTGAGAGCATCACAGCACATTTGTTTAGTTATTGCTCTTCTACCAATGGGGTTCTTCTAACTTAACATCCATATTTGACCTCCTGGTCTTGTGCGTCCACCAAGCAATGATAATCAGGTTTATAATCCCCAGTGTAAAGGGGAAGATGGTTTAGTTCATCGGTCTCAACACGGAGCCCTACATCTAACAGCCAAAAGCTACAGATCCTCTGACGTATCCTCGGTTACAGCAACATGTTGAGGCAACTTGTTCAGTTGCTCAGAAAGTTGTTGCCTGTGGTGGAGTTGAGCCTGCTGCACTACTGAACACATTACAGGCAGTACTGATACTGCACACTGAGTACTCCTATGGCAGATGATGTCCGTATTGTAGTAGTAGTCAGTGTACTCCAACTCCATATTTAGTAATCAGTACACTGCATCTGCTGCATGCACTGTAATACTACATACTGATACCATAAAGTACACACTGTACACACTGCAGT
The DNA here is from genome assembly GCF_004354835.1 of Perca flavescens. Taxonomy (NCBI): domain Eukaryota; kingdom Metazoa; phylum Chordata; class Actinopteri; order Perciformes; family Percidae; genus Perca; species Perca flavescens. The sequence goes on from NC_041335.1 coordinate 13,540,566, forward strand.
GCTGGTTTACTGGTACAACAGGTCACAGTGACAATTTCTTTAAAACAATTAGTCACTGCAGAAAAATAAACAATTCTGATAGAACTAATAATTCTCTGCTATATACTGTAAATCTGTATATATATATATATATATATATATATATATATATATATATAGATATATATATCTATATATATATATATATATCTATCTATATATCTATCTATATATATATATATATATATATATATATATATCTATCTATATATCTATATATAGATATATATATCCGTAAGCTGAATATCTGAGGTTTTTTTTACATTTTCTGAATTTTATAGATCTAATGATGAAGCGAATAATGGAAATCATAATCAATACACTGTGAACATTTAAATCGGACAGATTTAATCTTTAATGTTCTCTCATGTTTGTGTGACAAAGTGACAGTACACTACAGTAGTAGTAGTACACAGTAAACTGTAGTACTGTTTTGTAAAACGAAAAATAATAAAAAGGTTTAAAACTTTTACTCCTGCTTTAGTCTAAATGCTGCTGTTTTTTTTAACTGGACTTCAGTAAATAAATACAGTGTACACAGTGAATGATCTGTATATAGAACTGTTTGTTGTAAACACTGTGTACTACGCAGTATGCAGTATTTGTGTACTGTTTATGTAGTACAATATTTGCAGACTGCAGTAAGCAGTGTGCAGTATTTGCAGATGTATTATTTGTGTACCATTTCCTACAGTATGCAGTATTACAGTGTGTGTGTGTGTGTGTGTGTGTGTGTGTGTTGACGCAGTTTGAGTGTCAGAACTGAATCCAGGAGGGTCGGGGGTCAAAGGTAAGACAGGTGAGGGTTGATTCGAGGTGTTGCAGGTCACAGGTCTACTGCTGATCTTTGAATGCGTCCAGGTTGAACGCTGTGTCCAGGAAGCGTCGCAGCTCCACCAGGTGAGCTTTCTTGTTTCCTGTAGCCGGAGCTGCGGCTGGATCTCTGCCAGCATACCTGAGAGAGAGAGAGAGAGAGAGAGAGGTAAGATATGATAGACTTTATTAATCCCACACTTGGGAAATTCCTGTGCTATAGCAGCTCAAAAGAAAAATGTACACACATCAGAATATAAAAAACACACATTAATTAGACATAGGAGAAAAAAATACATAAACTATAGGAAATGGAAAAATAGAATAGAATTAGTTATAATAATAATAGTAATAAAACAACTGTATTTACACAATGAACACCCTTATATAAACAGACAGTATATATACACAGACATACAGCTGAGTAAGGTGCGGATGAATAGAGATGACATATTGCACAGTTGGAGGTGACACAAGAGTAATAAATAGATAAATGTGCATAGTGCAGACTATTGTCCAGTGATGGCTCATATTGCAGAAACAGCTAGCAGTGCTACATTATGATGTTGCATTTAAAGAGTCTGACTGCTGCTGGAATGAAGTAATTGCGGTAGCGCTCCTTCTTGACTGAGGGTGCAGCAGTCTGCTGCTGAAGGAGCTGCTCAGGGAACGCACAGTCTCAGGTGAATGGTCAAATCACCCTGTGCTGCAACTGATATTTAAAAGGAACACGCCGACTTATTGGGAATTTAGCTTATTCACCGTAACCCCCAGAGTTAGACAAGTTGATACATACCTTTCTCATCTCCGTGCGTGCTGTAAGGCTGTCTGACGCTCCAGCGGCATCAGGCCAGCACAGAACATGCAGGTGAATGGTTCCAGTAATCTTACTGCTCCGAATAAGTGACAAAATAACGCCAACATGTTCCTATTTACGTGTTGTGATTTATAGAGTCACAGCGTGTACAAAAAACAACGTAACATGAGACACAGCCGTCTTCTAACTGTAAACAAACCGGGAACTATATTCTCAGGCGGAAGAATATAGTACTTGGGCGGAGTGATATACTCGCAGCAAGCCCGTCTGAGAATATAGTTCGGTTTGTTTACTGTTAGAAGATGGCTGTGTCTCATGTTACGTTGTTTTTTGTACACGCCTGTGACTTCTACAAATCACAACATGTAAATAGGAACATGTTGGTGTTATTTTGTCACTTTTGTCTGGTCGGAGCAGTAGGCTAGTTGGAACCAGTTACCTGCAGGATCTGTGCTGGGCTAAGCTAATGCTGGAGCCGTCAGACAGCGTTACAGCACGCACAGAGATGAGAAGGGTATGTATCGACTTGTCTAACTCTGGGGGTTACGGTGAATAAGCTAAATTCCCAATAAGTCGGCGTGTTCCTTTCAAGTGACATGTTGATGATGATGAAGATGAAGATCATTACCAGACAGGTTTGGCTCTCTGGGTGGTGGTCCTGATGCGAGGCTTCACGTAGTCGTAGTAACCTTGGTTTTTGTGCTCCTCCTGACACCAAACCAGGTCGGCGTTGGCAAAACGATCCGACTCCGCCTTCACCTGGTCGAACGGGAACGGAGACAGCTGGAGGAGAGAGAGGGAATATTGTTGAATGCTATTATTTAACTCTCTGTGTGCTGGTTCATTTGTTTAAGTGTATCTTAATATGTCTTTATGGGTAACGAGTACACAGGAGTCACACTTCAGTACAGCGGGGAAAAAACCCAAATGCATCAGGATCCGTTTGTTTTCATTGATTTAGAACAGACGGTAGTTGAAATGTCAAAGACAGACACAATCCTCCTGCTGGGGACGGAGGCAACATTTTGCCTCCTTTGGATGTTAACTTATAACAATGAACTCCAGCCAATCAGAATCCAGGATACTCTGTAGCTGCTGTTTGTGTGTGTGTGTGTGTGTGTGTGTGTGTATATACCTGCTCAATGCGTGCAATGGCCACAGTTCCATCCATGCCTCTGGTCTTCCTCTCTTTGGTCAGCTCGTAGTAAACCTTTCCTGTGCAGAAGATCAGCCTCTTCACCTCCTCCGGACGCTCTGCAGCCATGCCTTCTTCTGGGATCAACCTCTGGAAGTGAGTTCCTACAGAAGAAGAGAAGGAAGAAGAGAGTAGCAACACTAAAGGTAAGACTGAGCCCTTTTTAAAGTCTATTTTAATAATACTAATAATGGTATTAATAGTAGTACCAGGAAGCATCTCGTCAAAGCTGGATCTGGCCTCTGGATGGCGCAGCAGAGATTTGGGAGTGAAGACAATCAGCTGGAGGGACAGACCGGAAGTTTATGATATCAAATTTTCAGGACTTAAAAAATTATTCATTAAACAACATTTCTGTTAACAGAAACTTTACAAAGGAAAATAATCTGTGATGATTAATGAAGAACTTAAGGTCATGTACTTTTTAAAGCCGTGGTATATATATGCAGTATATGTTTTGGTTTTGTTGGGCAAAAATCCCACAAGCTTTTCAGCATATTGTAATACATAGTGTATACATGTGATCTGAGATAAACTGGAGTTCTGCAACTCGGTTTTTAGATTTTAGAAAACACAGGAGACTTTTGGTTACCAACAGGTTATTTCAGACACAGAGAGAGAGAGAGAGAGAGAGAGAGAGAGAGAGAGAGAGAGAGAGAGAGACACACACACACACACACACACACACACACACACACACACACACACACACACACACACACACACACACACACACACACACACACACACACACACACACACACACACACACAGAGCGTTCCTATTGGCTGTTCTGCACATGCAGAGAAGCAGAGCTGCAGGAAGAGGTCTCACTCTACTTGAAATTCTGGAATTTTTTGCTTTCTACATACTGCAGCTTAAAAGCTAAAATGTTGCAGTAAAAAGTAAAATATTCCCCTCTGAGATGTAGTGAAGTAGAAGTATTAAATAGCAGAAAATGGAAATACTCAAGTAAAGTACAAGCAACTCAAAACTGTACACTACTTGAGTAAATGTACTTAGTTACAAAGTAAATACCGGATTATATGACACCAGTATTCTTATTCATATTAGCATTACATTGTAGATTATGTGTCTTGTTGTGTGTGTGTGTCTCACAGGCTTCCTGTATGGGAGGAGGATCTGTCGTCTGAGAACATGGAAGTAGTTTCCAGGATTTGAACAGTTCACCACGATCCAGTTACAGTCGTAGAGCTGACGCACCGCAAAGTCCTCTGAGAGTGGCTGAGAGAAAAAGAAGAATTAGTTTTAGACGGCTGTGTTAGCTTCCTGTTCCTAGTGTGGTTCTCTGAACCATATGCTTTTCTGAGGAATGTTAACAGAGAAAATGATAAGAATCGTTATAAGAAAAACATTAGTGAAAAAGGTTTATCAGTGCTGACCTTAGAAATCTAATAAAACTGATATTGAGACTGTGATCTGATTTTATATTTATTTATGATTTTTTATTTATTTATATTAGGACAATGCACATTAATCAACATTTCTGTAAATGCGCCAGTGTTAGCCAGTCGGCTAATTTTCAACTGTAGTCCTAGTTGGCAATGGAATAAAAAGAAAACCCTGAATAATTCAAAAAAATACTACTAACAATAAAATGATTATGTCCAGTGGCAACATTAAGAATAAAGCATTCTTAGACTATACAGTACGTGGTACGTGGTACGTGGTATCTGACATACTGGCATGAATAAATTAGGCCAGGTGATTATTTTCAACCTACAGTGCAGATCCCAAGATAGATGAAATTGTAGACTAAACAATAAGGTATAAAATATGAAAGTCTCAAGCTGCTCTAAACAGTGATCCGTTCACCTCCTTACAGAGGAGCAATATATTGAGGAGCTGACTGTTTTCCCTGTGCGGACTCTAACTTTAAAAAAATAACCTGACATCTGGATGTGGGTGTTTCCTGCTGTAAATGCGATTCTTGTTATCTCAAAGTGCTCAGAAGCCAAAACAGCTGGAGTTTTACCGGCATGACGTCGGGGTCATCGTTGCACATCTGGAGGAATCTCTCTGGACGAGCTGAAGAATGTTCTGGGCCCTGCAGACACACAAACAGAAAACAGTCAGTCACACACTTATTAAACAACTTCAAACCAGCAGAATGACAGGAGTGAATGCACTCCTTGTACATCTCCACCAGGTGGAGCTGTTCCTATCGCTGAGTCACTGGAAGGAGGATATTTTGATTTAGTACAAATATACAACTTTATCTTTGTATTTTATAGACATAAAGAAAATTGTATTCCATCACACAATTCGACAATGTCGTCAGTTATCTTTCTTTACACTTTGCTCAAAGATCAAATGTCTTTCATTCATTATTTCAGACACAGACTCTGTTCCTTTGAGTTCAAACGCTGTACTGCTCTTTTCATTTTAATAACAGATATATTTACTTTTTTCTTTTTCTTGTAAGTTCCTTTAAAGATTCTTGACTTTTGAAGTTCTTCTTTTTTTTTTTATTTATTGTTAAGCACCAAAATACTACATCATAGTACTTCTATGTGAAAAACCTTGGCAATAAGCCTGATTCTGATTGTCTTAAAAGAAGTTTAAAAGCTTGCTTGTCTTATACATTCATAAATCATTTTTAATCCTGGTTGTGTGAATCACTTCATAAATAAAGTTTAATATTATTATTATGTCTTAATAAAGTCAGAGATAGTTATATAGTCTGAGATATAATGTGATACCCTAGAAACACAGCCGTGTGTGTGTGTGTGTGTGTGTGTGTGTGTGTGTGTGTGTGTGTGTTTCCTCACCATGCCCTCCATGCCGTGTGGCAGCAGCAGCACGATGCCGTTCTGTCTGACCCACTTGGCCTGACCGGGACAGATGAACTGATCGATGATGCACTGAGCCGTGTTGTGGAAGTCTCCGAACTGAGCCTCCCACAGGATCAGAGCGTTGGGACTCGCCATCGCAAAACCCAACTCAAAGCCTGCAGACAGACAGAACATTAGCACTTGAAATTAGAAGAAACCAACTGAAAGTCTACAGAACAAAATAGAACAACGTTTATCTGCAGTTCAAAAGAAATAGAAGAAACCAGCAGCAGAGTGTTTGACTCACCGAGTACTCCATACTCGGACAGCGAGCTGTTGCAGACGGTGTACGGCGCCTGGTCAGGAGAGAGGTGGTTCATGGGAATGCAGGTCCTCTTATCCACGTTCTGGTCATGGAGGACATGATGACGGTGGCTGTAAGAGGACAAACAGCTTTAGTCTCCTGAGATCTTTTCCACTGTGTGAACTTTAAAGATTTTTGGCCTTTTAGGCCTTTATTTGAATGACATGCAGCAAAGGGCTGCATATCGGAATTGAACCTGCAGTTGCTGCGAGGGAGGGAGGGAAGGACTGAGCCTCTGTACATTGGGCACACGCTCTCCCAGGTTTTCCACTGTGTTTTACAAACCACAACATTTTGCTACAAGTTTGATTTTGTTACATAACAAGATAACGTTTCTTGTTAAAATGGAATAATAATAGCAATAACAAGAAAATATGTACTGATAATAAAAAAGGATCCTGTGAAAACGAGAAACCAAGCAAATATCGTTTGTCGTGGTGGAAACGATAGCTTGCCGTCCTTTCTCTGCTCTGTAAAAAAAAAAATAATCCTGCTGCTGAATTTAGAAGTCAAGGAAGCAATGGTAAATAATCTGATGGCGAACAGACTGCACAAACATTTCTGAGCAAATACACCACGAAGAAAATACAGCGATGCAGTGTTTGGTCACTGCAGCTTAAAAGCTCAACAATGGAAACACTGCACGACTTTGAAAATACACAAACTAAAGTCATGGGCTGTTTACCTGAACGTGCCACGCTCCACGTCCTGTCCTGACAGTCGGATGTGAATTCCCTCCTTCAGCAGCGATCCGAAGGCCATGTACTCTCCCAGAGCCCAGTCCACCGTCCGGTTACGAACCATCTCGGCTCGGCTCTTCAGGATACGACTCAGACCTGAAATGACAAATATGCTCAAATACGCAGAGTGACTGAATCCAATCGGGATGCATCTTCTGTCACCATTTATATGATTTACTGATGAGAAAAAGCAAGTTGTCAGGCGCAAACTTTCCTTTTTTACATCATGTGTGAGGTTTTATATCTTTGTGTTATTGTAGAAACCATCTGTAAATAATTAGTCCTGTATACCTAAATACAATGGGTGGCAAATTGGTGGATTAAGTGTTTAAAAACATTACATCTGATCCACTGATTCAGGGACGTGGAGGGAATTCTCCAAGAAAAATATGTTACGCAGAGGTCAGAAACTTTGGACAGATTGGTTCATTTCATGGAGATTGCTCATGTTTTGGGTGTGTGGAAATGTCAGAAAAAGTTTTGGGGAAAATAAATACTAAAATGTAAGGTCCTTATGAGTTGTTTGGTAATTTATTTGTAATTTCTCTGAAGAAAGTGAAATGGAAGCGACAGATATGGGGTTAAAATTCTGTTAATACTGATACCTCCGTGGATGGTGAAGTCCTCCACTGGGACGGACGAGGCCACAACTCCGATGTGGTTCAGGTTTTCTTCAGTCAGACCGGTGGAGGGGCAGCTCATGGACTTTGGCTGTCCGTCCAGAGTGAAAAAACCTGAAGACGACGACAGTTCTACACATCAACAACCTGACAGAGAACCAGGAAGTGAGACCAGATCCTCACCCAGACCTGAGACCAGGGACCTGTGAGCACTGCTTACACACAGTCCTTCAGGGCTCTCACATGCTTATAAATAACTTGCAAGTACGGTGTTTGCTTTGATGAGTAAAACATGTTCAAAAATAATCTGAGAGGAAATGATTTCACAATGCAGAATCAGTGAAAAAGGCTAATAAGACTTTACCTGGGATGAACTATTCAGTTTTTTTTTTTTTTTCAGTTTTTACATCCTGTTCTGAATCTTCTATAATTAAACTCTGATGGATCCATATAAACATACATCACAGTAAACACAGTGACATGAACACATTCATCTTTCTCCTCCCTCACCAGGCCAGGGGGAGTCCAGCCAGTGCTTGATGTGGAGGATCTTCTCATCTTTAGAGCGATTGTACGCCTCCTCACAGATCTTATCATATTTGGCAATCTCCTCCTGCAAACACAGACAAAGATAAAGATAAAAAAAGAGACAGAGAGTTCACTCGGTCTTGACAACAATATTTCATTTTCCAAAATGCTAAATAAGTAGACTGGACAAACATGAATGTCCCTCTGTCCTCGTGTGTTCTGACGGCTCCGTACAAACGAGCCATTTTAAGACTTTCCGATGTCCCGGGAACTATCGTGGTAGAACGTGTACTGCTGAACATCGCCGAGTTGTCAAACATATAACTTGTGTCCAGCTTTATACAGTAACCGTTGTAGTAACAGGACAAGGGACAGCCATTTCTTACAATGTTTATTAAGGTGTGATGTAGTGTAGATAAAAAAGAGCAGCAGTCAAGAGACCGAACAATTACATCCATTCAAACATCAATGTTTACAACATACAAACAACAGGATGTGGTTGTTTTTTTAATCCATTTGAGCCTTATAGGCTTAATATCCACGGTTCTCTAAATGAAGTGGAAACAACCAAAGAGACTTGTTTAGTTCCTCTGTAAAACTGTTTGGTCGGAAAAGGAGCACAAGGGCCTTTTGTCCACTGTGCTCAAATTAACAGTAACATAAGCTTTCACCCAGGTCATGGATTTAAGGTCTTGCTGCTCTTTGATGAAATGTTTCACTTTCAACTGCAGTGAAACCAACAGCTGGAAGCTAAATGTTCCCGCTCTTACTTGGGAAACTCAGGAAAAAGCTAACCCAAGAACAAGAAGACGTGTGATGTTACCTCATACTCCTGCCGGCTCACTGCTCCCTCTGCGATCAGTTTCTCGGCATATTTCTGCAGAACCGGCTTCTGCTTTTTGATCTGTTTGTACATCAGCGGCTGAGTGAACATGGGCTCGTCCATCTCGTTGTGACCCATCCGACGGTAACACACCTACACACACACACACACACACACACACACACACACACACACACACACAGGCAAATCTCTTACAGTCAAACGCCGCTGTAGAGTTTGAACCAAAACATGATGGATGAAAACTTACCAGGTCGACCACCACGTCTTTGTGGAACGTGGCCCTCCACTCAGCAGCCACCTTACAGACGTAGATGACGGCCTCGGGGTCATCAGCGTTGACGTGGAAGATGGGAGCGTTGACGACCCGAGCCACGTCGGTCGGATACGGAGACGAGCGAGCCATGCGAGGATCTGTGGTGAAGCCGATCTAGAGACGAGAGGTTACAGCTCAGTCATCTATCTAACTGTTTATCACCGTGCGTGTGTTTTATGTTTGTGTGTGTGTGCGTTACCTGGTTGTTGGCGACGACGTGAATGGTGCCGTGCGTGGTGTATGATGGCAGGTCAGACAGGTGGAACGTTTCGTAGACGATACCCTGACCTGCGAACGCTGCGTCTCCGTGGAGCAGGATGGACATCACCTGAACACACAAACAGCATGCTGCTGCGTCAAAATAACTCAAAGTTTGCGTGTTGCTTCAGCTTCGGATGAGAAAATGAATCCAGGAGTTTAAATGTAGAAGTAAGACCTGTCATTCAGTGTTTTTTGTTGATGTCTTTCTTTTATATATCACCCTTTGGTCAGTGTTTTGCTGCATGATATTCTGGGCACCAATTTTTTGAGAGTGCACTCGAGGGAAAATACTTTCAGAATGATCTTCTTATCAAATTAAATCTCCACCACTGATGTAAAAATGATAAGAAACAGAACAATCTTTTGATACTGCTGACACCGCTCCTTCAGCTGTTTATGAAAAGTCATAAAGTCGTAATTACACGACTCTGCCGCGTGCTCTACTGAACTCAAGCGAACTGTCAGCCGCTCTCTCTCCCCTTTAGGGTGGTGAGCAACTAGAACAGTGACAAGACGTCATCACTCGGGAAATCATGGCAACCAAATAATCAACAGGGCGAGTACACTTGACATTCAATCTTAGGCAACAGCCGCAACATGAAATCACTGAATTTGATGAATTTACTGTTTATCAGACCCCAGATGAGACAAGAAGCTAACGTTAGCGAACGCTGCAGTTTACGTTCCCTCTGCCTTTGACTGCCCGCTGCAGGAGACGCTATATTCGCTGTATTAACGTTACTGTTTTAAAACCGTTTTACAGGTTAGTGGGGGTGCATACTGCTCAAAACCGACATGAAAAACATAGCTAGTAATGTTGACTCAGCATTTTTATCACCACACAGCGGCTGATAAAAATTCTAGAGGAAACACTGCAGTTGTCTATGCGAACGCATGGTTAATCAGCAAGTATATCTCCGGCTTAAGTGGCTAACTGTTAGCCTCCGATAGTTGCACATAAAGGTTCAGCAGACACAGACAGGATGTATGAATATGTATGTGTTTAACTAAAAAAAAAAAAAAAAAAAACGCTGCTGTGTGAGTGTTTTGCTGCTGTGTCTCAGTCTCACTCGGTTGCCGTCGTTGTCTCCACAGTAGAACTGCTCTGCCTTGGTCTTTCCCTGCACCACGGGGTCCACAGCTTCCAGGTGAGACGGGTTCGCCATCAGAGACAAGGTGATGTTCCTGTCTGTCACACGGTTGATACGACGATGGTACATTCCCAGATGGTACTTCACATCTCCAGAGCCCTGAGGAGGAGAAACACAGCACATGTCACTACAGACTGTAAAGGAACAATAACGTCCTACACTGGAATAACATTACCTGGTCTCAGGTTTCCTGTATGTCAGTTAGTTTGGGGCAGTGCATCAAACACTTAATACTAGAATTGGTCATTAAAGTACTATTAAACAGCAATTAAAATCAATAAACATTGGAAGTTAAGAAAGTTTTACCTTAATGCAAACGTCCTCTGTAGTGCATTAGTGCTGGTTTTGATTCCCAACAACAATGCTCAACCGGCTCAAGCACAGATACAAGACCATAATGCCCCTTAATCTTTCCATATACAGTTTCAACAACACATACTGCAAGATAAATATAAGGCAAAGCTACGATATACAGTCTGTATGTGACGTTGTGCACCCATATAGTGGTAAGACTGGAAAATACTTGGAGGGCAGTTCACAATTTGAGAACTAATGGAGAATGTTTGAGGCTGATATGAGAGATAGTCCAGAGTCAAATCTAATAATAATATACAAGTCAAAAGTATTTACTTTTGATAAATAGATAACATAAACAATCTTTTTTGGTAGTGGTGGTACATGACAGCAGCAGTAATGGGAACACAGGGTCAGGCAATATGACAAAACTATATACATATACAACTATATATATATATAACTGTATATAATGTTAACATTAAGCAGGACTAATTCATGGCAATACTAGATTGAATACTAGAATATATTAGATTTTTTATAATTTGCATAAATGTGATAATTATACCCCAGTTTACCTGCCTGAAGGTCCAGTTCTCTCTATAAACAGTATTTACTGTATGCAGTAACTTGTAATAACTAGGGCTGTGCTTGATTGAAGAAATTCTTAGTCTACTAACACTCATTCAATTGTATCGACTAATTGATTAGTTAATTTAATCAACAGATCTGTAAATCTGAGTTTCTCTGCAAAGAGTCATGCAAAAGCACCACTTTCATTCTTGTGTTTACCAGAGATGTGCTCGTACGTTTCTTGGAAATAAGTCATTCAGCATGAAAAAAGTATAAAACATGACTAATCGACTAAAGAAATCTAAGTTGACTAAGACCAAAACGACCATTATAACAGCAGTAATGGTACTAAAGCAGTAAATTACCTCATCAGCAGCTTCCAGTTTGGAGTCAAACTGACAGAAAATCTGTTCCAACTCTTTACGGATCACGTTAGCCAAAACATTAAGACGGCCCCTGAAAGAAGAAAGTGGTGATTGTACCAACAACAAGACAGGGAGGGTGTAAAGTGTGTGTGTATAAACACTGTAAATACAGTATATAAGTGTGCGATACCTGTGAGGCATGCCCATGATGACGTTTTCCACCCCGTTCTCAGAGGATTTATCGATGATGGTTTTCAGAGCCGGGATCAGAGACTCGCAGCCCTCCAGACCAAAACGTTTCTCTGCAGACCACTTCTTCTGCAGGAACTCCTCAAACCTGCGCACACACGCAAAGAAACACACATACACACACACAGATTAACATATTACAACAGATAACGCTCACTTTTTAATCATAGGTTCATACAGACAGTTTTGCTTCCTCTAAACTCTGCAGACTCTTCTCACAGACCTGTGCATACACATTTCATCATCAACATACACATCATCACCCACAGGAGTGTTAGATGGAGGTAGGGATGTCACAAAAACCAAAACTTTAGTATCAAGTCAATGCCAAAATTCTGAAAACATGACGGTACTCATTTTTCTACAGTACCACAGGTACCGGGAGATTCATTTCTTCCGGACCTGACGGGGACAGCAGATACGCCTACAAGTGTTCTAGCCTACTGCTGATACGTGCAAGTTGGCCATCAATTTTAGTCTTTGCGGTGTGTTCAAGTGCAACTTTTTGGCCAAGACACAGGAGACGTGAGGTGACACCAAAGCCTCCTGGTGTGTTAATCACACCCTCCTTCCTAATAGTGACAGAAAGTTGAAACTGAAAAATAAAAGCTTGAAGAAAAAAAAACTAAGACACTAAAAAAAGTGTTATCCTTGTTATCCTTATCTTGAATAAAAGGAGTACATGGGACTGTTTTGTTTTTTACGGCGGTATGGAATTGGGTTTCGAGAATTGTGGAATTTCACTGTTATTGGTATTGACTGAAATTTCTGGGACATCCCTAAATGGAGGTAGATGGAGGTGTGTTGTGTTGTGGTGTTTACCTGGTGGAGCGGACCATGCGGGCCAGCAGTGTCCTCTTCTCCTCCAGAGTGAACTGCATCACTCCTGGAGTCTCGAACTTCTGTCTGATCCACTGACACTGCTCCAGGTCGTTGATGAACATGAACTCCACACCGATGTGCTGACAGTACGCCATCTGACCAACACAGAGAGAGGAGTAACACCTGTACAGGTAGCATACTCTACACAAACGTTCAGACTCTGGCTCGAGTTAGATGTTACAAAAACCTCCAGTGATATTCACAGCTGGTTTAAATGGACCTGTGTGTCTGTGTTTACCTCCAGTCGGCGGATGATCTCCTTCAGTGGCAGGGCGCTCTCTGAGCCTCCGATGAAGGTGGTGGTGGGCAGCCGGAACACCTTGTCCAGGTCAGACTCATCCAGACCATAGAAGCCTACGTGTCCCATGATGCAGCACAGGACAGAAAGGGAGGGACGAGGGGGAAAAAAACACGGAAGGAGGTGAGAAAAGGTTGCAGGACGGACAGAGGGGACACCAAAAAGATGGACAGACACACCAACAGGCCACGGCAAAAGAAAACATGCATATTTTAGCTAGTAATGAATGAATATGCATTATTAACACAATATGGAGAATAGGCAGCAACAGCCAGATATTGTTCCACACCACAGACAGACAAACTTGCAGAGAAGAAGAAAGAAGAGGACAGAGCAGCAGAAACAGAAGTTTGAGTGGTTTTACAACGAGCAGGACGGGGTGAGTTGAGTGATCAGTTGTGTGGTTCCATACAATTAAAAAATAAAAAGGGAGACATCGTTAGTATCATTAATTTACGCCAATCGGCAGCTTCACACATCAAACCAGACATGACAGAGCTCAGGATCAGTCCGCTGATATTTCTGTGCATTTCTTCTTCATGTTCAGACTCAAACCAGCAGTGAATGTATCTACTAACAAGTAATGTGTGTGTGTATCACAGCCGGATGGATCTTCTTCCTCTGTGACATAAAAAACACAGCAGTGAGCCACACTGTTGTACTGGGGGACATCTTCCTTCATCACCATGAACACACACATATGCCGCTACAAATACTCTCTAAAGAACCAAATGTGGATGTGGTTTGGGGACCAGGTAGGGAACAACCTTTTAACTTTTATGTTGGGGGGGGGGGGTCTGTGGGTCCTCCTACCCCAGGAAATGTCGAGCATCAAACACTTCATTTCCTGCATTCTGCTGAATTCGTATTTGTAAGGCATGATTTACTCTTCACTCCTCTTTTGCTTCTTTTGTTTGGGGAAGTAACATCTTTAACGTGCATGTGACACCTGTTCATGTTAATTATTAATTAATTAATGTATAAACTCCTGGGGTGTAATAGCTCATGTTTTATTTTTATTGTTTTACATATACATATTTATAACAATATTTGTGTTCTCTAAGAAGTCAGGAATAAAACGGTAATTTAATGAGAATAAAGTCACTATAAAAAAATAAAAATAAAAAACATCCCCCTGTCCTATGGTCTGCTGTGCTTTATGTTATTGCTCTGCTGACATTAGTATCTCCTTCAGACCGTCTGACAGACACAGGACCCAGTTTGGGACTTTCTCTGACGAGACTAAGTTTAGAGAAGCGGCTGAAAGTTGCTCTTTATCGGAGGTGGAAAACCGAAACTAACAGAAAACGGGCCTAAATCTCACCGTTAAATGTTAATTTCACCACCTCCGATTATTAAGTGTAGTTCCCAGCCAACTCCCCAAGCTTTTCAGTGGGAAGCACACACCCCCACACCACAGTCCAAACTTTTTACAAGTCACAATAACTGGAGGCGCATATGCAATTAATATCAAATTAGTGGTGGGGACAATTCTGGGTAATCAGATAAGTGGTAGGGGCATACCTAAATCATGGTTGCATAACTAACAATACAAGAAAATTTCAAAGACATATTAAAGGATATTTAGCATTTGTCCTGCCGAGAGCTCTGACAAGATCTTTTTTTTTTTCAAATATATTTAATAACCTAATTTAAGGTTTCCCTTTTTTAGTGTGGTATGAATTTATATGTATTATTTTTAAACGAATATCTGCCTCAAAAATCGGTAACAGTTTACAATGCCATTTGTAGAGCTTTATAGTTTTTGAAAGTACTGAAATTAATAGAATAATAATCATGTTCATGACAGCGTGATGAAGATGAGTAACGTGCTGGAGTTGGAGTTATGGGTTATTTTGTAACTTCAAACTGATGATGGGACAGTTAGTAGAGAATGTGTTATGGAGGAGAGAGGAAAGATGGAGAGAGAAAGTAGAAGGTGTTTTTGTGTGTGTGTGTGTGTGTGTGTGTGTGTGTGTGTGTGTGTGTGTGTCTGTGTGTGTGTTGGGGGAATAGTCCCTGGTTAAAATCCCTCCGTGGACTGTAAATGATTGTTAAATCCCATGAGACCGCCTTTAACGTTTTCTAACTCAAAACTGCCAAACAGAGGGCTGAACTGGGCAGACTGACAGCTCATTCAGCCAATCAGTGAGCCGACACAGGTTATAGAACTCAGAAGCACTGCAGTCACAAACCAATCACACGACTGACAGCCAAGCTGGCCAATCAAGCAGCAGAGTCTCTCTGAAGACAGCAGGAAGAGGGGCCACTGGTCAGCCTCTCATTCACTTTCCTCACTACCTTTCCTTGCCTCCTCCAGCGAGGGCGGAGGCAGTCAGGGAGGAGAGGAAATATAATACAGGACGACTCTCTTCTTCTCTGCTAAAACACGTTTTCACAAACAGCTCCACAGACACAAACTGACAGGTTTCTGATGTTTACCCCTCCGTTTGCAGCCGACACTAAACTGTGCCAGGAAGTCTGACTCTGAAACACAACACATCATTTACTGCAGTTTCCCATGACGACAGGTTCACAGCCACATTTCTACTGTTGGCATGCCAAAAAAAAGTCCAACTGCTTTAATAATCGTTGCTCTAAAATATTGACGCTGACATGAGCTGGCAATGAGTTCAGTCCTGAGCGGAAAACAATAACATCTTCTGCAGGAGTAAAGTCTGACTGATACACTGTCAGTTCTCTGGAGGCTGCCACAGATGATGTACAGTACAGGCCAAAAGTTTGGACACACCTTCTCATTCAATGCGTTTCTTTATTTTCATGACTATTTACATTGTATATTCTCACTGAAGGCATCAAAACTATGAATGAACACATATGGAATTATGTACTTAACAAAAAAGTGTGAAATAACTGAAAACATGTCTTATATTTTAGCCACCAAAGTAGCCACCCTTTGCTTTTTTTGATAACTCTGCAAACCCTTGGTGTTCTCTCAATGAGCTTCATGAGGTAGTCACCTGAAATGGTTTTCACTTCACAGGTGTGCCTTGTCAGGGTTAATTAGTGGAATTTTTTTCCTTATTAATAAAAAAGCAAAGGGTGGCTACTTTGAAGAATCTAAAATATAAGACATGTTTTCAGTTATTTCACACTTTTTTGTTAAGTACATAATTCCATATGTGTTCATTCATAGTTTTGATGCCTTCAGTGAGAATCTACAATGTAAATAGTCATGAAAATAAAAAGGAAACGCATTTGAATGAGAAGGTGTGTCCAAACTTTTGGCCTGTACTGTATAGATCATCACTCTATGTTAGAACTACAGTTATGTTAGTAACTGCTGATATCTCCCTAGTTTATAAAACACACTGAGGCTTAAACTGCAGAAAAGCCCGATATACAGGAGCAAAACAGAAAACAGAGAAAAGAGCTGAAAGAGATTGAAGTAGAGAAAGAAATCCAGAAACACATAGAGCACAAGCTAAGAACAGTTCTGCTCTGAAACATCATACAAACTAACACTGCTAAATAACACAGGCTGAACATTTTCCACTTCTTTTTAATTAATTTTATATTCTTTTTCACCCAAACCAAATTGTGATTAAAGAGGGTTTTTTCCCCTAACAGTATTCTGGACAAAATACAGAAACCGCAAATATTCTTAATGAAATATTTTTGTATTTTGGCAGTAACATTTTCTGCCACTATAAATAAGCACTGAAACTTTTCAGAATAAAATACACCTGTGGGAAGTTCAGCACTAAGAGAAACATTTCAGTCACTGTTGCAGGTCAACCTTACAACATGACGTGGAGAAAATTATTTTCTAACTTATGGCCACAAACTGACTAAAATGTGTTTTAAAGTAACTGAAGAGTTGCTGCTCATTAATTCAATTCTCCTCCTAACGTCAAGGACCGAGATATTTTAATCAAGCATCGCCATAACTAGGGCTGCAACTAACCATTATTTGCATTGTTGATTAATCTGTTGATTAATCAATTAGTTGTTTGGTCTTAAAAATGTCAGAAAAAAGTAAAAAATGTCAGGGTTTTCCGAAGTCCAACATGAAGTCTTCAAATGTCTTTACTTGTTTTGTCCACAACTCAAAGATATTTAGTTTAAATTCATAGGAGTCAAAAAACTAGAAAATATTCACATTTAAGAATTTTGACTTTTCTTTCTTTGAAAATGACTTAAACCGATTATCAAAATAGTTGCCGATTAACTTAATAGTTGACAACTAATCGATTAATCGTTGCGGCTCTAGTCATAACAACTTGTTATTTTTGTGGTGTATGCACCTTGGAATTACATACAGTAGATTGTGTCCTCTTTGTATTTTCTTCTTACTGTAAAGCAATTTTTAACATTGTGTTTTGAAAGGTGTTACATAAATAAAGTCAGTTTGATTTAGTCAGATGAGAAAAGTAAAAAAGTTTCAGGTGTAATTTAAAAAAAAAAAAAATATTATTCAGTGGAAATAATTAATACAGTATTATGACTTTACGATATATTTACCTTCAGGTCTGGAAAATGTTAGAAGTGTTAAGTGCAGAATGTTTTACCTGAACCTGAATTTTCATCTTTTTGTGGCCACAGTTTAGAATATTTTCCTGACGTCTAAGAGGTCTCTACAAACTGTTCTACTGTTTACTGGACAGAGCAGGGAGCTAGCAGCAGCTAGAAGCTAACAACGCTAACTAACCGAACACAGGAGACATTCAGAAGGGACTGAGGCAGCAAAAATTCTTCATGTTGTACATTTAACGGTTTATATTTGTGAAAATTGTGTGAATTTCCTCTGAATGTTTCCTGTGCACTGAGGTATTAAAAGGGATATTTCACTGTGGTTCACTGTCTGATATCATCAAAAAACACAATCTTTCCACAGGAGTAAATAACAGTGAGCCTGTTGAATTGAAAACTTTGTGCACTCTCCCTCTGGTTGAAGAAAAAGTTTTGGGGTATTTTAGAATCATCATGTGTTTGTCTAATTATGTTATGAGTACATCAGAGGTATCAGCTCCTGGGTTGTTTTAAGGTGTAATTTCAGTTGTTTTAGGATGAAATCTTTTATATACTGTAGTTGTATTAGAAATTATTTTGTGATCTTGATTGCCTAGAACTTGCTGTCTGTCTCAGCTAGGAGACTTTTAAAACAGGTCGAAGCTTTCCCGGTAAAATAAAATTAGATTTTCTTTGTTTAGGTTACTTAATCAATACATCAGGTCTTATATTCCTGCTGCAGAGACATTTCCATTTACCAGCACATGTTCAATTTAGGGATGCACTGATTGGTATCGGAAGTGATATTGATGATATAGGGCCATGATATGATATCGGCCATGATGTCACTGATCCATATTAAAGCTTTAGTGCGTAACTTTTTTATATTAACGCACGTTACAAAGCTAATTCAGACTATCAGCTCCACACAACTCTCTCTGTATTTCTCAGTATGACTATGTTCAGAAACTAGTGTCGTCAGGCGAAGTTTGCACGCAGGAAATCAAGCAAAGATAATAATCTCTTCTGAAGAGTCCATGTTTTTTTTTAATCCTCCATGGTGACTGGAAACTGAGTGGAGGAGGGGTGGGGGTAATGCGTGATAACGTAAGGCTTGTATCACGTGGATGCGCCAACAGTTTTGTTGTCATTACTTAGAATTCTTCATGAGGCAGACAAAAACTACGCACTATAGCTTTAAATAAATACAGTGTAGTATACTGTATTCTGTGTTGTTGCATCAGTGTGTCTCTGGATCGGTTTATCTGATTGTATAATGAAAACAAAGACTTTTGGAAAATGTTCTGATAAAATAAATGTTTGAAGTTAGCCAAATTAATATTTATACAGATCTGTATAAACAACAAATTGTCTGTGTAGTCTATTTTTCATTACCTTATTTTAATGTTTAGTGTAGTTTTTAATATTATGAAAAAGTAGTTTGGCAGTGGTAACTGTGGTTCCCCAAAGTCCAAAGATATTTGAGGTTACATTCATTAACTCCTGTAGAAACAAGTTTGATAAAAGCAAAGACAGTGAACCAAATTAAATATCTCTTTTCTTTCCCATTTTCTGGTGCAGCGAACTTTACAAGAAATCAGGATGTCAGAAACCGAGTCCTGTCTTCCTGTAGACATGACGTGCACACTAAAATATTTCACTAAAGATGAACTACTGGCTTCACAGCACTGGGCAGTGACACACCAGCCTTGTGGTTTCTCGTACCTCCTACCGTTAGGATTCTCAGCCTCTCCTTGAACACAGCCAGGTCTGGAAGGGTCGCCAGCAGGTGGCAGCAAAGGAAGAAATACCCGGACACTGTTAGTGACCTACGACCTGCTTATAAACCAGACACCCACGGCTATTTTACACCACCGCCACAACCGTCTACAGCTAAAACAGAGCACAACTTCTGCCCCGGCATCTCAGTGTCTCCACCACCTTTTTATTTGTTTGAATAAAAGGTCCAGAGGTTTGGTGATTTTAGAGTGAAGTGGTGGAGAATGAGGGATGCACACCATGCTGAGGATACAGAAGCCATACCACAACCAACCCACACTGAGGCGGTTCCCAAACAGGAAGCCATTCTGCACAGGTCACCTTCACCGCAGCAGGGAGGCGACTAATTCCTGAACTCAACACTGACGTCCTCAGTTTTCACTACAAACACTTTGCACACAAACAAGCGTGTCTGATCTCAAAAACATGTTTCACAATCTGTCCCTGTAACAGTGTGAGTTTGAGCACTATTCAATCATTTTGTGTAAAAAGGTGTAAGTGTTTTGAATGTGAGGGACTGAACAGTGCTGACGTCAGATGGTGTACCAGAAGTTTTAGTGCAGTAAAAGCAGACAGAGTAGAGTTAGACAAAGCTAATTAGCAGTTAGTTAGCCAAAGAAAGCTTGAAGGAAGACCGTAGAGACAGACCAGGTCACAGCTTTAATACTACAGAGTTATCCCATCTAATAAGACAACAAAACAAATAAAAAATCAAGAGTTTCCTTCTGTCATCATACTGTCCAGAAAAATCGGATAACAGGAAAATATAAGTTAAAAAATCATTCAGCCAGTCTGGTCTTAGAGCTTTGAATCAATGCACATCTACAATTTTTTTCAGACACTCAAATTAAATTAATGCCTGTTTCCCCGGTTGGAAAAATAATAAAGTTTAGCTGGGATTAAGAATGAGGATGTCACCTTGACGGCCACAAAAATGTGTTAAATTGTTTCTGACACCTTTGAAGCAACACGTTTACAGAAATAACAACTCTTACATCAACATTTCTCTTAGATCAACACGACAAATGTTAAAATGAACTCCTAATGATCTCGCCACAGAGTCTGTTTCAACTGAAACTGCCTTCCAAACAGAAAACAACTAATGTAAACACCAAGTCAGACTAACCAATGAGGTTAAACACAATCACTACTCAGTCGGATTAGCAGGTTAGCAGTTAACTGATAAGTGAGACTTCTCTCTTTGTTCCTGACTTAGTCCTAGACAGAAGTTACCAACTTTTCTGACTAAACAACAACACCACCACCACCACCACCTCTGACCCCTATCACTGGTTCCATATCAGTTCAGCCAAAGACTGTTCTACAAAGTGGGATTTGTTCCCTCCTTGGTTTGTTAACATATATGTTTAGAAAGGCCTGAAATTCTCCGGTAAATCTAAAAAATTTAAAATAGATTTGAACAAAAGTCTGAAAACGACTTAAATCATTGAGTGCAGCAGAAAAATGTTTATCACCTTGTCACATGAGAAGGAAACACTTCTCTGCTCTTAATATTTTCTTAGATAAAAGCACCTCATTCTCTACCGACACCACCACATTCAACATGAATTCACCCTAAATAGCAAATACGCCTCGGTTTCTAGCAGAAATGAATCAATTGAAGGTTAAATTGAGCCCGACATGGGTAGGCAAGACATGATACAAGTTGATATTTAACAGAATCAATATCAAGATTCCCATTTAAAAACAGGGGTGACAAAGAGCTGAGCTGGTCCAAAACCTTAGTGTCTCCCATAGACTTTGTATAAAGAATGGATGTAGCATCAGTGATGTCACCCATTGGTTTGTGGACAGACGTTTTGAAGCCAAGAGTTTGAATTTGGCCGTCGCCTTTTTTTTTGGAGCCAGTGGAGTCGCCCCCTGCTGGAAATTAGATAGCTTGCAGGTTTAAAGCACTTCCGCATTGGCTTCCCTTTTCAGGCACGGACATTGTCTGTAGGAGCCATGAGCCAATAGAAACAAGCTGCAAGTTACTGATACAACAAGCTAACAAGGCTGCAGCTGAGAGCTAACGAGTCAGAGCAGAAGCCAAACAACGGAGAGCTAACACACACATCAGATTCCAACATCAGATTTAAGATGCTGCAGA
Organism: Perca flavescens; assembly: GCF_004354835.1. NCBI lineage: Eukaryota > Metazoa > Chordata > Actinopteri > Perciformes > Percidae > Perca > Perca flavescens. The sequence continues at coordinate 13,562,069 of NC_041335.1, forward strand.
TTCCAGAGCAACTAGCACAGTTAGCACAAAGCTAACAGCTCAACACCAACTGATCCAAATGCTGCTGACAGCAAAGTGCTCATGTGCCAAATCCATTTGCGCAATAAGATCATGTGTTATGAATAGAAACCCTCAAAACAGACACTAAACAGATCTTACCTTGAGGTTGGGTTATTCTTAAATAACATATCTTGCGCTTTAAAAAAAATTATATATGTATATATTATCGCTCAAAAGAAAAGCTATTTTTTTTATTCTGGCCCACATGTCATTGTTGTTCCTTACAACCAGGTGGAAAATGATTAAATCCACAACACCTGAGGGCCAAATCTATTTCTGCTAAAGTGAATCGTATTAAGATTAAGATCTCCAATTAATCTAATTAGGATCTTTCTCGTTTTAGTGAAGCTTAAAGTCCTTCAAGGGGACTATTTCACATCGTCAGTAAAGAGGATGGTTCCAGTTTTGAGGTTAAAAAGAAAGAAAGTTTAAGAAACGTTCAATGTATACAAGAAAGTTCATTTCAAAGAACACAAGGTGTTTGGGAAGTTTGTTGTTTTAGAGACAATTGTTGTATACAAGAAGGTTTCAGAAATGGTTACAGAAGGATTATTTCTATCGTATGAAAAGACTAGAAATGAAATATTCCCATTAACAAAACAGGATTATAAATTAGACTAGGTTTCAGGAACATTCATCATATACGATAGTGTTCCAGGAACATTTAAGGTTTCTGAAAAATTCATCGTACACAAGAACATTCCGTAAGTCTCCGGTTCAGGAAAAAGTTTCTGAAACATGTACTGTACATGAGAAGGTTTAAGAAATTCTCCTGATGTACAACAAGGTTTCAGCCTACAGAAATATGCTCAGTAACAAACTTCCTGCGACTATCGGTAAACGGCAAAACAGACCAGGAGACAACAGGGGGATGTTTTCTAAGGGTTCAGCTCCTCACCCAGCTTGTCGGAGGAGGTGATAATGTCAGTGGGGACACACGAGTCCAGGTCGGCGTCCATGATGCCGAGGGGGTCCAACTGGGCCACATGGTGCCCTCGAATCTACAGGGAGTGACAACAGCCCAGAGCCCACCCAGGACAAGACGAGGGGGTGTAGGTTGAGGAGTGAAAAGGAAGAGGACAGGACGGATAGGAATGGAGGAGAGGGTGAAGAATGAGGAAAAAACAACATGCAACAAAATAACCGGAAGAGAGGCGAAAGGATGAGAAGCAGGACGGCGTGAAAGATTTGGAAAGTAAAAGAAAGAGAAGATATAGAAAAAGAAGAACGCCGAAATAGAAAGAGATCAACATCGAAACAGGATTTGAGACAAAAACAAGGAGAAAAACAGTACAAGTTTTGACGACAGAAGGGTGAGAGAATAAAAGAAGGAGGAGAGAGAAAGAGAGAGAGGGGGGGGGGGGGGAGGGAAGAGCAACATTAACACCAAAAGCTGGAAGCAGTTTGTTTGTTTTCTCAGTTCTGGCGTTCTCACCGACGTCCTGGAAGCCGGTATTCACCGGCGCATCATCAAAATTCACACAGCTGATTCCCAGAGGATCCAACTGGGCATTGTGATGCCCCATCACCTGCACACACACCCATCACACACACACATTTGGTTATTACAACACAAACACCACTGACAGGCAGGCCTGGTTACTGGAGGTCTTCACAGGTTGACATAGCAGAGAGCTACAGTATACTCAGCCTAATAAGGTCCAGGAGGGTCCCGGTGTGTTGCGGTCTTCTCTCTCCATTCGGATGTGGACAAGATCTAACTAGCCATGGGTCTATTTCAGACCGGGTCAGGGTCTGACTGTTGCCTGATTGATAATATTTCCAACTATCAACGACTGCATATTCCTGACGCAGGTTTGAAGACAATTTATTATCCAGTGAGAAAAATTTATTTATGAATAGTATAAAGCTTATTAAATACAGTTTCTTCTTCTATGTTATTAGAAATGTCTGTCTTAGTTTGTAGCTCCACAGCAGCTAACGAGGATAAAAAGCGGATGAACGCGAAACTAATCAGCGTGGGAAGAATATGTGTGATATTCAAAGATTCAGTTTTTTTCTCCTGATTAAAGCTTCCCTCTGTGCTGTAAGTGAAAATAGCAATGTGGAAATGATTAAGTTTGGATTATAAAATATTTGTTTGTGTCTGTTTGTTCTGCGGTGTTGTTTATGGGAGTCCATCCAGAGCTGCCGTGTACACTTCTAGAGATTTTTCATTAAATCAGATCTCACAGGAGTTTAATCTGACCTGAGGCTGTGCTTTTACCTGCAGGATAAACTCAGATTTCCTTTAAATAAACCAGACCTGAACCTGAGGAAATGAGACTGACCTGTTTGCAGTCGTGGGGTTTGGGGGAGTCTTCCAGACCATAGTTTCAGACCTGTGAAGACCTCCATTTGTCAACCTTCTCTAACCAGCAAACAACAACTAAAGAGGAGTTAGGATTTCATTTTTGTAATTTCATGCTCAAGGGCACAATGGAAACTTTGCTTTATCACATAGAGAAATGTATGCCTTAATTGCAGACATTTTAAGTTTGCACACAAACTAATAACTGAATAATCACAAATTAATCTTAGAAAACACGTTCTGCTTTCAGGCTGAGATATTCAAAAACTCCTACCTAGGGCTGGGCAATATATCGATATTATATCGATATTGTGATACGAGACTAGATATCGGCTTAGATTTTGATATCGTAATATGGTAAGTGTTGCCTTTTCCTGGTTTTAAAGGCTGCGTTAGAGTAAAGTGATGTAATTTTCTGAACATACCACACTGTTATAGCTGTTCTATTATTTGCCTTTACCCACTCATTGTGTAAATTACATTTTGTTAAAGCACCAATTTTTAACCCTACAATAACGTTGAAATATTGCCATTGAGGTATTTGGTCAGAATGTTTGATTTTCTCCATATCGCCCAGCCCTACTACTACTACTATACTATATTAAACAAATCATGAGAGTTTATTAATAACTTGTATACGCTAAAAATGTGTTTGAATATAATATAAACAGAATGATGAATATATAACAACCTCTAACAATAATAATAATAATAATTTAATGATCACCTAAAGATCCCACATCAACAAATAACAATAAAATATCAGAAAAAGAACAAAGTTTTATTAATCTGTTGGCTTCACTGAGCTTCATGTTACATGAAGTTCTGTGGGGGGAAAAACACATTAAATATCACATTATACAGTCATGGATCCGGGGTTAATGCTGGGAAAATAAAACATTTTTCAGTGTGTTAAAAATTCACCAGAAAATTTTAATTTAAAACTAAAACCTCAATACTGGATATATCAGCAACACAAATTAACTTAATTTAATTGATTTTTAAAACATAAAGACACCCGTTTGGTCCTTCAATATTACCCATTAAAAAGGCAAGTTCACCCAAATTGCAAAGTCTAGACAACATCTCAAACCTGGACAAATATAATCCAACCATCCAGAAAACAAAAATCCATAAATACACTTAGAATTCATAGAAAAAAAGGGGCTGCAGAACTTGCATCAGAATCATCATGCTTTTAAGTTGTATTCAATATAAAAGTAACTCAGTGATTGCTGTCTGTACATTGATGGGTAAACTGCAAACAGGAGCTGCTGATAGATCATTCTGCAGACTTTAAATGGAGAAAGTTTGACTGAATGAAAACTAATTCATACATGGGGTTCAAGCTGTAGCCCAAGGCTAACTCACTGAATTCATGGCAACATTATATTTCCTGTTTACATCCCCCAAAGCATTATGGGCACTGTAGTTTCAAACCCTGTGATTTTGGTGAACTGACCCTTTAAGACATATTGGAGTCTGGTACCGTGTCATATTACCCTAGCCTCGCTTCCTGCAGAGCGTTATCAGTAGTTACATGGAGGTCATAATCCACCTGTGAGAATGTGTGAGCGTGTGTGTGCGTAGATGCGTGTGTGTGTGTGTGCATCAGTGCGTGTGTGTCTGAGCCTGTGTGTGCGTGTGTGTGTGTGTGTGTCTGTGTGTGTACATGTACCTGGTAGGCCCTGATAAGGGACTGGACAGCCAGATGATCCTCCACCAGCTTCTCCACGTTGGGCTGAGCTCCGACCAGAGAGGAGAGCTGAGGAACTGCAGACAGAGCCAAAGGAGACTGGTAGGCTGCACCGGGAGGCGCACCAGCATTGGCGTTCCTGAAAAATACATCCCATGACTGGACAAGAGGAGGAGGAGGACAAGGAGAAGGAGAGAAAAAGAGGAAGATTTTTAATAAAATGATCAAAGAACCGGTCTATTTGTTATTGTGTGTCTAACCAAGTTTTGCTCAAGAACAAGACTTGTTGCAAGAAGACAACAGTGAGTGAGAGTTGGAGAGAGAGGTGCTGAAAAGAGTTTATTTTGTTGGGAGGACAGAAAGCATAGCTTAGTGTTATTTAAAATACCTTCAACGTCATGACTGAATACATGTATTTAGATGATTTCGACAATGTGGACAAGGCCACACAAGTGTTCAGAACAAGACTTCTTTGTGAGCGTGACTTGGTTAAAAATGTTTTATTTCTCTGTAGGGTCATTTCCATAATGTAGTCAGAAACGTATAACAATCTGAGCATGTCAGTGGCAAAAACAGCACTTTTAGTGGCCGTACATAAACGTGTTGTAATTCTCCCAATGAGCCCATTTCGCGGCTGTCGGCTGCAGCACTCTCGCTCAACACTGGATCAATTTCAAACATTGTCACTCAAGACACTAAAACATGGGAAAATAGGCTCCAGGCGATATAGTATACAGACATTTCCAGACCTGCCAACCTTGAAAAACTTTTTTGAGTAGCAACTTACTGATTTATTGTCAAAGTTCTGGTTCATGAACACGGCGACACGCACGCGGGATAAATGTGCCATTAAATGTCAAATCTGTATACATTTTAAACCCTAGAAAAATAATGATGTTCAAGTAGGCTACTTGAATTAAATAAAACATTTTATTTAAATTATCGGTCAGTTTAATTAAATTAAATTTAATACAATTAATTGGATCATAATATAATCCAATAAAATAAAATATATTACACTGCATAATGAGCACTTTTACTTTAAGAATATTTTGAGAATACTTTTGTACTATTACATAGGGAAGATGTTGAATGCAGGACTCTACAACACATATTTTTCTACTTTTACTGCAATACATGATCTGAGTAAGTCTTCCACCTCTGGAAATCACCATGAACACTTGCAGCTGTGTTTAACACTGAAAACACACAGCTCAGTTCAGTGTTTCCTTGCAGCTCTGCTACAGTAGCAGATAACCGCTGACGTTACCTGCCGGTCACATCGTCTCTAAACAGTCCGCTCACAGTGAAGTCCTGCACGGATCAACAGGTGTAAGAGTCCAGCGGCTGCTCGCTCCGTTTGTTATAAGACTCACACCGAGCAGATTAATGCGCTCACAGAGCCAATCTTTGCAGATGTTACCACTCTGTGTTTGGCTAGCTAATAAGCCGTTAGCCTGTTAGCATGAGCTTTGTCTGAAGGCGCCAATCGGCCAGCCAAGGTCCGACAGACACCGACACATTCCGCACATCCTACGCTCAGTTTAACCGCTAACTCCCCCCCCGGTACCGGTCAGAGAGGCGTGTTTACTTTGTGTCTCGGTCCTCCGGTGCGTCCAGCGACGGGCTCCGGTCAGTTTTTAATTAGCCTAAATTAGTAACACTTACTGCGCGTCAACGAGTGAACTCAAAGCAGTCACCTGGTTTACGCGTAGTTTAAAGTGACAAATCGTATCACCGTATTTTGATGTCAAAATACGTATCTACTACGCAAAATGCGTACAGGTTGGCAGGTCTGCATTTCCCTTTAAGGCAACTATTTACCAGTATGCAGGATCATTGATTAATACCATGCTGTACCGAAAAAAGGGTGTGGCCATGTGCTGGTGCGACCAACTGAGAAAGTTGGTCGCACCAGCACACGCTACCACCAGCGGAAAAGTTATCTGGAGCCTTTTGAACTTTTCTCTCTTTTTTTCAGTCTTAAAAATAACAACTTATGTAACTTTTTTTTTTAATGTAAACTGAGTACAACATCATAACGGATTTCCAGGAGAGACTTCTGAGCCTGGTGTCTCAGGCTTTTTAGTGTGGCTTTTCTGAACATCTGTAAACACTTTTGCCTTCAGACGTGATTGAACATATATGAACTACTTTTTTCTATTATACCCCCACCCTGAGTGCCCTCTGAAAGTCTGAAACCAGAGGAGGGTTGCCTGACAGCTGATATATACCCCCCCAGCTGACCTACTTCTAAAGAAGAAACAAGACAGAAACTAACAGTATTTATGTTCTAGTTAGAAGGCAGTGGTTCTCCCTGCACATACAGCCTGTTTTCTCTGTTACAGCTTCAGGTTTCCACTCTGTGGTTCATCAATCATTCTTGACTCATGAGTCACAGACTCTCTCCGCCCTGCTCGCAAACATTTCATCCCCAGTATCAACTCACTACAACAACAAAAACTCACTTTACATTTTACTTTCTTGCTGTAGTTCCAAAATGTTTTTTCAACTAGTATCACTTTAGGACATATATGCATTTCTCCCACTTCACATAAATAAACAAATATTTCACTGGGAGATCATGACAGTATTCAGTACAGTGGCACCAAACAGAAGTACAGTGGCACCAAACAGAAGTCCTGGAGAATAATCACAATGTTGTTTTAATCAGTTTGTTTTGACCCTCTCCCTGACAGACTTAAGCAATATAACACAAGAGGGTATGATTTAACGTCGTCATTGGCACGAAAGTGATGCGGCAAGCGCCTCGGCCCGTACGCATCACCCTGCAACTTTCTTGACTTGCAAAATGATCTTTTAAATTGAGGAACATCACGTGTAGTAATCCATGGCTCAATTCAAAAGGGTTCAAAAAAATGATTTGTCTCTCCCCGTCCCCTACCGTACGTATCTTTTCCGAAATAAGGTCCTATGCTGGTCCACCGGAAGGGGAAGGGGAAGGGGAAGGGGAAGGGGAAGGGGAAGGGCTTCATCTCTCTATTTATTAATTTAGACACACAGGAAGTGACTTGTTCATGCACCACTCTGCTCGGTTTGACCTTCTCTACACAACTCATGTCTCTACATACATTCTGTCCATAAATCACTCCAATCTGCAGGAAGACTCCTGTTTTAAGCCGTAAAGTTTCTCTGAAAAACCCTACACTTAGGAGAATATAAAGAATCACGAGATGGGACGTGAACTGTCCTACTGATTCTGATCTGTAATAACTGGACGTATCCACATGTATGTGTCCAAACAGAGAATAAGTAAGTCAGTAAACAGGTTCAGACAACCAGTGAGTTTCTGATTTAAGATTGCAGTGAATGCAGAATCATCACTTCCTGCAGCTGCTCGTATGTCACACTGTCAAAACAGTTGAGGTGCTTTCAGTCCTGAGACTACAGCTGGATAAAAATAACTTTCCCAGTGAATCACTATTTTCTGCTGAATGATCCGATATGGAACGATCTTTGCATCTGTGCCTTTTTCAGTGAAATTGTGTAAATCTGTGCTGCCACCTGTAGTTTTAGTTATAAATCATGCAGTCAAGGCTGTATGACATCTACACTGTGGGGAAGGGGTGGTATGAATGATAATGACAACCCTGTAAGTGGTGCAGCTCTTAAATTATTTCTGCTCATTTGATTTTACAACTAGGCCTACATTTTTTTTTCCCGTTATAGATTTTATGCATATTTATGCAAGTGATACATTTTGTATTTTTTAGACTACATCCCTCAACCCTATAAAATGTAAGGATATTTTTAGGGCTTTTTCCTTTATTAGAGCAGCTAAAGAGAGACAGGAGGCCTTGGGTTGGATTCAAACCTAGGTCGCTGTCAAGGACTGAGCAGACACAGGGAGCATGCTAGGGCTGGGCGATAGGGAGAAAATCAGATATCGTGATATTCTTGACCATATACCTCGATATCGAGGCGATATTTTAGAGTTTACAATTGGGGCTTTAACAAAATATCTTCACACTTAGATTTTAGATAAATAATCATCAATAATGTGGCTATAATGTCTAAGTGGGGAAAAGGCAAATAACAGAACAGCTAGAACAGTCTGGTAAGAAAATGACATCACTTTACTGTAATGCAGACTTTAAAACCAGGAAAAGCACTTCTGTCATATCATGATATTACGATATCCAAAATCCTAAGATGATATCTAGTCTCGTATCAAGTGCTTTTATGCAATAATGTCATTTATCTGTAAGTAAATCACCAAGAATCAAATAAAAACAGGACTTTCGGGAATCAAAATCAGAGATCAGAGCCAACATCAGCGGTCAGCAGCCCTAATAATAACTTTATCAGCTACAGACTGCTGCTGTCCACCTACTGTCATCTCATCGTGTAACTAAATAGAGCTTAAAGTACAGGCAATGGTCAGCAATATGACATGATGGTGCATTAGCTCATAAAGCGTTTTCCACTGTGTGTGGTTTCTGCTGTTGCTATGGTAACGTAATTAACATCGTGGGCAAGTTGAAAAAGTATGGCAAGTACTCAATTATGTCTGCTGTCACATTAACATGGAAACAATAGCAGCGGCGGCGGTGATACATGCTCGCTTTTTGATTGAACAGATGCGTTTCTTGTTGCCCATAAACTCTATACGCAGAATCTTAACACAGTGACATTTAAGGACAATACCTTATATTACCTATATATTTAATTACAAAGTAATTTCGGCCAAGTTGATCATACTCTGACATTTTCATATAATTATATTCCTTTTGCTATACAACAAAATTATTACTATGATGTACAGTAAGGGTCAGTGTCAGGTTTAGTCCTGCTGTGGAGCTTCCAGCTAGTTTGCTAAGCTGATAACAGCAGGGCACAGTGTTTGGTCTTTACATAACTGTGACATGTAATATGACACATGAGCGAGCATGCACGCACACACACGTTTTACTATGACCTCCACGTTCACCTCCACAATTAGAAACCACATATTATCAGATATATTGAACATTTTTACTCAAATCTGTGGCAGAAAAATATGCAAACATTAAATGGATTCTTGAGTCATTATTCAACGGTCCAGTTGAATAATGGTAATTATTTAATCTCTGATTGCTTTTTAATCTCAGGATGAAGAGGGTTCACCAAACTGCAGCTGCCAGATTACCTTTTATATCAAAATGTTACTGTTTGTTTGGAAGGCTAAGTCCAAACATTTTGATTGAAGAACATAAAAATCTTGATCTTTGGTTTTGTTAAATTCAATTAAGATACTTTTTCCTAAACTCTCCTTTAAACCACACAAACATGCAGGTTTTGCAGTAGAACTCAGGGCTCTTCCCTAATTTTTTCCACCATCCTCCCGGAACAGTCCCAAAATTAATGTTGACCGTCCGGATTTAAAATCTTTGTTTTTACACATTACCATTGGTTAAAAATCATTCAAAGTGACCCTTAATATAAATAAAGGATCTACAAATGATTAGATGATCAATCATCGACTTTATTTAAATTCATCTGAACAGATAAGAGACTGGAGGTGAATCAGTCACACCACTGATAAAGTTGCAAATGTGTTTTAAATGAAGTCTGTGATGGAAGGGCAATAGACCTATAAAGTCCTATACACGTGTTTCTATAATGGTTCTAACAATGGCAGACTGGTCGGAGACCAATACATCTCATTAATTGATTTAGTTCTTTTTGTATTCTTTAACAGTAAAGCATCATCTATATTACTCTTCCACGTGCATTTTATTTGAAATTCTTAGCACACAATTTGTATTTTGTCCAGTAAACTGGGACTATAATTTGGGAGGATTGTATAACAAAAAAAAACTTTCCTAATTGTACAATCCTACCAAATTATAGTCTTAGTTCACTGGACCAGTAACTATATAGTGATGTAGACTACTGTACATTCATGAAACAACAGGGAGAGAACACCTCAATGGTTTTTGACCTTATATTTAGCTGGTGGGAAATACAGTAACTGATAAATACTCTGTTACAGTCATGTTTACAGTGTGCATTGAGTTTATTAATTCATTATATTAATAGTTTCTATATTTCTTCAGTGTCTTACTTTTCTATGTCCATATATACAAGGACATATATGTGAAGAAGCGAACTCTGCCGCTATAATAAAACAGCGAGAAATTGCATGGCAGACAATAGCGAACGGACTGCTCTCAACTGAAACCATTCTACAAGGGAGACATATTGGATCTACACTCTATGTACGCTACAACCAGGAGGACTAAATGAGGCCTTTGAGATTGTACCTTTCCTTTAAGTACTAACACGCCTTTGCTCCTGGCATGGTATTTATATTGATATGAATGATATTTGTATTGAACAATGTCTTTAGATTTTGAGTTATAAGAGATACACTCACTCGTAATCTGCCAAAAGAGTCTGAGCATTCATTTACACACACTGCGTCGGTCGTCACACGTCAGACAGTCTGGCAAAAAGTCCAAATCAACTTTTGGAGAAAAGCAACCAGACGTCAACCTGTTGTGGACAATCAAATGTTGGCTTCCCCCACCGCTGCCACCACTGCCGAAGCTTTGAACACTCGCTGTTAAAAAGCACTGAAGATTCGAAGCTCAAAAATGGTATTTGGTACAGCTATTATTCACCTAGTTTGAGGTGAGGGTTGTTAAGAACAGTCATGTCCTCCAGTGTGTTTTAAGACTGGCCTCCCCTGCCTTTACTTTGGAAAGCTCTGTTATGTGACTGAGCTTCAAGCAGCTATTATTAGTCTGGCTGTCCTTTAAGAGTAATGTGTCTCTTGTTAACAGGTACTTGTGCTTCTCTCTTGTACATGTTTGTATCGCCTGACTTAATTTTTGGGTTAAATACAATGTAACACATTTTGATAATTAGAAGAAAGAAAAAAAAAACTATTGAAAAAATATGATAATAAAAAAGTTGTTGGTAATCCTGAATTCTAGGATTGAATCTAATGTGAATCATTAAAACCTTTGTATATATTCCTCAAATAATTACTGAAAGTTTTAATCAGCTACCTTTTGATTATCATAGTTATGTTTTACATTTATTTTAGAGGTGCCTTTGTGTAGTTGGACCTGTAAACACCAATGATAGATCTTCGTATGTAGACCCCTCCAGATCCGCAGCGGGCTCTACTGCTCCTTACCTTGTGAACACTCTTGGGGTTCTCCAGCCAGGCAAAGTACATCTCCTCCACGTAGTTGGAGCTCGTCCCGTTCAGGAACGGCTCCGAGGCCACAGGTGCCGTGTAGCACCTGATTGGCTGAAACGTCCTTGTGCCACCCGTGGAGGCGACTGTTATTGGCCGCTGCGGGCCGACAGTCTGAGCTGCCTGTGAGGCAGTGAGCGGGCGCAATCGCGCCGCACAAGTCCTTAAACGATGCATCGGCAGTCCTTAATGTGGCCGACGGGCCAGATGTCCTCAACCTCAAAACCACGACGGGATAAAAAACTCACTCCACCGAGGTTAGTCCCAGGACAGAGAGGGATAAATGACTTGCTTCCACTGCCCACTGTTCTGTTAGTCCGCTGAGAGAGAGAGAGACACACACACACTGTATTAGAAAGAGAGAGAGAGAGAGAGGGTTTTGTTCCCATTTCAAACACCACTACTAGGAACAGGAAACTAAACAAGCTAATCACCAACATGAATTTTTCACTGTTCTTGTTTTATATTTTAACTTGAGAGAAACATTTGCAGTTGTCTCAAACTGTAAGACTTCACTATCATTACTGTTCATAGACAAGTGTTAAGAACAGACTGGCGTAACAGCATAGGGGTTTACAGTGTGAACGCCCCGCAACAAGAGGCTTAAAAAAAAGTGTTTGAGAAATAAAGAAGAAGGGAGGAGGAGTGTTATCAACAGAAGGAAATAAATGCATGGTGTATAGAGTGAAGTGACACTTAAAATGTTATACCTTAAAGCAGGGGTCACCAACCTTTTTTGAACTGAGAGCTACTTCATGGGTATTGAGTCATATGAAGGGCTACCAGTTTGATACACTCTTCTGAAATAACAAATTTGCTCAGTTTGCCTTTAGTTATATATGGTTATTAATGATTAATGATGCTCATCTATGTGAAGACACTGATCTTGTTAATGATTTCTCATTATCAATAATTATCAACAATGACTTAACAAGGTGGGAAACAGATAATATCAATATTCAATTTCCATTTTTAGAACAGGTCTGAGGGCTACTCATGTGGTCCTTGGGGGCTACCTGGTGCCCGAAGGGTGACCCCTGCCTTAAAGGGTAACTTGGTTTTTTTCAACCTAGACCGATATTTTCCTACGTTTTGTGTGTAAGTGACTGACGGGAACAACAATCTTTGAAATTAGTCCAGTATTTAGTGAGAACAATGTGACCAGGTTAGAAATGTAATCCTATAGGGCAAATGTGCATCGTCAATTTTTGTCTACTAAAAGTGCAAGTGTAAATTTTTTTGTCTAACAACATTGTGGAAAGGAACCCTATAAAGAAAGACCTTTTTAAAGAGTAAAATTCTTTGTTACACCAAAAATAGCTATGAGATCGCTATCGCTAAACCTACCATAATCCATTTAAATAAACAATACATTTTCAGAGCGCATAGAACAAACATATTTTCATATGTAAATCTGTAAACTATGTGTTTATTTCAACCAAACCAGAGTGGTGATTGTTGGAAAAGTGGAAAGACAAACCAAAAAGGCTTTTCATAGTTTTATTTTCTATATGTTGACTTTGGATAAATTGTATTTTACAATGATACAATTACTGTTTATTTACATGGAGTCTGGTGGGTTTAGGGATAGCAATTTCACAGATGGTTTTATGTGTAAAAAAGGGATCTTAATCTTTAACAAAAATGTCGACCTCAGTAGGAATCCTTTCCATAATGTTGTCAGACAGACAACAATAATCTGAGCCCGTCAGTGGCAAAACAAGCACTTTTGTGGATGTAAACTGAAGGTGCGCAATTGCCTAATAACTTAAATTGTAGCTTGTTTCGCTGACTGCAGCGATCTTGCTGGACCAATGTCAAAGGTTGTTGTCCCCAGCAGTTACTTAGACACAAAAACAAAGAAAACAAAAACATGGGATCCTGACACTAAGCCAACGTTATGTCTGAGATTACGTTTGCAGCAAACATTTTGTTACCAAGTCAAATATCCAAATGTCAGTTTTAGGCTAACTATATGTCTGTAAATTACGCTAACACATGTAACATCGGACATAGCGTTAGCTTAGTATCAGAATACCACAGTATTTCCATTCTTCACTTTTGTCTTCATAAAAGCTCAGTTTTTGGGTTCGGCAGCTTAAAAAAACTTAAGTTATGGGTTCTTCACGTTGTTTGTAGTGAATATCAGCAGCCGGTGCTGCCTGGGTTGCTACATCGCCTCCCTGCCTGTCCTCCTTCACAGACCCCGTCCTGCTGTGAGCTAGATTGAGCTCCGTCACGGCCGGCAGCCCGCGGTGCTCAATACCCGCGCAAACTCAACCTTTCTGGGTGACTGGACTACCAAACGCTGCTGCCCTGACAGAGCTCCAGGGCCTGCAGCTCGCTGTTCTCCCTCCCCTCTTCCTGTAAAATCTCCGGTGAGTGACTGAGAGCGCGGTCAGCGAGCTTGTTACACCCACAATCTCTTACCTACCACAGGTACCAGTTAATCTTATAATGGATATGTGTGTTGAGTTATTTAAACAAACGATCAGGGAAATAAACTCCTTTTGTCCGCATTTCTCACTGATAGAGCCCGCAGTGAGCTGGAGTCCATCAATGAGAGATAGCTAGCCTCCTCCTAACGAGACCTCTGAAATAAAATAAAAAAAAAGCATTAAATTGAAATCGGACTAATGTTACCTTGGGGAACCTGTAATATAAGTGCTGTGACGAAATTCAAACTGTAAATATACTATAGATATGCCGAAAGTGTAGCTAGCTAGCCGCAATCTTTTCCCATTTTATTGAATGGGACACATAGCTAGCTAGCTGCTCCTCCCAACAAGACCCCTCACGTTCATAAAAATGCCTTAAATTGAAATCGGACATGACCGTTAGCTTTATAAGACATTGGGTAACCTGTAATATAAGGGCCGTGACGAAATTCAAACTGTAAATATACTATAGTTATGCCAAAAGTGTAGCTAGCTAGCTAGTTAGCCACTATCTTTTCCTATTGAATGGGACATATAGCTAGCTAGCTAGCTAGCTAGCTGCTGAGAGCGGCACTACCGCGGAGTCCCGGTAGTGCAGTAATCCACAAAGGGTGACTTTGCCCTGGGCATGGAGTCCAGCAGGCTGCCGCTTTCTCGTCAGACTGTGTGGAGCTCCTTAAGTCCGACACGCCTTACCAAATTTGCAATTAGCCATCAATTTTCGTAAAACGGCCCATATTTGAGCTTTATATAGTTGATTTCTTGCATAAAAAAAAGTCTCAGAAGTGAATTTGGTGACGAAACATTGCAGTGTCTGGAATATGAGATTCTGTTGCATCTCTAATGTGTGTGTATTGGGATTCGCTCAACCAATCAGCGTGCAGCTCATCTAAATATTCATGAGCATACCATATTTGGAAGAAAAACTCTTGTTACAAATAGGGCCAAAACACAGGGATGCATGAAATATCAACCAGGCCATTTTCAGCCCAACCAATGTTACATACCCCATTAGGATAACTTAAGGAACAGTGTGAAATACCCTACATAATCATTCTATCACCCCTTTAAGAATGCCAGTGTTTCTCTGCGGCCCAAGAACCTGCCAAATGTTATTCCGTTTCAATTGTTCTGCCAGCTTCCTGATCTACATCCCACACACAGCCAGAGGCAGTAAAAGTTCATAAAAACCTTCAGATGACTTTATTCCCCAAAACAGAAATGTAACTTTAGTTATTTCCAGTCTGTCAGAGCTGAGCAACCTCCGCTCCGTGTTCATGTGTTTCCCCAGTTGGAGTTTCCCCGTCTGTGTTTTGACCTTGTTGGGTCTCCACTCCCTACCTTCATTCTCCTTCCCTCACCCAGGCCTGGACGCGCCCACCACCTGTGTACCCGGCCTCTTCATTGGCTGTCTGAGATAACACCCGCCCAAAATAGGACTCCAAAGCTTTAACTATTTGCTACACCAGCTGTCAGTCACTTTGTCCTTTCACGAGTCATGAGTTCCCGAAAATTACTGCTTTATCAAAACATTTTAAAATTATCTCTGAATGTAGCTAAACCATACAGACTGAAGCTAAAGAGAGCTGGTTAACAACGTTAACATGCACAAATTGGCTACGTGATTAGCTTTAGAGATAACGTGTTAGGTTATATAATTAGCCGGTTAGCTTCTACTTTCTCTAATAATTGCCATTAGCACGTTTGGCTAGCGGCTAGAGTAGTGATAATGGAGTAAGCTGTTAGGAAGCGAACTTCATGGTTAATATTATCCTTTTTTCTTCTATTGTGTGAACCATAATGTTCACCAGCACCGACAGTTTCAGCGAGTATTTTAACAGATGATCTAACATACACGGTAACGTTAGTATTCCTGTGTGTGTGTGTGTCTTAGCTAGCATGCGGCTAACATGCTAACATGTTTTGTCTTTCTCAGAATCATCAGGACAGATTTTAGTTTTCTGTAAACTGAACCCGTGTGTTAAAACACCAGATCAGATAATCGCCCTGGCAAGTCCCACACCTCCTTAAAGTCTTAAATCTCGGTTACTGACCTCGAGAAACGAGTTTCAGTGGCTACCCTCTCGTTCGGTATCCCGGATGCCCTTCGCCTCTCCCGGTGAAATGATGACAGCTCGGTGCGCGGAGCATGGAAGCGAAGCCCGTGTGGGGGTGACGTAACGTGACGCAGCGCAGACGTCCCGACGCAGGGGGCGGGGCGTGTCCCATGATTTACTTTATTATAAAGTATAATCAAAGAATTTCTAATAGACGTAGACGGGCTTTGGTATAATAGTAATAGATAAATAAAAATGCAACAGTTTAATTACTATTTTATATATATCATTACATATACATTTATATCATGAATATAATATATAATGTAATAATATAAAATATGAAAAAACTTTAAAAACATTAATTAAAATGTTACCAAATCAACACAACTATTTTCTGTTTTAGTCAAGTTTATTAAATTATCACATGAAGCTGCAGGATGTCATGTTTATTGTCCCAGGATGAATTTATCCCAGCAAACAGCATTTTAAACGCAGCACAGGTTTGGGCTCTATGGTTCTGCTCCATGGCCGTTGCTATAGTAACCTGAAACTTGTCAAACTGTAAACTTCAATAAACCATGACAGAAACAAAAGAGTCCAGAGTGGAGCGTCGTCGTTTTCAGCTCCAACGGGTTAGAGATAAAAGTTTAACATAATTGACTGTTTTGAACATAAAAATCAATCACAGGTTTCCTTGTGACACAGCAATATTTAATAATGAAATGAAATGTATTACCACAGATAACATGTTGACATTTGCAAAGAGAAAAGGACAAACAAAATCCTATATAAAATCATTTATTATAATAGAAAAACGTGACGAGATTTTCTGCAATGGTCATATCAGTGTTTACTAGGAGATGACACCTGCCAATCAATCATACTGTGTCCCTTTTAGTACAAGCATTTTGTGAGAAAAAAAAATAGATGAGTCTTCCACAAATTGCAACAGAAAATCAGACAAACATTTATTACTCATAACAGTCTGCTCTATAACATATAGAAAGTCCTAAGAGAGCAAATGGTGGAAAGTATGGAAAAATACTGAAATCAGTGATGCCACAATTTCCCATTGCAGCCTATGTTAAGGGGGAGACTAAAGGTGCATGGGCATTCTTAACTAACAGATATATCACCATGAAACTTCCCCAGTTGATTATTTACATTAGGACGATACTTTTTGTGTATTAGTTAGAAGTTTTATATTAGTTTTCTGAACTTTTATGTTTAATTATGCAAATTAGGCATTGTCTCATTAAATATGTGCTCATTTGCATAAATATATATGTGTTTCTTAACCATACCCTTGCTCCACTTTTTTGCTTCCTAAAAATATAATTTTAGGAAGCTGGCTGGTCATCAGAATACTGGACCCTATTTTTTTGGACGGACACTGACCGTGTGCATTTTCCATTACAGCCCGGTTCGTGGTTGCCGGTTGGAGCGTTCTCACTCAATACTGGTCTAAAGATTTCAAAGATTTTTGTTCACATTAGTCACTTAGACACCAATGCATGGGAAAATAGGGTCCAAGTTTAAAAATACCGAAACAGCTTTATTTATGCAAATTAGCACATATTTAATAAGATAATGCTTTATTTGCATAATTAGACATAAAAGTTCAGGAAACTTGTAGTAAAAATTGATTGTCTTAACCAACTGGGGAAGTTTCATGGTGATATCTGTTAGTTAAAATATTTTCCCTATTCCTATTCATCGGTGTCCCCCATGCGCTGCAATGGGAGATTGTGGCATCACCAATTTCTGTATTTTTCAATACGTTCCACCACTTGGATCTCTTAGGACTTTGTATATGTTGTAGAGGATACTTTTATGAGACTAGATCAGTTGAAAGAGTTTCTATTGCAATGTGTGTGGGTTCATGTTGCATAATGCCTGAACTATTTACCTGCTGTGGTACAACTCACACATACAGTATACACAGGTTTAGCATAAATATACTGTAACTGCACCATGAGACTCTTGTCCTGAGTTTTACCTCTCAGGCTGCCTACCCCCTACTTTTTAAGAAGAGACTCAAGTTAGTAACAAGTAGGATTTAAGTGTTACTGTAAGCCTACGGCTTAGTTTGGAAGGAATCTCTGCCTCAAGGACCAAACTCAGGGCATATCTCCCCAACATTTCTCACACACACACACACACACACACACACACACACACACACACACACACACACACACACACACACACACACACACACACACACACACACACACACACACACACACACACACACACACACACACACACACACACACACACACACACACACACACACACGTTTGGACTCAAACCAACAATGTGTCAAACCATTAGTTCCTACCGAAGACTTAAAAATACCTCAAATATATGGTTTCATTTATTATTTTTAAACAACAATACACTGCCATTTTAAGGCCGGTGTCGCTTTCGCTGAGGGCCCATGCTAAATGTTTGCCTTCTTCATTAGATTTTAAAAGATTGTAAATGTATACTTTAATCTACATAAGACTTTAAAATAAATTACAGCAGATATTTTTAGATCTTATGATATAAAATCAAAGTAGTTAAAAGAATGAAATATTACAAGCATTTACCCAATGGTTGTTTGCAAAGGTTGGCCCAGTGTAGCCCATTGATGTTTTTAACAACAATGCAGCTCTATTGCACAGAGGAAGGAAATACTATATATTAGGCTGTGATAAACACACAATACTTGTTAGAAGATACATTCACTGCTGGTTTGAGTCTAAACATGAGATTTGTTGATTTTAAGAAAAATGGGGAATATCACCAGACTTATTTTAACTTTAAAGCAATCGGCAGCAGCAGCAGAAGTAGTAGTTTACGGACTGTAATTTGATGCTTTTGTAAACTTCAGCTTCAGCTGCTCTCACGTCTCTAAATAACTTCAGTCTGAACGGTTTGTTCTCAAGACTTTTTCTTTTCTTTTCCTCAGGAATAACATTCTGGTGGAACTGATTATGCTTACATTTTTTTGGCATGAATACGATGAAATGGCACAATATTAGCCCTATGAGTGTCTTCTTTTAATCATCAGTCCGTTCACACCGATTTCTGTGCAAAAACACTCAAGACAGCAAATTAGAAATATACTAAAGCAGATAAAAACATCAACACAATGTTCTCCTCGCACTGCATCCAGGTTCATTAATTGCAGTGTGCGGCTAACTGGCTAACAATGCTAACTGTCAGTTAACAGCAGATGTGGCCGGTCAGACAGACAAACAGAAACATTTGGTTTATTGTTGGTGTAAAAATCCCTGGTTTGAATGAAACCTGTGATTTTTCTTTTTGGGAGGAGAGATAGATCCCTCCCTCCGGTGTTAAGTGACTGTAATGGTTGCTGCCGAGCATTCACACAACAAGAGAGAAACTAAAAGGTCCTGAATGTTTTTAAAATCAGTCTGAAGTCAGGAGTCTGATTGTGTTTCGGTTAATTTCTCACATCCAGGTGATGTTGGTGTTAGAGACGGACAACAGTTTGGACACTTTTTAGGACTTTAAAGCAGGTGTTCCAGTGGTGTGAGCTGTGAGTCTAACGGATCATTTTCACCTTTAGACAATTCAACACTGATAACCATCTTCAATCTGTGATGTTCAGTAGATTTAACAGAACATTAACTGTTGTAATTTATACCTCTTAGCATTTAGAGTGAGTCATTTTCTGTCATCTCTCTGTCATAAAGGCATAATATATACAATAAATCTGTTCTTCTTCCTCCACTTTTAGATGTCAAACAATACAGTGCATTAGAGCCAACATGCTTACATCACTTTTTTCTAAAATTTCCATTTTCCTGGTCCACATTAAAACATGAGAGCAGCGTTGTTCCACATTAAGCCATTCTGAAGCACCGTTTTTGAAAATAAAAGCACAACCTCTGACCTCCATAGTGGGACCTTTTTTCATCACTGATTTTCTGACTGATCAGACTCCACTGGAGCTGCTGGAAATATCAGGAGGTCTCCTCATGAACATTTAGTTTTCCACAAGAGATACCGAACATCAGATATTATTTAACAGTGTTGAAGTGTTTCAGGGGAGATTTGCTTTGTCATAAAACTAATCAAGGTCAGCGTACTTTTCTTGCAGAAAGTCACAAACATCAACGTACCGCACAGATTCAAATGCAGAGGAGGGGAAGTAAAACTCAGAAGAGCTTTGCACCCAAGACAGTGTTGCATACTGAGATTTTACAATTCTGGAGAGAGAGAGAGAACGCCGGGCGAACCGGGTGGTGGAGACCAAGCGTGCCCGCGCACAGCAGCAGGGGTACTGTACATTCCTACGACAGTGCTGAGCAGAGGGGAAGTGCAATCAGACGGCACCAGTGCTTTAATTCAGAGAAAGAAATGTCTGCGTCTTCAAATCAGCCAATCAAAGTGAAGCACTTCTCAGTACATGTAAATGACCCTTATCTAAACCTCATTGTTGAATTAAAATTAACAATTTTAACAATAGAAAACACAATCAATTTCAGCCAGAGACTTTTCTCGTTCTATTGTGGAGTTTTTGAGGGCGCTTAATAGTGGTTATATTTTTCACATTCAGAATTCGGCACTCCAATGAAATGGCGGGCAGTAAATATTGTGATAGAGATAATGGTAATTAGCTTAGCAAGGTGCTACAAAGCTGCCATTTCAGCAAAACCATCAGTTATAAAAGAGAAGCTGCTCCTGTCTTAATTAAAGAACCCATTGTTTTTAAAAAAAAAAATAGTTCAATTTTAATGGTAAATCATTAAAAGAAATCATAAAAAAATATTTAATGGCCTTTTAAGAGCCCCTATTATGCTTTTTTGGATTTTTACCGTCTTAGGTATGTTATATAGTGTTTTTTGTATGTAATACATACAATAGTACAAAAAAAAAAAAAAACAGACAAATGAAGCTCTCTCTCCCACAGACGGCACTTTTTCTCCACTGCCTAAAAACGGCTCACCCACATTCCTGTTTGAAATTCCCCCATTAGTGATGTCACTGATTGAGAAAGCCAGCCCAGTGTTTCATATGTGCTGTCCGTTGGTGCTGCCTGAGCAAGCACAGCCCGCTCAGTGGCTTGTTTGTATTTGGTTGACCAATCACAACAGCTGACCAATCAGAGCAGACTGGGCTTTTTAGGAAGGTGGGGCCAAGAGCTCAGACAGAGTGTTTCAGAGAGAGGCACTGCAGCAATGGGCAGTATGAGAAACATAATGTTTTTTGAACATTAAAAGCGTAAACCTATTCTAGTAGACCCCAGGAGTACAAAGATTACGCTGAAAAGGAGTATAATAGGGGCTCTTTAAGTTTGCTCTTAGCAAGCAAACATTCGTTAGCAAGCTGGCTAGCTTACTATATAGTAAATACTTAATAGTGTTTTAAAATGGTGAAATACGGAATATACTGTAGCTAATAACTTGTCAGTTAGAAGCTAGCAAATGTCAGTGTTCGAAAAATTGAGATTTATATTCTACTGTCTTTTTTAAATATTTAAACTGTTTGTAACAACTGACGACATCAACTCTGTATTATGATTGTATTTCACTCATAAATAAGCCGATGTAGAGGGCTTCCAGTTATGCCGCTTTTCCATTACATGGTACCTGCTCGACTCGCCTTGACTCTACTTGCCTTTTTTGGTTTTCCATTACGAAAAAAAAAGTACCTGGTACCTGTTAACAGGTACTTTTTTTAGTACCACCTGAGTCAAGGTTCCAAGCGAGCTGAGGCGATACCAAAAGGTGACGTGAAAGCGACAGAGGGGGGTGTCCCGAACAAACCCGCCATTTTTAATCAGTTTAGCCAGCTGTGGTTTTTTTTGCTGCCTCCAACTTCATTTGAAACAAAATGTGTCTTCTGGCTGTGGTAACAACAACACACCTTCGACGTTCTGTGTGTGTCGCGTTAGGTCACGGCAGTTTACTGCGGCGCCGACCTGATGACCAGCCACGCTGAGGCGGTACTAAAATCTGCAATGGAAAACGGACGTACAGTGCGTCGAGTTCGAGTTGAGCAGGTACCATGTAATAGAAAAACGCCATTAGTCACTTCTGTACTTGTGCTGTGAGTACTGTAACGGATTCCTTGTGTTCACAAGTAAAAATGAAATTTGATATAACTTCAGTGGTTCTGTCTATCCTTTGATAATGTAATTATTCTAACGGTCAGTTAACAAGCCAGCTCACTGATGACATTAATTTATTGGCTGTCTGGTGAAGTACCTAATGTCGATAATTATTAATAAATGTAGGGTAGTGACTGGGAAGCTACTGGTCTAGTGGCATTAGCTCACAAACATGTAAGCTTGCTAGCACTGCTAGCTGTTGAACATTACCAAATTGGCTAACTAAATATACAGTGAATATTTTATAACGCTAGCAGTAGCATGAAATTTGAGACACACTGTTGCTACATAGCACTTGCTCACAACATTGTAAGCCTGCTAGCGTTGTTAGCTAGCCAGTTTTAATTAACTCATTTTAGAGTACAAAATGTTGATGATGAATAGACATTTGATGACTCAGCAGTGTCACCTGTTTAACTGGTAACAAGGCCAATTAGCATTAGCTCATGAACTTGTAAGCTTAGCTATCAAATATTAGTTAACAAACTAGCAAGCTAACTACATATATTTTGTAATGCTAGCAGTAGTATAACGTTTGGGAAACACTGCAGCTAACTAGCATTAATTGTAACCTTGGAACCCTAACCCACAACTGTTTGTAAGTTAGCCAGCATGCTAAATAACTTCATTTAAATAAGTGAAATTATTAGAAGAGCTTTTAACAGCAGGAATACAAAATGTGATGAATACATTTTTGATTGGGTAAGAACTAATTTATCTAATATTTGGCTTGTTGATGTCACAGGTAACTGTTCTGAAATTGATTGGCTGGTTTGGTGACAGAGCAGACAATTCGTCACAAAAGAAAGAAAGAAAGTCTGTAGAGAACAGTAGCTGCTTCAGTTCAGTCCCAATGTCTGACTGGGTTTAGTTTCCTGGTGGAGCGGCCCAGTTCCTGGTCCAGTTCGTAGTGCAGGACCGGCTGTCTGCCATCTTGTGTCCAGAATCCTTACCTGGCTGTTGCTAGGTAACCAGCTTTGGGTGTTGGGTGACTGGGGTTGAAGAGGAGGAGAAAAATAGATGGTGCCATCCAGGTGGGGTGGGCAGGGCCCCCTGATTGGTTAAACAGGTGGAGCGGGGGCAGGTCTTTGAGGCACCAGAGGCTGAGATGCAGCGGAAGGTTTCGGTTTTCTGAGAGAAATACAAAATAAAAAAAGAGAAGTCAACAACCCTTGGTGCTGCACCCCAATGTCTCCTTTTTACATTTCTATTTATACACCTGTTCAAAACAACAACATATAAAATGTTATTTAGACAGATTGGTGCTGTTGGAAGATGTTTTTTAGGACTAGTTAAGTTAGCTTACACTGCTCACAGTCTTATCAGCGGGTGGAGTTTGCGCAGTTGTCATGGAGATATCTCCGGTGTCATCACATCACATTACTCCTGAGCAAGACTTTTAGATGCAGTTAAAATGCCCGTAAAAAGCTAGTAAGAGGTAACCTGATGGTATGTAACACTGAACCATCTGCGAAGCCGTTATTGGAAACTGTTTGGAAAAGGGCAGGCCCTTTAAAAAAAATACCTGGCAGGTGATTGGATGTATCAACAGTCTATCAAACTCATGCTAAAGTCAGTCGGGAGAAGAGCAAAAACATTTTTTCCATCAAGAAAAGCCTTCATTGCTGTTCGTTGCTTTTCCTTCAATTAGGAAATACTCTCCAGTTCTGATATAACTGATGCTTTTGCAGCATCTATGCTAACCTCTTCAGGAGCTGCCATTGTTGTTTTGAACGAGCAGTCGCCTCTCCGTATCGTCACACAGACCTAAACCACGCACATAGATGCCAGTAGTACCTCACAGGATGCTGATTGAGCCACCATGATTCAGACACATATGCATTAAAGCCTGACAAGATGGATTATAGACTCCAGCATCTGTGCAAGATAAAGACAACTTTGTGTTGATATTTTTGGCATTGAATTTGTGTGTTGTGTTCTGGAAACGGATAGAACAAATAAATAATTGAAGTTAAAAAAGAAATCATGGAATCAATTTATAAACCAAAATGTATTCTAAATTTTTGACTCATCAAAGTAGCCCACTTTGGCAGATATAACAGCTGAACACACTCGTGGCAGTCTTTCTACAATGGAAATCAAATATTCTTCAGAAAGTTCTTCCCAACTCTGTTGCACAAGTTCCCATAAATGTGTGGCACTTGTAGGTTGCTTTGCTTTCACTTTTCTGTCCAGTTCATCCCAAACCAGCTCAATGGGGTTTAAGTCTGGTGACTGTGCTGGTCACTCCATGTTTTTAAGCTTACCATCTTGTTCTTTTTTCCTAAGGTAGTTCTGGCATAGCTTGGACTTATGTTTTGGGTCATTATCTTGCTGTAGGATGAACCCCTGACCAACTAGGCGCATACCAGAGGGTACTGCATGGTGCTGCAAAATGCTGTGGTAGCCGTTTTGGTTCAGGGTGCCTTTCACTCTGTACAAATCACCGACCATGGAGCCAGCAAAACAGCCCCAGACCATCACGCTTCCTCCTCCATGTTTGACAGTTGATGTCACACACTGAGGAACCATCCTTTCGCCTACTCAACGGCGTACAAAAATCCTGCGTCATGAACTGAAGATTTCATATTTTGAATCATCAGTCCATAGCACCTTCTTCCAGTCTTCAGTAGTCCATTGGCGATGTTTCTTGGCCCAGGCAAGCCTCTTTTTCTTATTCTGACGTCTTAGCAATGGCTTTTTTGCTGCAACTCAACCAATCAAACCTGCAGTTTGAAGTCTTCTCTTTACAGTTGAAACTGAGACTTGCTTATTACGACCACTATTAAGCTGTGCTTGAAGCTGTTGTCCTGTGAGCCGCCTATCACGCAAGCTGTTGACTCTCAGAAACTTGTCTTCTGATTCGGTTATGGCTTTGGGTCTGCCAGACCTCTTCCTGTCAGAGTTTCCCCCAGTGCCTTTAATGATGAAGAATACTGTACTCACTGACACCCTGACTTTCTTCACAATTTCTCTGTAGGAAAGACCAACATTCTTAAGTGTTATGATGGTCTGTCTCTCTTCCATTGTTAATTGCCTTTTTCCCGCCATTTTTATGGCAACACACTACTTTCTGCAGTACAACACTGTTCAAATAATGCTCACGAGGGTACGGTACCACAGTGTGTTCCAACAATACTTTTATACAAACAGAGGGGGTTGTAAGTAATCCAGACAAGTTGGAACACCTGTGGGAATTGGTAGCACCAACTTTCAAAGCTTGATCAACCTCCATTGCTGCAGAACAGCTTTACGTTGTTAACCCATTTCTTGTTCCCTGAACAAGTAAAATACTGAAATGTACATTATTTTCATATTTTCATTTTTTTTTTAACCTCAGGCAGTTCACCACTTACCTTTGTACCATTTCAAGCTATTCATTGGACTTGAACTGCTAAAATTTCAATAAAAAACTAGAAAAATTGGACGAGTATGTATGTATGTATGTATATATGTATGTATATATGTATGTGTATATGTATGTGTATATACATACTTGTCCAATTTTTCTAGTTTTTTTTATATATATATATATATATATATATATATATATATATATATATATATATATATATAAAAATAAATAAGCGTTAGGATCTTACAGAGGGGGAGGAGGAGGCCTCAAAACGTAGGAGGAAGCTGTCCTGTTGGTCTCCACCACCTGATCAAACACACACAGTGGAAAATTTCCCATTAGTTTAAATTTCTTCCACATTTTATTTGTCAATTTTAGATGTTCAGTTTTATCTCTGTACATGTTTATCTCGCTGCAAAGTGCGGTTTCAAAGCCAGGGTGTAACTTGATAAATACAAACCACCTTTCATTATATTGAATTTGAAATTTGAAAGAGGTTCAGTCTAAGAAATGTCTAAAACACCCTTCAAAACCATCTAATTCATGTGTAATTGTAGAACAGAAACTCCTCTTTAGGTTATTAAACCTCTCCTAGAAACAGAACTGATGACAACAGTTTCATGTCCACAGAGGTTGGCTCTCTTTTTTATTCTTCTTTAGTATTTCATTTGATGATGGACAGTAGATAGGAGACAGGAACCCTTTATCACTTTTCCTTCAAGAGCAACAGTCACAACAAGAAAACACAGAGATACTAAACCTCAAGTCAAACTATAGTTGCAGTGGTGAAAAGTAACATAAGTACTATACTTGTACAATTTTGAGGTACTTGTACTTGAGTATTTCCATTTTCTCCTACTTTATACTTCTACTTCACTACATTTATCTGACATCTTTAGTTTTTGCAGATACTGATTAATAATAAAACACATAATCAACTAATAAATTATGATTTATTATTATAGGTCAAGATACAAATGTATTGATTTCAAATTCACAACAAACTACCGAGCAATGTATAAAGTAATTCAAATGAACTCCACCTTTACCAGCTGCAACATTAAAGTGATGATCACATTAAAGCACCAATAATAATGATAATAATAATAATACAATAATATATTATTCGGCATGAGTGTAGACTATTTCTACACTGTGGTATAACTACTTTCAGTAAAGTAAAATATCTTCTTCCACCTCTGAGTCAGTAAATGTTTTAAAAAAAAAAACTTAACTCTTACAATAAAGAATATTCACTAAAAGCAGCAGCAGCAAGCAGATAAAGTTCAGAGCACTACAGTAGCAGCATTAGAGATTACAGCAGTAGTATTGCAGTAGTAGTATTACAATGTGAGTAGTAAGTATTTTACCTCCTGCGGTGGCAGTAGCTGAGCGTGGTGCTTTACATGGAGAGAGCAGAGGAAGTTAGGACTCATGAACTCAATCATTTTAATTAGTTGTAATGGAAACGTACAGACAAACACACACTCACATTGATTTACTATTCTACAGATTTACTGGAGTATCCACCGATTAGTACATTTATTAGCCAGCTATTCCAAAAGGTCTTCACTAATAAGCATCTTATATGTATGAAATAATTGATTAGACTCTAATTTAAATCTATTAATTTATACAGAATAAATAGAATAAGTAATTTTCTAGTCACAAGTTGAACTATATGAGGAGCTAGAGGAGGAGGGAGGTGTGGGCGTCATACCAACACAGTAATACCTACATGTACTGATGGCTAACACAGTAATCTAAACCTGATGCTTACCGGGAGCACATTGATATCATCATCATCATCATCATCATCATCATCATCGGCCTCCTGATCAGCAGAGTCACAGGCAGGTTCATAACATTAACATGTTTATGATGTCATTGTGTCTGTGCTTGCTTACGGTCTATATGGGGTCAATAAAAACATGAAGGCACAACACTAATTACCAGGGGTGTTTCTATGGTGATTAATTGGAAATGTGACTAATCTGTTGGAGGTCATAACTTCTTAAATTGCTTTTTTGTTACACCTTCATGAAAAGGGTGAGCAGAAAACAAATTTAAAAGTTGGCGAGCTTAAAAGAGAAATATAAAGTGTCATGAATGACAGCTAAAGAAATTTATAAAACTACCTAATAACAAAGGACAAACAATCGCGTTTTGTTGCAAACAAATTATATTATAAAACAGATGATCACAAGAGGACTTTTGGAAATAATGATTGTTTTAGTACTTTAGTCTAAAACACACACACACACACACACACACACACACACACACACACACACACACACACACACACACACACACACACACACACACACACACACACACACACACACACACAC